>NC_091989.1:54254570-54570994 GCF_044704955.1 Pristiophorus japonicus
TGTTTTAATACTAGTTTTTAAACCATGATTTTTAGTTTTGACCCCTCCTGCAGCCCCTTTACATTTAGTGGCCCTTTTTGTTTTTTGCCTTGGGTTTCTCTGCCCTCCACTTTTACTCATCTCCTTTCTGTCTTTCACTTTTGTCTCCTTTTTGTTTCCCTCTGTCTCCCTGCATTGGTTCCCATCCCCCTGCTACATTAGTTTAACTCCTCCTCAACAGCACTCGCAAACACTCCCCCTAGGACATTGGTTCCGGTCCTGCCCAGGTGCACACTGTCCGGTTTGTACTGGTCCCACCTCCCCCAGAACCGGTTCCAATGCCCCAGGAATTTGAATCGCTCCCTGCTGCACCACTGCTCAAGCCACGTATTCATCTGAGCTATCCTGCGATTCCTACTCTGACTAGCACGTCGCACTGGTAGCAATCCCGAGATTACTACTTTTGAGGTCCTACGTTTTAATTTAGCTCCTAGCTCCTTAAATTCGTCTCGTAGGACCTCATCCCTTTTTTTTGCCTTTTATTCTTTTTATAATATGGCAATGAGAATTGTACATCATACTCCAAGTTTAGTCTAACCAAGGTTCGATGCAAGTTTAGCATATCTTCTCTACTTTTCAATTCTAATCCTTCTGCTTTGTTATGGCCTGATTAACCTGCACTGTCACTGTTAGTGATTTGTATATTTATACTCTGAGGTCCCTTTGTTCCTCTACCTGATTTAAATTCTTATTTTCCAAGTAATATGTGACCTCCTTATTTTTTTTACCAAAATGTAAAACCTCACACTTATCTGTGTTGAAATTCATTTGACAATTATATGCCTATTCTGCAAGTTTATTAATGTCTTCTTGTAATTTGTTGCATTCCTCCTCCGTATTGACTACCCCCCACAAGTTGGTGTTATCTGCAAATTTAGAAATTGTGTTTTTGATTCCAAAGCCTAAATCATTCATATATATTGTAAACAACAGTGGTCCCAGCACTAATCCTTGTGGGTCCGCACTTCCCACCTTCTGCCAGTCTGAATAGCTAGCCTTTACCCCTACTCTTTGCTTTCTGTCTTGAAGCCAACTAACTATCCATTCTGCTACTTGTCCCCTGCCTCCACATGCTCTGACATTATTCATTAATTTATTAATGACACCTTGTCGAAGGCCTTTTGGAAATACATCTACTGCATTACCATTGTCTACTCTCTCTGTTACCTCTTCACAGAATTCTATGACGTTGGTCAAGCAAGACTTCCCCTTTTGAAATCCATGTTGACTATTCATTATTATATTTTTGGTTTATAGATATTTCTCGATTTTCTCCTTCAGTAGGGATTCCATTATTTTCCTGCCACCGATGTTAAGCTGACTGGTTTATAGTTCCCTGGACATGTTCTATCTCCCTTCTCAAATATAGATATTATGTTAGCTATCCACCAGTCCTCTGGCACTACACCTTTTTCTGATGAATTATTAAGCATATATAACAGTATCTCAGCTATTGCTTCCTTAGATTCTTTAAAAATGTGTGGATATAATCTGTCCGGACCAGGGTTATTATCCTCTTTGAGTTTGATTAGTTTCTTTAATATTTCATCTCTCTTTAGTTTAAATATGGTTATATCCTTTATAATCTCATCTTCTGATGTCATGTCCATGATCTGTCTCCCTGGTAAATACTGAAGCAAACAAATTTTTATCATGTATGCCATTATGCTATCGCTGCCTATGATTTTATCCTGTCTATCCCTTAGTGGCCCTATTTCCATCCCAGCTTTCCTTTTTTTTATTTATGTGCCTGTAGAATATCTTATTATTTTGTTTTATGTTCCTTGATAATTTAATTTCATAGCTCCTCTTTGCCTTCCTAATTGTGTTTTTGACTTTACTCCTAATCTCTTTGTATTCTCTCTTGTCATGCTCTCCCCTGCTGTCCATGTACTTTGTTATGCCTCTTTTCATACCCTCATTTTCCCCTTATGTCTTTATTCGTCCATGCTGTCATATTAGTGTTTAGTTTGTTTTTATTTTTGAGTGGAATATATTTTTTCTGGACTCTGTTGAACACCGAGTAACTGTTTCTACATCACTGTTTGCCAGTATTGTTGTCTATTTTATTTTCCCAAGTTCTATTTTCAGCCCCTCAAAATTGGATTTTCTCCAGTCTAGTAACCTGGTCTTTATCATGCTTATGTCCTTCTTAATTATTGGACCAAAAATTCCATCCTCGCCGTGTCCATACAAAGTATGCATGGACCCGGCAAGGCTTCACAAAAGCCCGTTTTCGGGGTGAGATGCATATGCGCCGAAAGCAGCCTTTTCCGATCTTTCAAGGTTTCTCTTGACAGATCCTCCGCATCCCCAGGTGAAGGACACTCGCGCAAGAGAGATTGGGCTATTTGCCCAACTCATGCACAGAGAATGTCCTTCAAACTTTTATGCCTGGTAAAACCAGGCACATAGCTTACTTTTACCACCGTAAGAGTTTTAAAACATAGAAAAATTAAATTGAATCAATCATTCATTTTTATGTTAAAATCCCTGTCCATTAAGGTAAGTTTATTTTAACCCTATTAAAACACATTAAAAAAATTCCCCCAAATATTTATTTTTTCTAAAACATTTAATTACATTTAATTTCAATTAATTTTAAATATGTGAAATGTTTTTTTATTTTATTATGCTATGTTTCTTGTTTTAGGATGGTTTTCTCATTGATATCAATGAGAATAGTACCTAATGATTGGTGGTCCAGGCCCACATGACTCCAGCATTTCCGTACATACAGAGATGACACAGCGAATGAAGGCCTCCAACCGCAATCATAGGTGCCTCCATGACCACCAGGTATTTTTTAAAAACATTCTGAGTTGGAGGTGTTCATCCGAAGGAAGCATCCGACTGCAATTTTCCCCTGTTATCTTAAAGCTTATTATATTATGGTTACTATTGCCTAGATATTCCCTACTTTTATTTCTCTTCTATGCTCTTGTTCATTCCCCATTACATGATCTAGTAGCGAATCCTTCGTTGTCGGGTTTCTTACATAATGAGTTAGAAAGGAGTCCTGTGCACATTGTAGGAACTCCATTTCCTTATCCTGTTTACCTACCACTTTAGGCCAATTAATTTTGAGCTGGTTGAAATTCCCCATGATTATTATTTTACATATTTTACTAATTTCCCTAATTTATTTGCATATTTCTTCCTCCACCTCCCTTCCACTATTCGGTGGTCAGTAGACTACCCCTATTAATGTGATTGATGGCTTATTATCTAGCTACATGGATTCTATTTCTGTCTTACTGATAGCTGTGTCACTTTTTCTACTGCCATTATGTTATCTCTAATAAGTACAGCTATTCCACCTCCCCCTTTTCCCTCTCTATCTTTTCTAATTATGTTATACACTGCAATGTTTAATTCCCAGTCCTGATTTCTCTGTAGCCATGTCTAAGTAATCCCTACTGTATCTGGTTCCATGCAACTTATTATTGTCTCCAGATCTCCTGTTTTATTACAGATATTGGACTGGAGTAGAAATTCAAGGTTCGCCCGAAATGGGTCACATCTACTGCTTTTGATGTGTTTTCACCGCCGCGGTGGATGAGGTGGCCTCTTGTACGAAATTCAGCTCTTTTTCGAGCGGCCCGGAAGTCGGTCATAATGGGGGCGGTAGTGCGGCGGTGAACACACTAAAGGGGCGGAAGTGGAGGCGGGACAGAGTCTCTGCTGCTGTCAGTCATCAGCAGAGCGCTGAAGGCATCATGACGCTTGTGCGTCACCACGTCTCTCCCCTTCACTTAAAGGGGAGAGCCTCTGCAAGCTCTGCAATTATTTTAGTTGGGTCCACTGCGCCACCAGGGATGGTTTACCCAAGAGGGGGTGCCAGGCTGCCTGTTGGCAGCCCGGCCGAACCTAGGGGCATAATTGTCGGGCCTACCTGGCAGTCAGCCGACAAGAAAAATAAAATGTCGGCCGCGGCAGTGCGCCCGCCCCTTGAATGGCCGCCGCTCAGCCATGTCACGAACGCAGTGCACCAACAGAAAAAATTGTTGGGGCACTGCTCGGCAGCCCGAAGATTTTTCCCCCTAAATTTAGATTGAGGCGTGGGAGATCGGCGGTATGCACTTTGATGACGCACTTAGGAGGGTTCGGCAGCAGTGGGGCTGAAGTGGGGACCTCCGGAAAAAGCACCGGGGAGAATTTTGTGGGCAGCGGCCATTTGACTCCAAATCGGCGGCTATTTGACTCTGCTGCTTGGCCGCCGCTTTCCAGCAGTAAGAGGCATTTTCGGGAGGCTGAATTTCGGCCTCACTCTGTGCATTTCTGTACAGAGTGTTTAAATCATTTTGGAATCCTCCTTCACTTTATTTACAACCATCTTTTTATCCTCCTGTTCTATAACTCTACTTATTCCCTAGCCATTTAGATCCTCCCTTAGCCTAGCCTACCTCTCTCCTGTTTTGTTTATATTTAGGCTTGTTTCATTTCTTGCTAGTCTTACTAGTTTAAAGCCTTTGCCAACTCCCTATTTACCCTTTCCGCTAGGACACTGGTCCTATTCCAGTTCAGGTGGAGCCCGTCCCCCCGGTACAGCTCCTTCCTATCCCAGTACTGGTGCCAGTGTCCCATGAAAAGGAACCCCTTCTTCCCTCACCAGACCACTTCCCATATGTTAATACTGCTCATCTGTCTATTTCTATGCCAATTTGCATGTGGCTCTGGCAATAATCCAGAGACTATTACCCTCGAGGTCCTACTTCTTAATTTAGCTCCTAATTCCTGATACTCCCTCAGCAGGACTTCCATCCTGTTCCTAGCTTTGTTGTTCATTCTGACATGTATCACAACAACTGGATTTTCCCCTTCCCCACCCAAATACCTCTCCAGCCACTTCAAGATATCCCTTACCCTGTCATCGGGTTGGCAACACACCCTTCGGACTTTTGTTCATAGCTGTAAAGGACACTAACTAAATAAGCCCCTATCACTACCACATTTCTATTCTGCTCTTCTCCCCGCCCCTGCCCCGGTCCCGGACAGCCTACTAAACCACGGTGCCTTGCTCTGCATTGCAGCTGTGCTCTGTACAGTCTTTCTCCTTGTCCTCACAGGTAGTGAGTATATTGTGCCTGTTGGCAGGACCAGTGTCTGCGGAACCTCCTTCTCAACCTCTCATAAGTCTCCGTTACCCGGCTCCCTGACAGTCACACCCTCCCCTTCCTGAACCTGTACTTTCTGCTGAGATGTAACTGTGTTCTGGATGAAACTATCCAGAAATTCCTCCCTCTCCCTTATATTTTGGAATGTCCCTAACTTGCACTCCAGCTCAATGACTCTGTGCTGGAGTGACTCAAGGCAGATACATTTCTTGCAGATGTGGGAATCTGAGGCAGTCTTGCTGTCCACAAACTCCCACATACCGCACTCCCGACACATGGGCTGCCTTGCCAACTCTAGTCTTTACTTATTTGTTTATTGATTGCCTGAATTAAAGTTATGTAGATTGCTTTTGTTAAAAAAGCACCTCCTTGCTTGCCGTGACGTCATTTGGCTTTCATGGCTCCATTGAGTGTCACCGTCACTCTGTCAACATTGCAACTTTACTCAGAGTTTATTTTCCCCTCTCTGCTGCTGCTCTGTCGCTCTTCTCTTTAAATGCTTGGAGCCGCTCCCATGGTGCTCTGTGGTCTCCCGACGCGCTAAGACACTGACATCTTTGACACTGACATATGGGGCCCAAGGTTCCACATGATAACAAACGGGCGCCCCTCCGAGCTGGGCGCCCGTTTTTCGCGCCTAAAACGGCGCCTAAAAAAAACCTCACAATTCTGGAGCGTTCTGCAGCTCCTTGTCTGCCTGACGCGGCGCCCAGGGGGGCGGAGCCTACACTCGCGCCAATTTTGTAAGTGGGAGGGGGCGGGTACTATTTAAATTCGTTTTTTTCCTGCCGGCAACGCTGCGCGTGCGTGTTGGAGCTTTCGCGCATGCTCAGTGTGAAAAAAACATTGGCACTCGGCCATTTTTGTAGTTCTTTGTAGCTGTTTAATTTTTGAACATTTTTTTAATAAAAGCACATTAGCACTTGCAGCCTTCTCACTGTCTCCTCCCCCCCCCCCCCCCCCGCAGGAAGAATGGGCGCCTCCTCTCCCCTCCCCCCCCCCCCCCGCGGGAACGAAACGGCTGTTCCCTTCCCCCCCTCCCCCCCCCCCCGCGGGAACGAACGCCTGCAGCATTCTCCGTGCCTGAAGCACTTTCACACAGGTAGGAAGATGGTTTATTTAATCTTTTCTTTGCTTATAAATGTTTATTCAGGTTGGATTTATTTGTATAATATTTGTAGAAGTATAAATAAGGATTTATTATAGAATTTAATGACTTCCCTTCCCCCCCCCACCTCGTTCTGGACGCCTAATTTGTAACCTGCGCCTGATTTTTTAATGTGTAGAACAGGTTTTTTCAGTTCTACAAAAATCTTCACTTGCTCCATTCTACTTTAGTTTGGAGTACGTTTTCACTGTGGAAACTTTGAAATCAAGCGTCAGTGGCCAGACACGCCCCCTTTTGAAGAAAACATTCTGTTCCAAAGTGGAACTGTTCTACCTGACTAGAACTGCAGAAAAAAAAATGTGGAGAATTGCGATTTCTAAGATAGTCCGTTCTCCACCAGTTGCTCCTAAAAATCAGGCGCAAATCATGTGGAAACTTGGGCCCATAAAGTCTAAGGGCTGGATTTCTGGCGTTGTTCATTTCGGGGCCGTAATGGTGGCTGGGCAGTAAAGTTTGCCTCAGTCAGCAAAATTGGGCAGCTAGGCCCTGAGTATGGGAGGGAGCGCTAAGGGAGGCATTGCACTAGGCCGGCTGAGCATGTGAAAATCCCGAGCCAAAGAGCCGGCCCGGGAGCACTCAGAGAGGCCAGGGGAGAAAAAAAAACCTGAAAAAAACCCCGTAAAACATTTCCAATCCATAGCCTACGCCACCACAACATAAATCGCAAAAAAAAACAATGACACTTACCTGAGGTGGACATTACTTACCTCACTAGAGCTGGTATAGGTCGGACCGCCCGTTTTTATAGGCGGTCCCAGCAGGGCACGCTGCGGGCCGTACAGGTAGGGCGGGACTCAAAAAGCGAGCCGCTATCGCAACCAGGGGCGTTGCACACCGGCTCGCCTCTTCCGGGCGGTACTGCTCCGCACCCCGCCAACACCGGCCCGTAAAACCTCGGCGGGGCGCTGGAAAATGACCGCCCACCCAGGAGAGCTCACTGTCACCATTGCCATCCCTCCAGGGCGAAAACAGAGGCGGACAGCACCGGAAAATGCAGCCAATTGAAACTGACCTCTGAAAGACTGAGATACTACTAAATCATAAAAAGTTAACTAAAAGCACTGAAAATTATATCTATAAATGTAAAACACAATGGAAACGACTACCAAGTGAATTTTAACAGTGAAAAAATGAGCAATTTAATAAAACAAACTAACACTTACCTGTTACCCACTAAGCGTCACTTTTGAATTTCTTTTTCTGTTCCACGGTCAGCTCATGCTCTAAGTGAATTTGTCCTCAGACTCAGTCTCGCCATTCCGACTGACTGTCCTACTGTTTCCCCTCAGGCTTGCTTTCTCTGCTCTCACTGACTTTCTCACTGTCTCCCCTCAGGTTTTCTCTCTCCGCTCTCGCTGATTCTCTGCCGCCGGTTCTCCCGCTTTTATCTGTAGTCCTCTCACACTGTTTTCCCTCAAGTTTGCTCTCTCCACTCTCATTGACCATCATCTTTGCTTCCTCAAGTCCAAGAGATGCAAACTTGAGCATATTTGGCACACACCTAGCCATTCATCTGGCTGGATCACATCAAACGCTATCAGGCCTCTGCCAAAACCACCCACTACTCCAGGAGTGTCTTGGAGAGCAAAGATAACCAAAGGCTTCTTTTCACTACCAGCCATTTCCTTAATCCCCTCTTCTCTCACCTCTAAAAAGTGCAAAAGGTTTATGGACACCTTCATCACCAAGTATCAGAACTTCATTTCAGCTGTGTCTGCTGCTTCTCCCTATCCCCTTGTCCACCAAACCCAATCTTCCCCTACCCTAACCCTGAAACAGCATTTCTCTCTAGTTTCAATCCCATCTCTCCAACACTCGATACAACGGAGTTAGGGGGAATAACTTGTGGGTTTAATCAAATACTGCTACACAACATGGATGGCATCATAACTACAGAACATGCTTTACAGAGTATCACCAATAGACGGCACTGTAAGAAAAACTCTTAACTCCAACAGGTAACAACATAATCGTAGCCAAAGCATCTCCAAAAATGGCTTCTCTTCCCATCTCTCCTCTGTTATCTCCAGGGTCCACCAAGAATTGATCCTTAATCCCTTCTTCCTCATCTACATGCAGCCCCTTGGCGAAATCACCCACAGACCGGCTAGTGGATAAAGTGCCGATCAAGTGGACTGCTTTGTTTAGCTTCTAGTGTTGTTGCGGATGCACCATCCAGGCAGATGAAGAGTAATATTTTTCAGTCCTAACTTGTGCTATGTAGATGCTGGAGAGACTTTGCAAGTCAATAGGTAGATGAGCCAATCTCCTCAGAATACCTAGCCTCTGACCTGTTCTGGTCGCCACATTATTTATCTGGCTGATCAATTGAGTTTCTGGTCAATGGTGACCGCCCAGGACATTAATGGTTTGGCGATGCTAATGGCACTAAATATCAAGGGAGGTTGTTATGCTCTCTCTTGTTGGAAATGATCATTGTTTGGCAATTGTTTGGCACACATGTTACTCACCACTTATCAGCCCAGGACTAAATGTCATCCAGATCTTACTGCATGCGGGCACAGACTGCTTCATTATCTGAGGGATCGCGAATGAAACTGAACACTGTGCAATCATCAGCAAAAAGCCTCACTTCTGCCCTTATGTTTGAGTGAAGGTCATTGATGAAGCAGCTGAAGATAGCTGAGGAACTCCTACAGTGATGTCCTGTGGCTGAGATGATTGGCCTCCAACAAACATAACTATCTTTCTTTGCGCCAGGTATGCCTCCAGCCATCAGAGAGATTTCTCCTCCATTGATTTTAATTTTTCTATGGCTTCTTGGTGCCACACTTGGAACAAATGCTGCCTTGATAGCAAGGATAATCACTTTCACCTCACCTCTGAAATTTAGTTTGTATCCGTGCCTGGACCAAGGCTGTAATGAGGTGTGGAGGTGACTAGTCCTGGTGGAACCCAAACTGAGCAGCTTATTGCTGGTTAAGTGCCACTTGATAGCACAGTTGACGACTCCTTGAATCACTTCCTGAACTAGTTGGGTTTTACAGAAACCCAACAGCTTCATGATCATTTTTCTTGTGGTGCCAACCCACAACTTACCAGATTTATTGAATTCACTTTCACAATATCATAACTATTACATTATCATATGCACGAATGGCCCCAATCTGACTTCTGGGTTGCTAATCCAGTGTCAAAACCACTAGACAACTGTACCTCCACTTATTATTGGCAAATGGAATATAATGTGGAGAAATGTGAAGTTATCCACTTTGGTAGGAAAAATAGAAAAACAGTATTTTTTAAATGGTGAGAGATTGGGAAATGTTGGCATTCTGAGGGACCTGGGTGTCCTTGTACATGAATCACTGGAAGCTAACATGCAGGTACAGCAAGCAACCTGGTGACCCTTGATGACCCCGAGACGCAGAATGTCCACAACACTTAGTCTGCCCTCTAGGCCACCATAACCAGTGCCTGCAAAGAGACGCTCGGTCACTCAACCAGGAAACACCAGGACTGGACTGGTTTGATGAGAATGACCAGGAGATCCAAGAGCTAATGAATAGCTAAAAAGAGACTGAACTAACTCACTTAAACTGGAGCAAACTAAATGGGAAGAATTGCGATTTTTAAGATACTCCAAAAAAAAACTAGTTGCTCCAAAAAAATAGGAGCAACTCCTGGGGAAACTTGGGCCTTTAATGTTTGGAGTTTAGGTGATTTAAAAAATACTTAATGCAATTCTGAATTTATTTTTATTTGTTCATGGGATATGTGCCTCACTGGCAAGAATAGCATTTATTGCCCATCCCTAATTGCCCTTGAGATGGTGGTGGTGAGCCGCTTTCTTGAACCACTGCAGTCCGTGTGATGAAAATACTCCCATAGGCCTATTAGATAGGGAGTTCCAGGATTTTCATCCAGTGATGATGAAAGAATGGTGATATATTTTCAGTCAGGGTGGTTTGTGACTTGGAGGGGAATTTAGAGGTGATGGTGTTCCATGCGTCTTCTGCCCTTGTCCTTCCAAGCGGTAGAGGTCGCAGGTTTAGGATGTACTGTTGAAGAAGCCTTGGCAAGTTGCTGCAGTGCATCGTGTAAATGATACACGGTGCTCTGGTGGTGGAGGGAGTGAATGATTAAGGTGGCAGATGGGGTGTCAATCAAGCGGGCTGCTTTGATCTGGATGCTTCTTGAGTGTTGTTGGAGTTGCACTCATCCAGGCAAGTGGAGAAGATTCCATCATACTCCTGAATTGTGAATTGTAGATGGTGGGAAAGCTTTGGCGAGTCAGGATGTGAGTCACCTCAGAATACTCACCCTCTGACCTGCTCTTGCAGCCACAGTATTTATGTGGCTAATCCAGTTAAGTTGCTGCTCAATGGTGACACCCAGGATGTTGTTGGTGGGGGATTCGGCATTGGTAAGGACCAGTAGTTAGACTCTCTCTTGTTGGAGATGGTCATTGCCTAACATTTGTGTGGCGCAAATGTTACTTGTCACTTATCAGCTAAAGCCTGAATGTCATCCAGATCTTGCTGCATGCTGGTGGTGAGATCATTGATGAAACAGCTGAAGATGGTTGGGCCTAGGATACTGGCCTTAGCATCTCCTGCAGCCATGTCTCCAATAACCACAACCATCTTTCTTTGTACTAGGTATAATTCCAGCCAGTGGAGAGTTTTCCCCTTGATTCCCATTGACTTTGATTTTTCTAGGGCTCCTTGGTGCCAGACTCAGTCAATTCTGCCTTGATGTTAAGGGCAGTCACTCTCACGTCATCTCTGGAATTCAGCTCTTTTGTCCATGTTTAGACCAAGGCTGTAATGAGGACTGAAGCTGAGTGGTCCTGGTGGAACCCAAATTCAACATCAATGAGCAGGTTAATGGGAAGTGTCAATTATTCATCACATGCCTTTTTAACTTCATCTTTGCTCTGACCTAATAATCAGTAGAATTTCAGCCTTTGGAAACCTCCCTTTATTCCTAATTGAAATGTATTTAACTTGGCACATCCACCTTGTATTTAAATGCATTTGTCAACACGAGTTTAATATGTCAAATGCAAATTTGAGGTGCATTTTTTCAAACCAAGTCATCTGAGTTCGGTTCCATTTCATAACAATTAAATTCATTCATTTCCATTCCAGATCTTTATCTAAGATGCCTCTTTTTTTTCATTGTAAATTATAATTACTATTTCCTCATTGAATTTCTTTACTTGTCTTACCTGCAAAAAAAGCACACTCAGATAAAGCAGGCCTTCTTATAGAATATACAATTAAGAAAATATGCATTCTATGAACCTCATTTTGATCACGCATTTGTCTTAGCCCTGTTTATTTTGCAAATGTTAAATCCTCCAATTATGAAGGCTCCATTGCCTATAAGTCTCAGCTTTTTCTTCTGTTTAGTCAGGTGGAGTTTTGTTAGCTATGGATTACAAGGAATATCAAATAAACGCAGATTAAATGGAGTTGAGTGGCAGGACAACCATGATCGACTCAAGGGGCTGAATGGTCTAATCCTGTTCCTATGTTCTGTGATTTCTTCCCAATAGAGGAACAGGTCCCTTCTTACTCCGTAACTCAAGCTAAACAGATTTGCAAGTTCCTGCGGTCAAATCCTCAAATTCTTGAACAGAAAGGGCTGTCCCCTACTAAATGTCTAAATTGTGTCTAGAAAGGATAACCCCTGTTCCCATGAAAAATGGTCCCTCTTAAGAATTGCATGAATAGCTGCAGAGGAGTGTTACATGCCACTATTGAGTGGTCATTGAATCATCTTGAAGGGGCTCTTCTGTTGTTTTGACAGGTCAGGAATGGTTCTGTAATATGTTCCAGATCATGCTTCCCACACTGTTGTATGCTGGTTCGTCCTGCACCACTTACAATGTAAAAAGGCCTAAACACAGACACTCCTTAAGAGGTGGTCTGAACTGCTATAGATACAGAATCCCATGGAGGAGAGCAGCAAGACGATCCCTTTGTAACTGCTACAAGTTGGATCAGAGCATTTTCTAAATGGCGAGAAAATAGAAACTGTGAATAAGCAGCGAGAGTTTGGGGTTCAAGTACAGAAATCACTAAATGTTAGTGGACAGTTACAAAAAAAGAATTTAAAGGCTAATGGAATGTTGGCCTCTATATCAAAAAGGCGGGAATACAAACAGCTGCAAGTTATATTATAGCTGTACAGAGCTCTGGCTAGACCCCACCTGGAGCACTGCATTCAGTTCTGGGCGCTGCACCTCAGGAAGGACATTTGGCCTGAGAAGGATTGCAGTGCAGAAATGCCAGAATTATATTGAAACTAAAAGGGTTAAATTATGCAAAGAAGTTGCCTAGACTAGGCATGTATTCACTTGAGTATAGAAGACGAAGGGTTGATCCAATTGCGTTGTTTAAAATAATTAAAGGATTTGATATAGCAGATAGAGAGAAACTATTTCCTCTGGTGGGAGAGTCCAGAACAAGGGGGAATGAACTTAAAATTAGAGCTAGGTCATTTATGGATCGGTCAGAAATTGGTTCTTCATACAGAGTGTACAGGAAATCTGGAACTCACTCCCCCAAAACGCTGTTGAGGGTAGGTCAATTGAAAATATCAAAACTCTGATTGCTAGATTATTGTTATGCAAGAATATTAAAGGTTACGTAATCAGGGCGGGTAAATGCAGTTAAGATACAGATCAGCCATCATCTGATTGAATGATGGAACAGGCTCAAGGGTCTCACTGGACAACTCCTGTTTCTATGTTCCGAGGTTCCTATATTCTTATGAATGACTCTTCGCTTTAAGAGATACATTCTGTTGTGTATCTGTAAAGCATGCACTCCCATGTCCCGCCACCAGGGAGCTCATCCCCTGAAGTCCCAAGGGATCACAGCACCCTTTGGGAGCACTGTATATAAGCTGGCCCCTAAGGCCTGTTCCTCACTCTGGAGTGTCTTATTAAAGACTGAGGTCACTGTTACTTTAACTTCCCTGTGTGCAGCCTCATCTGTATTAGGAACACAATAACTGGCGACGAGAATACAAATCCAATGCAAAGATGCAACAAACTGTGGGCATTCTGGAGAAGTTCTCGGAGAGTGAGGACTGGGAATCCTATGTCGAACAGCTAGACCAGTACTCTGTAGCTAACAAGCTGGATGGAGAAGGAAGCGCTACAAAAAGGAGAGTGGTCCTCCTCACAGTCTGCAGGGCACTGACTTACAGCCTCATGAAGAATCTTCTGGCTCCGGTGAAACCCACAGATAAGTCGTATGAACAGCTGTGTACACTGGTTCGGGAGCATCTTAACCCGAGGGAGAGCGTGCTGATGGTAAGGTATCGGTTCGACACGTGCCAGCGATCTGAAGGTCAGGAAGTGGGGAGCTATGTCGCCGAGCTAAGGCGACTTGCAGGACAATGTGAGTTTGATGGCTACCTGGAGCAAATGCTCAGAGACTTTGTTGTACTGGGCATTGGCCACGAGACCATCCTACAAAAACTTTTGACTGTAGAGACACCGACCCTCAGTAAGGCCATTGCGATAGCGCAGACGTTTATGTCCATTGGTGATAACACCAAACAAATCTCTCAGCACACAAGTGTGAGCAATGTTCATAAATTAACTGGAACTGTGTTTGCGAGCAGAAATGTACAGGGCAGAATCTACGAGTCTGCAACTGCCAGCAGGCCTCAGGTGACCCAGATGACTCAGAGTCCCCAACAAAGGATGAATGCAAGGCAATTCACATCTTGTTCGCGTTGTGGAGGCTTCCATTCAGCCTATTCATGCCGCTTCAAAGAGTATGTTTGCAAGAGCTGTAGAACAATGGGGCACCTCCAATGAGCTTGAAAACGAGCTGCAAGCTCTGCAAAACCTGCTAACCACAACATGGCAGAGGAAGATCGGTCCATCGTGGATCAAAGCAATTTTGAGCCTCAGAGAGAAGGCAGATGCAGAAGTACTCGGGGTGCGCACATTTTCGACGAAATGTCTACCTATAATGCTAAACGTAAAATTGAATGGCTTACCCATAGCCATGGAACTGGACACTGGCGCTAGCCAATCCATCATGAGTAAAAAGATGTTTCAGAGACTGTGGTGCAACAAAGCATTCAGACCAGCCCCGAGCCCCATCCACACGAAACTGAGAACGTACACCAAAGAGGTTATCACGGTCCTGGGCAGCGCCATGGTCAAGGTCACCTACAAGGGCACGGTGCACGAACTGCCACTCTGGATTGTCCCAGGCGATGGCCCCACACTGCTTGGAAGGAGCTGGTTGGGCAAAATCCGCGGGAACTGGGATGACATCCGAGCACTATCACATGTCGATGAGACCTCATGTACCCAGGTTCTTAACAAATTTCCTTCCCTTTTTGAGCCAGGCATTGGAAACTTTTCCGGGGCAAAGGTGCGGATCCACTTGGTCCCAGAGGCACGACCCATTCACCACAAGGCGCAAGCGGTACCTCACATGATGAAGGAGAGAGTGGAAATCGAGCTGGACAGGCTGCAATGCGAGGGCATCATCTCCCCAGTGGAATTCAGCGAGTGGGCCAGCCCGATTGTTCCAGTACTCAAAAATGATGGCACGGTCAGGATTTGCGGCGATTATAAAGTAACTATTAATCGTTTCTCGCGACAGGACCAATACCCACTACCTAAGGCAGGCGACCTATTTGCGACGCTGGCTGGAGGAAAGACGTTCACCAAGCTCGACCTGACTTCGGCCTACATAACGCAGGAGCTGGAGGTGTCTTCGAAGGGCCTCACCTGCATCAGCACGCACAAGGGACTGTTCATCTACAACAGATGCCCGTTTGGAATTCGGTCGGCTGCAGCGATCTTTCAGAGAAACATGGAGAGCCTACTCAAGTCGGTACCACGCACAGGACGACATATTGGTCACGGGTCGGGACACCGCCGAGCATCTACAAAACCTGGAGGAGGTCCTCCAGCGACTGGATCGCGTAGGGCTGTGGCTGAAGAGGTCGAAATGCGTCTTCATGGCAACAGAAATGGAGTTTTTGGGGAGAAAGATCGCGGCTGATGGCATTCGGCCAACAGACACCAAGACAGAGGCCATCAGGAACGCACCCAGGCCACAGAATGTCACGGAGGTGCGGTCGTTCCTGGGACTCCTCAACTATTTTGGTAACTTCTTACCGGGGTTAAGCACCCTTTTAGAGCCCCTACATGTGTTATTGCATAAAGGTGAGAACTGGGTATGGAGAAAAAAACAATAATTGCTTTTGAGAAAGCCAGAAACATTTTAATGCTCCAACAAGCTGCTTGTATTGTATAACCCGTGTAAAAGACTTGTGCAAACATGTGATGCGTCGTCGTACGGAGTTGGGTGTGTATTACAGCAAGTTAACATTGTGGGGAAGTTACAACCTGTCGCCTATGCTTCCAGGAGCTTGTCTAAGGCTGAGAGGGCCTACAGCATGATTGAGAAAGAGGCATTAGCGTGTGTGTTCGGGGTAAAGAAAATGCATCAGTACCTGTTTGGCCTCAAATTTGAGCTGGAAACCGATCACAAGTCCCTCACATCCCTGTTCGCTGAAAACAAGGGGATAAATACTAATGCCTCAGCCGGCATACAAAGGTGGGCACTCGCACTAACAGCATATAACTATACCATCCACCACAGGCCAGGCAGCGAAAACTGTGCGGATGTTCTCAGTCAGCTACCATTGCCCATTAAGGGGGTGGAAATGGCGCAGCCTGCAAACTTGTTGATGGTAGCGCAGCCCGCAGACTTGTTGATGGTCATGGAAGCGTTTGAAAATGATAAATCACCTGTCATGGCCCGCCAGATTAGGACTTGGACCAGCCAAGATCCTCTGCTGTCCCTAGTAAAAAACTGTGTACTGCATGGGAGCTGGGCCAGCATCCCCGTTGAAATGCAAGAGCCAATCAAGCCGTTCCAGTGGCGAAAGGACGAGCTGTCCATTCAGGCAGACTGCCTGTTGTGGGGTAACCGCGTAGTGCTACCAAAAAAGGGCAGGGAGATGTTCATCTCGGATCTCTACAGCGATGAAAGCGATAGCCAGATCCCACGTGTAGTGGCCCGGTATCGACTCTGACTTAGAGTCCTGTGTACGGCAATGCAGTGTACGTGCTCAGTTGAGCAACGCACCCAGAGAAGCACCACTAAGTTTGTGGTCCTCGCCCTCCGGACCATGGTCGAGGATCCATGTCGACTATGCGGGCCCGTTTCTCGGTAAAATGTTCCTGGTGGTGGTGGATGCTTTTTCAAAATGGATTGAATGTGAAATAATGTCGGGAAGCACCGCCACCGCCCCCATTGAAAGCCTGAGGGTCATGTTTGCCACCCACGGCCTGCCTGGTATACTGGTCAGTGACAACGGGCCATGTTTCATCAGTGCCGAATTTAAAGAATTCATGACCCGCAATGGGATCAAACATGTCGCCTCGGTCCCGTTTAAACCAGCCTCCAATGGGCAGACAAAGCGGGCAGCACAAACCATCAAACAGAGCCTTAAATGAATCACAGAAGGCTCACTCCAAACCCGCCTGTCCCGAGTACTGCTCAGCTACCACACGAGACTCCACTCGCTCACGGGTGCCCCCGGCTGAGCTACTCATGAAAAGGACACTTAAAACCAGACTCTCGCTGGTTCACCGCAACCTGCATGATCAGGTAGAGAGCAGGCGGCAGCAACAAAATGTAAACAATGGTCGTGCCACTGTGTCACGGGAAATTGATCTGAATGACCTTGTGTATGTGCTAAACTATGGTCCCAAGTGGATTATGGGCACGGTGAGAGCTAAAGAAGGGAATGGAAACATAGAAACATAGAAAATAGGTGCAGGAGTCGGCCATTCGGCCTTTCGAGCCTGCACCACCATTCAATAAGATCATGGCTGATCATTCACCTCAGTACCCATTTCCTGCTTTCTCTCCATACCCCTTGATCCCTTTAGCCGTAAGGGCCATATCTAACTCCCTCTTGAATATATCCAATGAACTGGCATCAACAACTCTCTGCAGCAGGGAATTCCACAGGTTAACAACTCTCTGAGTGAAGAAGTTTCTCCTCATCTCAGTCCTAAATGGCCTACCCTGTATCCTAAGACTGTGTCCCCTGGTTCTGGACTTCCCCAACATCGGGAACATTTTTCCCGCATCTAACCTGTCCCGTCCCTTCAGAATCTTATACGTTTCTATGAGATCCCCTCTCATCCTTCTAAACTCCAGTGTATAAAGTCCCAGTTGATCCAGTCTCTCCTCATATGTCAGTCCAGCCATCCCTGGAATCAGTCTGGTGAACCTTTGCTGCACTCCCCCAATAGCAAGAATGTCCTTCCTCAGATTAGGAGACCAAAACTGAACACAATATTCCAGGTGAAGCTTCACCAAGGCCCTGTACAACTGCAGTAAGACCTCCCTGCTCCGATACTCAAATCCCCGAGCTATGAAGGCCAACATTTGCCTTCTTCACCGCCTGCTGTACCTGCAAGCCAACTTTCAATGACTGATGAACCATGACACCCAGGTCCCGTTGCACCTCCCCTTTTCCTAATCTGCCGCCATTCAGATAATATTCTGCCTTTGTGTTTTTGCCACCAAAGTGGATAACCTCACATTTATCCACATTATACTGCATCTGCCATGCATTTGCTCACTCACGTAACCTGTCCAAATCACCCTGCAGCCTCTTAGCACCCTCCTCACAGCTCACTGCCACCCAGTTTAGTGTCATCTGCAAACTTGGAGATATTACACTCAATTCCTTCATCCAAATCATTCATGTATATTGTAAAGAGTTGGGATCCCAGCACTGAGCCCTGCGGCACTCCACTAGTCACTGCCTCCCATTCCGAAAAGGACCCGTTTATCCCAACTCTCTGCTTCTTATCTGCCAACCAATTCTCTATCCCCGCCAGTACATTACCCCCAAACCATGTGCTTTGATTTTGCACACCAATCTCTTATCAAAGGCCACATCCATTGGTTCTCCTTTGTCCACTCTGCTAGTTACATCCTCAAAAAATTCCAGAAGATTTGTCAAGCATGATTTCCCTTTCATAAATCCATGCTGACTTGGACCGATCCTGTCACTGCTTTCCAAATGCGCTGCTATTTCATCTTTAATAATTGATTCCAACATTTCCCCCACTACTGATGTCAGGCTAACCGATCTATAATTACCCGTTTTCTCTCTCCCTCCTTTTTTAAAAAATGGTGTTACATTAGCTACCCTCCAGTCCATAGCAACTGATCCAGAGTCGATAAACTGTTGGAAAATGATCACCAATGCATCCACTATTTCTAGGGCCACTTCCTTACGTACTCTGGGGTGCAGACAATCAGGCCCCGGGGATTTATCGGCCTTCAATCCCATCAATTTCTCCAACACAATTTCCCGCTTAATAAGGATATCCTTCAGTTCCTCCTTCTCACTCGACCCTCGGTGTCGTAGTACGTCCGGAAGGTTATTTGTGTCTTCCTTCGTGAAGACAGAACCAAATTATTTGTTCAATTGGTCTGCCATTTCTTTGTTCCCCATTATAAATTCAACTGAGGCGTTTCTTATGTTCTTATGTGTCCCTCATCACATCCCCACCACTCTGCTTTCCCTACCGTACTCCTGCACATCCTTACTCACACTAACTTACCTTGCACCTCCACCCATCCCTCTCTATGTATATTATCACTTTCCCATCGCAGCGGTGCCAACGCAGCGACCTTCTACCAGCCTTGCTGCAGGCACTGAGTCCCCATTGAGGAGGAGCAGTAGGCCTGGGAGGGGAGAGAAGGGAAGGGGTGTGAAAGCACCGAGAAAGAGCCGGTAAATATGTATGTGCTAGTGGCCAGAAATGGTGACCTTGCTCAAATATGAACTAATGTAAATAGTTGCAGTTGGATGAGCCAATAAAGAATTGCATGATGCTGCCCAGAGCTGCTGTTCTTGTTGCATGATGAAATAATGTGAATAGTTGCACATGGATGTGGGTGATAATGTTTCAAAGAGACTGGTTTCAATTATTGTTTGCTATGGATGATGGCGTCCTTTAGTGCTTCTTTACAGCACACTATGGTGTTTTCTGTCAATAAAAATTAGTTTCATTTATCACAATCTTGTGCTGCCATTTGTATGCATGGAGGCTTGGAGGGTGGGGCACAATGCCTTCAGCAGATGGCCAGGTGAAGAGGGTGGCCAGGTGAGGCAGGTCCCGCAATGCCAGATGAGTACAATGGATGGCCCCCTGTACCATGGGGAAGCACGCTATCCTGGCAAAGTCATTGCAGCGCTCATCCAGGTCTAACCTGGACATGCTGAACTTGATCTAGTCCATTCATTTGCTGTCGAGAGCTTCGGTAACCTGGCGAATGCAGCAATGTACTGCAAACTGCGAGATGTTGCATATATCATCTACAGGAGATAGGAAGGAGACCAGTATCATAGAAGTTGAGTGCTGCTGTTACTTTCACTGCCACTGACAGCGAGGTCCTGGTGCTGGTGTCAGCTGCAGGTATGTCTGCAGAAGGTTGTAAAGCTCCGTGACCACCTCCTTGCGGAACCTCAGCCTTCTTAAGCACTGCTCCTCGAACATCTCAAGATAAGAGTAATGCGCACGGTAAACCCTGCGTCTATACGGCCTCTTGCCCCGTCATCTGGGATGTCTCTGCTGGGGAGGATCCATATTTGCCCTAAGCTGTCTCTGCAGCCGGCGCCTTTCAAATCATCGCCACAGAACGACGTGGTGTGCGATCACTGCCTCCATCACTTGGCACCGTTCACAGCGAAATGCAACTTTCACATTTTTACAATATGGATCCCAACAATGTGTCCCAGATACTAGTAGTCAATCTGATGAGTCCACAGCAGGACAACGCCAACACCCTACTGTCTGCGAGCATCAAGCGCAGCACTGACTGAGACCTCTGAGCCCCAGCTGCAACTCCCTTTAAATAATGCCCCGGCTAAGTTTCTTCGCCTTGTGCAGTCCAACTTTTTCAGGCATCATCGATGCCAGCCATTAAGTGAGGCGGCAAAAGTGAATGTGGGGAGAAGGGCGCCAAGGAAGCGTTGCACGCGTACTGACGTCATGATTTCCATTACGTTAGCTGGCGGTACATTACATTTTAACGCCCTTAAAAAATGACCACCGAATTTCTCGTCAGGCTTGACCAACACCCAGCGCCACTCCCAACCGCCTAACTCCCAGTTAACATCTAACACCGGCATTATCAGCAGGTGTTGGCAACCGAATTTCATCTCCTAAAGTTTAAATGATTACATAGGATTACATAGGCACAGAAACAGGCCATTCGGCCCAACCAATCCATGCCGACATTGATGTTCCACTCGAGCTTCCTCCCATCTTTCCTCATCTAAATCTATCAGCATAACCCTCTCTTCCCTTCTCCCTCATATACTTGTCTAGCCTCCTCTTAAATGCATCTATACTATTTGCTTCAACCATTCCCTGTGGTAGCGAGTTCCACATTCTCATCACTCTTTGGGTAAAGAGGTTTCTTCTGAATTCCGTATTGGATTTCTTGGTGACTATCTTTTTTTTGTAGCCTCTAATTATGCTCTTCCTCATAAGTTGAAATATTCTCTCTGTATCCACTCTATCAAAACCCTTCATAATTTTAAAGACCTCAATTAGGTCACCCCCTCAGCCTTTTTGCAAGAGAAAAGAGACCCAGCCTGTTCATCCTTTCCTGATTTGTATACCCTCGCATTTCTGGTATCATCCTTGCAAATCTTCTCTGCACCCTCTCCAGTGCTTCTACATCCTTTTTATATGGCAACCAGCACTGTACACAGTACTCCAAGTGTGGTCTAAACAAGGTTCGATACAGGTTCAGCATAACTTCCCTACATTTCAATTCTATGCCTCTAAAAATAAACCCTAGTGATAGGTTTGCTTTTTTATGGCCTTGCATGTATCGCAACTTTTAGTGATTTGTGTATTTGTACTCTCGAGATCCCTTTGTTCCTCTACCCCACCAAGACTCGCAGCTTCCAAATAATAAGTGATCTCCCTATTCTTCCCAGCAAAATGTAATACCTCACAGTTATCTGTGTTGAACTTCATTTGCCAATGATATGCACACTGCAAGTTTATTATTGTCCTCCTGTAATTTGTTGCATTCCTCCTCAGTATTAACTATCTCCCCACCCCCCAATTTGGCGTCATCCACAAATTTAGAAATTGTGTTTTTGATTCCAAAGTCTAAATCGTTAATATAAATTGTAAACAACAGTGGTCCCAGCACTGATCCTTGTGGAACACCACTACCCACCTTCTGCCACTGTGAATAGCTATCCTTTACCCTTTCTGTTTTCTGTGTTGAAGCCAGCTAGCTATCCATTCTGCTACTTGTTCCCTGACTCCGCATTCTCTGACCATCAGTCTATTATCAGCTCTCCTAGATCACTTGGATCATCCATTCTTAAAAATCTTACTGTTAGCATCTTTTATTATCCTCTCTGCCCAAAACATACCACTTCACAGCTCTCTGCATTGGACTCCATCTGCCACTTCTCAGCTCTCTCCACTAATCTCTCTATCCTCATACAATCCTTCTCCATTTTCAAACTTCAATAAAAAATGGATTCCATCCACGTCTGAATTATTTACATAAGCTGATAAAATTAGGGTCCCAGCACATGCCCCTCGGGTACAGCAGTGGTCACAACCCATCCATCTGAAACACATTCATTTGCCCCTACTCTCTGGTTTCTATTCCCCAGCCATCTTTCTATCCAGGTGCGAAGATTTAAGTTGATTCCAAATACTTAAAATTTTGCAACAAATTTCCGCATGACACCTTTAAAACTCTTTAGAAAAATCAACATATATACAATATCCACCAGTTTCACCATTCTTATAATTTCCTTAAAAAGTTGATTAAAATTTGCCTCACATTACTGCCTGAAATAAATCTATGTTGACTCTTCCTGGTTCGCACATACCTTTCTTCAGCATTCACAAATTTCAGCCCCACTTTCCCCCACCAATCTTGGGATTTCTCACCACAAGTAACATATGACATCAACACATCCAACCACCCATATGTGGACAGTCATATTATAGTGGTATGCAAGAGGTAGAATAAGTTATCCAAAGTATTTTCTGTTGTTTGGACTGTAAGAATTCTGGGTGCCAGGAACACCTGCTCCTCTGGGCAGAGCCATTAACACTTACATTTTAAAGGACTAGAATCTTTGTATAAAATAAATCAACTGCTCACAGGCTATGACGCAATTTGTAAATTAAAGTTGTAAAATTCTTTGAGTGGCAAAAGAGGCCGCCAACACACTACTCATCAGCAGGCCTCAGAGGCCTGCCATAGTCAATCTCTGGTCCATTCCAAGCAGATACCCCTGTGGAGAGACCTAGAAGCCTGCCAGGCAGAACTCCTAGTCTGCCAGATTTGTGCTGGGATTCTGCAATAGTTGTTACAGCTTTTAGGCAGGGATTTGCCAAGACAAGACTAACAAGCTTATAATTTATTGCGTAATTCCTTTCCCCTTCTCCAACATGGGTTGAACATTTGCAATTGGAAACCTTTGGAAAATTATGGCTGATGTCAATACTATCTCATGCCCCAATCTCCTTCTGTAAGCTGGCATGCTTATTCTGCAAGCCTGGTAACTTTTTCACTTTCAATTATTCATTAACCTTTTTAAAGCAATTTTTTTTTAGATATTTCTCTCCAGTAATGGCCCTTCCACATCTCCCCAAGCGCTCCTACGATCTCACTTGAACTTCCTCTGTAAAAACAGAGGTGAAATGTTTATTAAGTACCTTTGTGATTCCATCTCCAAAATGTCCCCATTCAGCTATAAATGGTCCCATCTCTTTTTTGTGACCTTCCTAATTTTCCTTTTGCTTCCCCTTCAATGCTTTTCATATTTCCGTTCCCCCTCCCCTTTAATTAACACATGCTTTTTTTAACCTCATCTTTGCTCTCATCTAATTAGGAATAGAACTTCAGCCTTTTGCAAACTCGTTCTACTCCTAGTTGGAATGTATTTAATGGAATTTATCAACCTTGTATTTAAATACATGTCTTGACACGAGTTTGATGTTCCAGTTTTCAAACCAAGTCATCTTGGTTCGGTTCCCTTTCATAACAATTGAATTTGCTCATTTCCATTCCACACCTTTTCTTGTGACGCATCTTTTTTTTCGTTGTAAATTATGATCACAATTTCTTCCTTGAGGTTGTTTACTTGTCTTACTTAAAAAAAAACACTTAGATAAAGCAGGATTATTTGTATAACACACCATATATAACACACTTGTATAACACACATACCATACGATTAAGGAAACATGCATTCTATGAACCTCATTTTGGCCACATATTGGATTCAATTTTCCCGGGTCATTTGCGCCGTTTTTTTGGCCACGCTTTTTTTTCTGGCGTAGTTATGTTTTTCCAAGCTTCCCCCTGCAATCTGCATGCCGTAACTGAGTTAGTTACAATTTCTCTAGGTAAATTTTTTTTTACGTTCCCTCATGTCTGCGCCGGTTTTCATCATTTTTCACAGTTTGGCTAAAAATTTTCCTCCTAGGTCAGCGTATCTGGCCACTCCTGAAAACCCTTCCGTTGAGTTAGCAGAAAGCAGCGCACATTGACAAATCGGCGTGAAAAGATGCCATTGTTTTTAATCGAAGATTTTGGAGGGAGTCAAGAACACTCTAAAATTTAATAATAAAGTTCAACTTTTTTTACCTGTCAATGTAGTAAATGGAAGTTTTTTGGATTTCAGAAGTTTTCATTTTGTTTCTTATTCACAGGCCACCACCGAACATCTTCAAGCAGGGCTGGAGGGTCGTAGCTTTGGCCGGCAGAATTGGCTCTGTGCCCGGACACAGGGGCTTGGGGCTCGGCTGGAGAACAAACCCGGGGCGGGGGGCAGGGCGGGGGTGGGGGTAGTGGAGAGAGGGTGCTGCCAACCGATCGGAAGGCTTATGCACTGAGCCCGGGGAGCGAGGTGCCGATCGGAAGGCTTCTGAAGACTGCAATGAGTTTGGGGGATAAGGAGAGGGAGGGAGGTGGGGAGAGAGAAGGGGAGAAGTCACAAGACTGCAATTAGTTGGGGAGATGAGGAGAGAGAAGTTTTAATACTCGAACAAATAATGGAACTGGTTCAGTTTTAAAGTAAAATATATTTTATTCAAAAGTTTAACAAAACAGTTTGTACTTAAGTTAACTTTAATAAAATTATTCTTGGATCAAACTTTAAAGTTATCAGTTACTATCACTTACAGCCTTTAAGATCACTTACAAACTTTAAGATCACTTAAAACATTTAAGATCACTTACTAATAAATGTGTAAATTTACATAACTTACAAAAAAGTTTTAATTTGAAAACAACAGTTACATCAGTAACAATAATAATAACAAGAATAACAACAGCAAAGAAAGGCTGCACCTATCTCTCCTCCACCGTATTCTAAGACCGCCCGCCATGTTTGGTCTTGGTGACTCCACCACCCCTGCCTGCAGGCAGTAGCACAGTGTTTCTGGGGTTGGTACCAAGCTTATTCTTTCGAACATCTCGGGTAGTACGCACCTGTTGGGGAGAGGGGGGGGGGGTGGGGGGTGACAGGTGGAGGGCCCAGGTGGCTATGTGGAGGGCCCGGCTTGGGGCTCTTCAGAGGCTGGTGTGGGGATTGGAGTGGGAGTGACAGTTGATTCTATCAATGGGCGCGGGGTCTGGGCATGTTCCCTTATTGCAGCAGCTAACTCCAACATGCCGTCCCTCATGCGCCCTGACAGAGTCTCAATGACCTGCAACATTCCCTCATGTTGAGCACCTCATGTCAAGCAAAACTGTCTGAACTATCTGTGACATTCCCTCTCTCATGTTGAGCGATAGTGTTTACACCATCTCTAACATTCCCTCCCTGATGTTCACTGACATCATTCCCATTTCTCGTGAGATTGCTGTTACTTCTCCTGACAGTCCTGCTACCTCGTCACCCACCACACTGATGGTGTTCAGGAAGTGATCGCGTAAGGTCAATGCTCTCCCCATTCATTGCCATCCCACATCTGTTAGATCCTGCACCTCAGGAGAGCGCAGTCCAGCTCCCCTTCCCCTCCTCCCCATGGGTGTGGCTCACACCCCACCACTGGGACCCGCAGTCTGGAACGATAGAGTCCTGGGTGTGCCTCGCTGCACCCCCCCCTCCCCCACTGGGACCCGCAGCCTCGGAAGGTGGGGCCCTGGGTGTGCCTTACTGCACCACACCACTGGGACCTGCAGTCTTGGACATTTGAAAACCATATAATGTCCCACCTGCACACAGACCACTAGTCACGGAAGGGGCTGTCACCGCAATGATCTCCTCCAAAGTCAATAAAACAGTGGGGGCTTCAACCAGCTCCATCCCCTCCCCCTCACCCACATGTTCTTGGTCTGGAGGGTTGGATTCAAAGATGTTATCCTGTTCAGGCTGGTCCCTGTCTGAATTTTCTTCTACATCGTCAGGGCCAGCCTCAAGTTCTGCAAAATATAACAGAACACAGACAAATGGTTAGCAGCAGAGGAGGGGGCAGGGTGGGTGGCAAGAGTAGACTCATGCAGCGCAGACTGATTTGAAGGACCACAATGAATGATAGCACATTGCATCAACCGAAGCGTAGCTGACGGAGACATCCCCATGAACCGAAGCATGGCTAGCCCGCACAGTACTTAACATTTAGCAAAGCCAGACTGTGGAATTTGCAGGATTTACCCTCTCCCTCGAGTATGGGTCCAACTTGTGCAGTGGTGGTTGCTTTTCTCCAGGCAGGCCCCAGCAAAGCAGCGACTCTGTCTTCCAAGGGTGTCAGTGGCTGTAGATTTCACGGGCCTCCTTCCGTTCGGGTTCTTTCTCGTTTGTTGTGTGCCACTTTCCTCTGCAAAGATGAAAACATAACTTTTTAGAGAGGGTGTCTTTCTACTGGCTGGGACATATACAGCTGGTCACATTTACAATTGCATTGAATAAATGAAAATATTACTTACACTAACTACTTGACCAAGGTCCTGCCACTTCTTTTTACACTGGCCTCCAGATCGTGTGGTGTTCACCATTGCACAGTAATCTTCTGCAACTTGGTTCCAGCATTTCTTCATTTCTTTGGGTGGAACTTTTATGTGGCCTCTGCTGGTGTCCAGCTCCTGCCATCTGTTCTCAATCACAGTAACTAGTGCCTCCACTTCTTCCTGTAAGAAATTCCTGGTCCTTGCATCGCGTTGCATCTGGTACGGCTGCAGCTGCGATTTTTCCAATGCTCTCACACAGCACTCCTCCTCACGCATCCACTGGCCCTTTAAAAATGACCGATTGCCAACTCGGAGCTGTACTGCGCATGTGCGTCCATTGTAACGACGTCAAAAACGTAACTTTTTGCCGCGCATGCGCAGAAACATAGAAAATATGTGCAGGAGTAGGCCATTCGGCCCTTCGAGCCTGCACCACCATTCAATAAAATCAGGGCTGATCATCACCTCAGTACCCCTTTCTTGCTTTATCTCCACACCCCTTGATCCCTTTAGCCGTAACGGCCATATCTAACTCCCTCTTGAATATATCCAATGAACTGGCATCAACAACTCTCTGCGGCAGGGAATTCCACAGATTAACAACTCCCTGAGTGAAGAAGTTTCTCCTCATCTCAGTCCTAAATGGCCTACCCCTTATCCTCAGACTGTGTCCCCTGGTTCTGGACTTCCCCAACATCGGGAACAATCTACCCGCAACTAACCTGTCCCGTCCCATCAGAATCTTGTATGTTTTTATGAGATCCCCTCTCATCCTTCTAAACTCCAATGTATAAAGGCCCAGTTGATCCAGTCTCTTCACATATGTCAGTCCTGCCATCCAGCCATCAGTCTGGTGAACCTTCACTGCACTTCCTCAATAGCAAGATTGTCATTCCTCAGATAAGGAGATCAAAACTGAACACAATATTCCAGGTGAGGCCTCACCAAGACCCTGTACAACAGCAGTAAGACCTCCCTGCTCCTATACTCAAATCCCCTAGCTATGAAGGCCAACATACCATTTGCCTTCTTTACCACCTGCTGTACCTGCATGCCAACTTTCAATGACTGATGTACCATGACACCCAGGTCTTGTCGCACCTCCCCTTTTCCTAATCTGCTACCATTCAGATAATATTCTGTCTTCTTCGCGTTTTTGCCCCAAAAGTGGATAACCTCACATTTATCCACATTATACTGCATCTGCCATGCATTTGCCCGCTCAACTAATCTGTCCAAGTCCAGCTGCAACCTCTTAGCATGCCCCTCGCAGCTCACACTGCCACCCAGTTGAGTTTCATCTGCAAACTTGGAGATATTACACTCAATTCATTCATCCAAATCATTGATGTATATTGTAAAGAGCTGGGGTCCCAGCACTGAGCCCTGCGGCACTCCACTAGTCACTGCCTGCCATTCTGAAAAGGACCCGTTTATCCCGACTCTCTGCTTCCTGTCTGCCAACCAGTTTTCTATCCACATCAGTGTATTACCCCCAATACCATGTGCTTTGATTTTGCACACCAATCTCTTGTGTGGGACCTTGTCAAAAGCCCTTTGAAAGTCCAAATACACCACATCCACTAGTTCTCCCTTGGCCACTCGACTAGTTACATCCTCAAAAAATTCCAGATTTGTCAAGCATGATTTCCCCTTCATAAATCCATGCTGACTTGGACCAATCCTGTCACTGCTTTCCAAATGCGCTGCTATTTCATTCTTAATAATTGATTCCAACATTTTCCCCACCACTGATGTCAGGCTAACCAGTCTATAATTACCCACTTTCTCTCTCCCTCCCTTTTTAAAAATTGGTGTTACATTAGCTACCCTCCAGTCCATAGGAACTGATCCAGAGTCAATAGACTGTTGGAAAATGATCACCAATGCATCCACTATTTCGAGGGCCACTTCTTTAAGTACTCTGGGATGCAAACTATCAGACCCCAGGGATTTATCAGCCTTCAATCCCATCAATTTCCCTAACACAATTTTCTGCCTAATAAGGATATCCTTCAGTTCATCCTTCTCACTAGACCCTCGGTCCCCTAGTACTTCCGGAAGGTTATTTGTGTCTTCCTTCGTGAAGACAGAACCAAAGTATTTGTTCAATTGGTCTGCCATTTCTTTGTTCCCCATTATAAATTCACCTGAATCCGGCTGCAAGGGACCTACGTTTGTCTTCACTAATCTTTTTCTCTTCACATATCTATAGAAGCTTTTGCAGTCAGTTTTTATGTTCCCTGCAAGCTTCCTCTCTTAATTAAACGCTTAGTCCTCCTCTGTTGAATTCTAAATTTAGCCCAGTCCTCAGGTTTGTTGCTTTTTCTAGCCAATTTATATGTCTCTTCCTTGGATTTAACACTATCCATTAATTTCCATTGTTAGCCACGGTTGAGCCACCTTCCCCGTTTTATTTTTACTCCAGACAGGGATGTACTATTGCTGAAGTTCATCCATGTGATCTTTAAATGTGTGCCATTGCTCATTCACGGCCAACCCTTTAAGTATCCTCTGCCAGTCTATTCTAGCCAATTCACACCTCATACCGTCGAAGTTACCTTTCCTTAAGTTCAGGACCCTAGTTTCTGAATTAACTGTGTCACTCTCCTTCCTAATAAAGAATTCTACCATGCTTTGGTCACTCTTCCCCAAGAGATCTCGCACCAACAAGGTTGCTAATTAGTCCTTTCTCATTGCACATCACCCAGTCTAGAATGGTCAGCTCCCTGCTTGGTTCCTCAACATATTGGCCAAGAAAACCATCCCTAATACACTCCAGGAAATCCTCCTCCACGGCATTGCTACCAGTTTGGTTAGCCCAATCAATATGTAGATTAAAGTCACCCATGCTAACTGCTGCTTCTTACACACTGCAGCAAATCAACACGAGGCACATACTGGAGACAAGGTCATTCTGTGACCTGTACCTTTGTTCACAGGACCAAGTAGTGATGACCCTAAGTGGGACCTCCCTTTATATACCTGGATGACCAGGTGAGGAGTGTCTCCCACAAGTTCACCCCCTGTGGTCATTATGTGCATTTCTCAGGTGTATACCTTGTACAGTGTTGCTACATAAAGGTTACAGTTATGTGAAGGTTACATACATGACATCACCTCCCCCCCCAATGTCTTTGGGTCAAAGATTAAGTCTTTCAGGCGGTCGACGCTCTCTCGTGGAGCGCTGCAGTTGGGGCTCTGGTTGTTGAGCCTTGGCATGCGTCTCTGTCACCTGTGGTGATTCCGGCTCGTCCGGGCTGACCGCAGGGACTGTGCATGCTGCTGATGGTTCTTGTTGCTCGTTCACTGGCAGTGGTGTGGGCAGCATCTCATGATTTTCCTCAGGTTCCTCAGTGTCCATGCTGAACCTTTTTTTTACTTGGTCCAGATGCTTGCGGCATATCTGCCCATTGTTGAGTCTGACCCCGATGACCCTATTCCCCTCTTTACCAATTACTGTACCCTTGAGCCACTTGGGCCCCGCAGCGTGATTAAGAATAAATACAGGGTCATCAACTTCTATCCATCTCCTCTTTGAGTTGCGGTTGTGGCACTCATTTTGGGACTGGCGCTTGCCCTCAACAATGTCTGACAAGACTGGATGAATGAGGAACAGCCGAGTTTTTAGTGTATGTTTCATGAGTAGTTCTGCTGGCGGGACCCCTGTGAGCGAGTGCGGTCGGGACCTGTAGGCCAGCAGGAGGCACGATAGACGGTATTGAAGGGAGAGTCCTTCAATCCGGAGCATGCCTTGCTTCATGATTTGGACCGCAGGTTCCACCTGGCCATTGGAAGCCAGCTTGAACGGTGCTGTGCTGACATGTTTGATGCCATTACCCGACATGAACTCCCGGAATTCATAGCTCGTGAAACACGGGCCGTTGTCGCTAACTAGGATGTCCGGCAAGCCGTGGGTCGCAAAGACCACACACAGACTCTCCACTGTGGTGGATGTTCTGCACGAATTCAATATGGTGCACTCGATCCACTTCAAGTACGCATCAACAAACATGAGGAACATTTTTCCCATGAATGGGCCCGCGTAGTCTATGTGAATACGTGACCATGGCTTGGTGGACCAGGGCCACGGGCTGAGTGGGGCCTCCCTGGGGCATTGCCCAGCTGCGCACATGTCGTGCACCTGCAAACACAGTGTTCCAGGTCTGCAACAATTCCCGGCCACCATACATGTGACCGGGCAATGGCCTTCATAAGCACGATGCCTGGGTGCTCGCTGTGGAGTTCCCTGATGAATGCTTGCCTACCCTTCTGGGGCATGACTACCCGGCTACCCCATAGTAGGCAGTCGGCTTGACCTCTTCAGGGCATGCTCCGTGTGCGGGCGCCCAATCCCCAGTCAGGACACATCTCTTAATCAGGGATAAGAGGGGATCTCTGTTGGTCCAGGTTTTGATCTGGTGGGCTGTGATGGGGAAGCCTGCGCTGTCAAAGGCATCGACAGCCATGACCATCTCCGCGCTTTGCTCCGCTGCCCCCTCAGTGGTGGCTTAGTGCGTCAGCGCAATTTTCGGTGCCTGGCCGGTGCCGTATGGTGTAGTCATACGCAGCCACCGTGAAAGCCCATCGCTGTATGCGAGCTGATGCATTGGCATTGACAGCTTTGCTGTCAGACAACAGGGATGTTAACGCCTTGTGGTCCGTTTCTAACTCGAACCTTCTGCCAAAAAGGTACTGGTGCATCTTTTTCACCCCGTAGACACATGTGAGTGCTTCCTTTTCATATCCCCTTTCTGCTTGGGAGAGCGACCTGGAGGCATAAGCCACAGGTTGGAGTTGGCCCTCATCATTACTCTGCTGCAACACGCACCCAACCCCATAGGATGATGCATCACATGTCAAAACCAATTTCTTACACGGTCAATAACTTATTAGAACAAAGCAGGTTCTGCGCCCGATTGAAAGCTCGTTCCTGACAGTCCCCCCAAAACCAATCGCAGCCCTTACGCAGGAGCACGTGTAGCGGCTCCAACAATGTACTTAAGTTCGGTAGAAAGTCCCCGAAATAGTTCAACAGTCCCAGAAATGAACGCAACTCTGATGTGTTGCAGGGCCTGGGCGCGCGACGGATCGCCTCCGTTTTGGATTCGGTAGGCCGGATCCTGTCTGTGGCAACCCTCCTGCCCAAAAAACTTGACCTCTGGGGCCAAAAACACTCACTTAGCCTTCTTTAGTTGCAGGCCTACCCGGTCCAGTCGGCGTAGCACCTCCTCCAGGTTGTGGAGGTGTTCCTCGGTGTCTCGACCCGTGATAAGGATGTCGTCCTGAAATACGATTGTTCCGGGGATGGATTTGATCAGACTTTCCATGTTCCTCTGAAAGATAGCGGCTGCTAAACAAATGCCAAAAGGACACCTGTTGTAGACAAACATCCCCTTGTGCGTGGTGATGGTGGTCAGTAGTTTGGATTCTTCGGCCAGTTCTTGGGTCATGTAGGCTGAAGTGAGGTCCAACTTGGTGAACAGCTTGCCATCTGCCAGCATGGCAAAAAGATGCTCCGCTCTCGGAAGCGGGTATTGGTCCTGAAGGGACACTTGGTTGATGGTGGCCTTGTAGTCGCCAGAGATCCTGACCGAGCCATCCGTTTTTAGAACAGGGACGATGGGGCTTGCCCAGTTGCTCAATTCAACGGGCAAAATTATACCCTCTCTTAGCAACCTGTCCAGCTCACTTTCAATTTTCTCCCGCATCACATACGGCACAGCTCTGGCTTTATGGTGCACTGGTCTGGCGTCCGGGGTGATGCGTATCACTACTTTGGTACCTTTGAAAGTCCCGACACCATCTTGAAATAATGACTCGAACTTTTGTAGGACCTGTGAGCATGAACTTCGCTCCACAGATGAAATGGCGTGCACATCCCCCCATTTACCAATTCATCTCAGCTAGCCAGTTCCTCCCCAAAAGCGCGGGACCATTTCCCAGGACAATCCAGAGTGGCAGCCGGTTCTCAGATCCATTATGTGTGACCACCAACATTGCACTGCCTAGCACTGGAATGATCTCTTTGGTGTACGTCCATAGTTGCGTGTCGATGCGTTCTAGTTTGGGTCTGCTAGCTCTGAGTGGCCACAGTTTCTTGAATTGTTGGTCACTCATAAGTGACTGGCTGGCTCCAGTGTTCAGCTCCATGCGTACTGGGATGCGTTTAACAGTACTCTCATCATCTTAGGTGGCGTTTTTGTGTATGAGCTGTGGATGTTTGCCACCTGGACCCGCTGAACTTCAGCGTCCATTGCTGTGTCCCAGGCATACCCCTGCCTTGCAGACCCTTCTTGTGGTTCATCCACTTCGTAAACCAGCCTCGCTGCGGGCTTCCTGCACATCCTGGTTAAATGTCCACTCAAGTTACAATTTCTGCAGATGAATTGTTGAAACCGGCAGGTCTTCGCAGCATGTTTGCCCCCGCACCTCCAGCATGAGCTGAGATTGTTGTGAACAAAAGAGCTGTTACCAGGCATTCCTCTCTGATTGTCTCTTTGATTACTCTTGAGCACTCTGTTATTGAGTGTCAATGGTCTCATCCCGGGTCGTATTGTCCCTTGTGATGGTGTAAATGTCCATTCAACCTGCCATTGTCTCTGTTGAGGACCCACCCTATAGTCTGTTATTGTCTGGTTGGTGACGAATTGCCCTTGCCTGCCTGCGGGGTTCTGAGTCGCGTTTACCATGTTAACTCCCTGCTCTATCGTCACGCTGGGAACAGAGTTGTGCGCGTAATTGTCCTGGTTTCCTCCTCCTCCGCCATGAAGGTTTGAGCCATCAACGCTGCTGCTTCCAAGGTCAAGTCCTTGGTCTCAATTAGCTTCCTAAAAATCCCGGCATGACCAATGCTCTCAATGAAGAAATCCCATAACATTCTCCCCTGCAGGCGTCTGTGAACTTACAGAGGCTGGCCAAGCGCCGAAGGTCCGCAACGAAGTCCGGTATGCTCTGCCCTTCCCGACGTCGGTGCGTATAGAATCAGTGTCGGGCCATGTGTATACTACTCGCCGGTTTGAGGTGCTCACCGATCAGTTTGCTGAGCTCCTCAAAGGTCTTGTCCGCCGGCTTCTCGGGTGCGAGCAGGTCTTTCATCAGCACGTACGTCTTAGGTCCACAGCTGGTCAGTAGATGCGCCCTTCGCTTGTCAGCCGCTGCTGCTCCCAGCCAGTCCTTTGTGACAAAGCTCTGCTGGAGCCTCTCAACGAAATCGTTCCAGTCCTCACCAACACAGTACCGTTCCTCCGTGCTGCCGGTGGCCATTCTCTTGAGTCATTGATTCCCGTTTCTCATCGCCAAATGTAGTGTCCTTACACACAATAGCAAATACTGGAGACAAGGTCACTCCGTGACCTGTACCATTATTCACAGGACCAAGAAGTGATGACCCTGCGTGGGACCTCCCTTTATGTACCTGGATGACCAGGTGAGGAGTGTCTCCCACAAGTTCACACCCTGTGGTCAAGTTGTGCATTTCTCAGGTGTATACAGTGTTGCTACATAAAGGTTACAGTTATGTGAAGGTTACAAACATGACAGCATGCATCCCTAATTTCTTGTTTAATGCTGTCCCCAACCTTACTATTACTGTTTGGTGGTCTGTACACAACTCCCACTAGCGTTTTCTGCCTCTTGGTATTCCATAGCTCCACCCATACCGGTATTCGACATCACCCAACCTAATGTTCTTTCTTACTATTGCATTAATTTCATCTTTAACCAGCAATGCCACCCCGCCTCCTTTTCCTTTCTGTCTATCCTTCCTAAATGTTGAATACCTCTGGATGTTGAGTTCCCAGCCTTGGTCACCCTGGAGCCATGTCTCCGTGATGCCAATTACATCATACCCGTTAACTGCTATCTGCCCTTCCCGACGTCGGTGCATATACTACTCGCCAGTTTGAGGTGCTCACCGATCAGTATGCTGAGCTTCAAGCTTGTCTTTCGAACACACTTTGCCCCTTTAGAATTTTGCTGTAATGTGGCCCTTTTTGCTTTTTGCCTTAGGTTTCTCCGCCTCCATTTTTACTTTTCTTCTTTCTATCTTTTGCTTCTGCCCCCATTCTACTTCCCTCTGTCTCCCTGCATAGGTTCCCATCCCCCTGTCATATTAGTTTAACACCTCCCCAACAGCACTAGCAAACACTCCCTCTAGGACATTGGTTCCGGTCCTGCCCAGGTGCAGATCATCTGGTTTGTACTGGTCTCATCTCCCCCAGAACCGGTTCCAATGTCCCAGGAAATTGAATCCCTCCCTTCGTCACCACTCCTCAAGCCACATATTCATCTGAGCTATCCTGCGATTCCTATTCTGACTAGCATGTGGCACTGGTAGCAATCCTGAGATTACTACTTTTGAGGTTCTACTTTTTAATTTACCTCCTAGCTCCCTAAATTCGTCTTGGAGGACCTCATCCCGTTTTTTACCTATATCGTTGGTACCTATATGCACCACGACAACTGGCTGTTCACCCTCCCTTTTCAGAATGCCCTGCACCAGCTTCGAGACATCCTTGACCCTTGCACCAGGGAGGCAACATACCATCTGGAGTCTCGGTTGCGGCCGCAGAAACGTCTATCTATTCCCCTTACAATTGAATCCCCTATCACTATAGCTCTCCCATTCTTTTTCCTGCCCTCCTGTGCAGCAGAGCCAGCCACAGTGTTATGAACTTGGCTGCTGCTGCCCTCCCCTGGTGAGTCATCCCCCCCAACAGTACCCAAAGCGGTGTATCTCTTTTGCAGGGGGATGACCACAGGGGACCTCTGCACTACCTTCCTTGCACTGCTCTTCCTGTTGGTCACCCATTCCCTATCTGGCTGTGTGCCCTTTACCTGCGGTAAGACCAATTCACTAAACATGCTATTCACGTCATTCTCATCATCGTGCATGCTCCAGAGTGAATCCACCCGCAGTTCCAGTGCCGCAATGCGGTCTGTCAGGAGCTGCAGCCGGATACACTTCCCGCACACGTACTGGTCAGGGACACCGGAAGTGTCCCTGACTTCCCACATAGTACAGAAGGAGCATAACACGTGTCCGAGCTCTGCTGCCATGACTTAACCCCTAGATTAACGTAATTTGGCAACAATGCTAAAGGTTACTTACTGATAAAGAAAAGAAAAAGAAAAACTACTTACCAATCACCAGCCAATCACTTACCCTCTTGGCTGTGACGTCACCTTTCAATTCCTTTCTACTTCTTTTTTGCCTTCTCTCCGTGCTGCAGCTGCACTGGATGGCCTCTTGTAGGCCTCCCGACTCGAAGCTGCTCCTCCTCCTCGCTCTCCCGCTCCCCGACTGTGACTGATGGGCCTTTATAGGCCTCCCGACTCGATGCTGTTCTTCCTCCTCGTTCTCCCGCTCCCCGACTGTGATGATGAGCCTTTATAGGCCGCTCCGACTCGATGCTGCTCCTCCTCCTCTCTCTCCCGCTCCCCGACTGCGACTGACTGATATCCTTCAGTTCCTCCTTCTCACTAGACCCTCGGTCCCCTCGTACTTCCAGAAGGTTATTTGTGTCTTCCTTCGTGAAGACAGAACAAAAGTATTTGTTCAACTTGTCTGCCATTTCTTTGTTCCCCATTATAAATTCACCTGAATCTGACTGCAAGGAAATTTCATTTTAAAGACAAAAATTAAGTGTAAAATATAAGAAAATGCACCAAACTAAATGCAACCCAGAAAAGTCAAAAAAAAAGTATTAGCTCTTACTCAGTGACAAACCAGCTAAACACAACATCAGGAAGCTCACTCTTAAAGGACAGGAAGTGAGCTTAAAAATCACAGGCCTTCAGCATTTCTGAGAGAAACAATGCAAAATGTAGGGTAACCCTCCCATCATTAACATTTATGCCCATGCGTGGAAGCAGCACAAGTCTCCTGTGTAACAAGCCTTAAAAAATTGTCGATACAACCCCAGTAGGACACAAAGTTTCCTCTCAGAATTTCTCTAAATCTTTCCTTCCATCCTCCAAGGTGTGGCATTGTTTTTTCAGCGCAGACACAGGCTCCATCCCCCAAGATGACTGGACACACTGCACAGCGCCAAATTTCAATTATAGATCGGGGAAACTTTGGCAAAATATTTCCAGCACAGTTCTGGCCTAGAAAAACAAGACTATCTCTGGCAATTTGCCAGGAAACCGGCTTGGACAAAATTCAGCCCATTGTCTTATTCCAGTTTATCTTACAAATTTTAAATCCACTGTCTACACATCGCAGCCTTTTCTGCTGTTTGGAGATGTAGATTTTGGTTAGCTTAGGGTTAGCTAAGGTTAACAGGGATTGGTTATGTGGAGTTGTGGGGCAGATCAACCATAATCTAATAGAATAGTGAAACAAACTCGAGGGGCTGAATGGCCTGCTCCTGCTCCTATGTTCTATGATTGCTTCCTAATAGAGGAAAAGGTCCCTTCTTATTCCTTAACTCAAGCTAGACAGATTTACAAGCTCCCACATTCAATCCCTTCAAATTCTTGAACAGAAAAGGCTGCCACTCACTGAAGGTCCAGATTATGTGTTGCAATATCCAAAGAAGCCTCTACGTCAGTGGGAGATTTGCTGGAAGTTGCCGTGATGCATTCATCTTTTGGAATTCCCTGACCTCTTCAAGTAAGAAAATTGTGTGAACAGGTGGCTTGTGGGTGACAAGGATAGCCCCTGCTCCCATGGAAAATGGTCCTTCTAAGAGTTGCATGAACAGCTGCAGAGAAGCATTACATGCCTCTACGAGAGTGGGCGTTGAGAGGATAAGCTTGAAGAGGCTCTTTTGTTTTTTGGACAGGAAGGAGCTCTATAATATGCTCAAGATCATGCGTTCCACACAGTTGTAGCCTGATTCATCTTGCACCAATTATTATGTAAAAAGGCCTGGTTATTGAACGTTCCTGGGGAGGTGGTCCGAAATGCTTTAGTAACAAAACTACATGGAGGAGAACATCAGGATGACCATCATGCAGAAGACCTCTTTGTGACTGCAACAAGGTGAATCAAAGCATTTTCTAAATGGAGAGAAGACAGGAACTGTGGATGAGCAGTGAGGTTCAGGGATCCAAGTGCAGAAATCACAAAATGCTAGTCGACAGTTACCAAAAATAAGCTAAAAGGCTGATGGAATTATGTTACAGCTATACAGAGTTCTAGTTAAAGCCCATCTGGAACACTATGTTCACATCTAGGCACCGTACCTCAGGAAGGATATATTGGCCTTGGAAGGGGTGCAAGGCAGATTCATCAGAATTATATCAGGGCTAAAAGGATTACGTTATTAGAACAGATTGCATAGACTTGGCTTGTATTCCTTTGAGTGTAGAAGATTAAGGGATGATATATTTGAGAGGTTTAACATGAGTAAAGGATTTGATAGGGCAGATGGTGGAAACTATTTCCTGTGGTGGGATCAAGTGAACAAGTCCAGAACAAGTGAACATAATCTTAAAATTACAGCTAGGGGTGATGTCAGAAATGTACATCTTCACACAAAATGTATTGAAAATCTGGAACTCACTCTCCCAAAAGCTGTTGCGGCTAGGAACTCATTCCCCAAAAGGCTGTGGATGCTTTGTCAGCTGAAATTTTCAAGACTGACATTGATCGATTTTTGTTAGGTTGGTATCAAAGGATGTGAAGCAAAGGTGGGTAAATGGTATGGCTGTAGAGATCAGTCGTGATCTAATAGAGTAACGGAGCAGGCTCAAGGGGCCAACTGATCTACCCCTGTTCCTATGACCTATGATTTCCTCCTAATATCAGAACAGGTTATTCCTTAAGTCAAGCTGAACAGATTTCATCTGAACATCAGAATTGATAAAACTTTCCTTTCTCTGACAGTAATTGTATCCTTGATCAACAATAATTTTCCCCCTTCTCTTTTTTCTTTCTTCATTGCTCCTGAAAATCTTATGACCAGGAATATTTAGTTCCCAGTTTTTCGTTGCCTAAAGGTAAGATTCTATCAAGATTATATTATCACATCCAATATGATGACGTTCTAGCTTTCTGACTTTAATTTTAATGCTTTGTACATTTATGAATACTATTATAAAACTGACTGATACTTTTCAGTAACTTTTTCCCCAGTTCTATTTTCCTTGTTTTTTTTCACTATATTCCTTCTTAATATCTCTAACTGTCTTCTCATATGCCACAACATAACTGCCTTTCAGCTTACTGCTGTGCCCCTTCTTATTCTTAACTCCTCCACCATCTGGGGAAGTCTCTCCATCCAGCACAATACCCACAGCTCTATCTCTTCTTAGTGGCAGGATATTGGCATCAATTTGCTTTACAAATCATCCTTCCCTCCTGTTAAGCCAGATTCTGTTCCAAACCTTGCCCCAGTTCCCCATAATGGCTCCTCTAAGTTGCACAAACAACTGCAGAGGAGCGTCGCATCTTTCCACTGGTGTCCATCATTGAGAACGCCATTTTGAAGGGGTTCCTTTGTTGTTTTGACAAATCACAAGAGGGCTTTACAATATGCTCCAGATCATGATCCTAAGTGTCAGCTGTGGTTCAGTTGACTCTCACCTCTGAATCAGTAGTTTGTGGGTTAAAGTTATGCTCCAGCGACATGAGCATAAAATCTAGGCTGACACTCCAGTGCAGTGCTGAAGGAGTGCTGTACTGTTGGAGGTGCCATCTTTTGGATGAGACATTAAACCGAGGCCTCTTCTGCCCGCTCAGGTGGACGTAAAGGATCCCATGACACTAGTTTGAAGAAGAGTTCAGGAAATCTCCCCGATGTCCTGGCCATCATTTATCCCTCAACCAACATCACTAAGAACAGATAATCTGGTCATTTATCTCATTGCTGTTTGTGGAAGGTTGCTGTGCATAAATTGGCTACTGCATTTCTTAAATTTCAACAATGACTACACTTCAAAAGTGCTCATTGGCTGTAAACCACTTTGGATGTCATGAGGTCATGAAAGGCACCAAGTCTTTCCAGGGGCTAGAACCTCCACTTTTGTGGTTGGGCGATATTTCCGACGTGGGCGCTAAAAAAGGGTTTTCAGATTGCCGGCTTCTCGCCCAATCTCAAACCACCTAGTCTCCACTTTTGAAAATGGGCGTTACTGCGAGCGATATAAAATGGGCGGTAGCGTTACATTTTTTTGACCTTCTGCCGTAAAGTGTGGCCATCCTTAGCAACGGCATGGCAATATTCGATTCCCGCGATTCTGGAGGTCAAGGGTCACCATGATATGCGCAGAAGAGGAGACAGCGAGAGAGGGAGCTCAGAGGGACTGAAGGCATGGCTGGGTGTGGTGTGGCTGCTTTGGGAGGAAGGAGGGAGACTTTAGAGTTTCACAGCAAGTAGGCAAACAAAAAGTAGTTGTTACCAGCCATATATTTTACCGAATTTGGCCTATAATGGAGAGAGAGGAGGAGGCATCACAGCAAGCTGTGGAGACTGACGCTGGAGAGAGCAGTGAGGTGGGAGAGGAGCACATTGGAGGGCGCAAAAGAGCCAGGAGGATGAGGCAAATGCCTCCCTCCTGTGGGAGGTCGAGTTACACTGGATGATTTAACACAGGGAGGGCTTGGGAAGCCCACCCCAAAGGCCTACCAGAGGATATGGCCGAGATAGCAGTGGTGGTCTCGTCGGCAACTAACGAGGTGTGTGAGGGCAACCAATGCCGCAAATGATGGAAGGACCGTGTGGGATCTGTCGAAATATTGACTCACAGTATACAACTCAGACACCTTCAGCCCCGGCAGATGTTCCTTTAATTTTACTTGCCAGCAAGGGAAAAGTCTCACTCAGTCAACGGCTAAGTGAAGACATTCGAAATGGTACAATTTCACGAGATATTTATACAGTAAAAACCCAAGTTATGGCCTCTTCCTGTGTATTGGCTCTGTCTTGCAGTCAGTGAATACAGATAAAGAGTTAATTACTACATCCTTGTCCTGACATGGTTTCCAAATATTTCCTTTTGTCAGGGTTATTAGTTGGCCAGTCAGCCATTACTCGATGAGAGTGTGGTAATGAGCTATTACCGGCATTGCATTGTGTCAGGATTGTCCAGTTTCCTGGTCAGTTATCTTTTTGCATGAAATGGATGAGGTCTGTACAAGAGATAATGGCTGGTGGTTTGAGTATCTCGAAAAAGGGAGGGGTGAGTGGAACTGGTGCTGCAATGGACAATTGGAGAGCACCATGGGTGGTTCTTGTCTCAGCAGGACAGTCTCCATGCTGTCTGGTGGCTATTGATTAGCTATCAGCCGTTTCAAGCCCAGTTTAGCTGTTTATGCAAACAGACTGTCTGTTGCAGAAATTTCTGGAAGGACCAGGACTCCATTTTGTTTTATATCAAAAAGGGAACAAAATACAGTGTAATACAGCTTAGATAAAAATACATTTCCACAGATCCGCAAGAGTAAGTATTACATTGATTTACATGTACTTTTGAAAGAGTTAAATACAACTTAACATCAATCAATTTAACTGGCACCAAGGTGATGGGCACCATTGATGTCTGAGCTGCACACACACAGCAGTGTGTCAGCATTGTCACTCACATCAGCTCTCCTTCAGGCAAATCTTTCAGATACCAGCTCCTCATGCAAGAGTGGGATTTAACAAATGCCAGCCACACTACTGGCGTTCGTTCCGGTTAGTTCCACTTTTTGTGGATGGTTTTTTGAGCAAGCGATATGTGTGCGAGGTGGTGAAATTCACGATGGGCGATCTCCATGGCTGCTAGTTTGGGTAAATATGCTCTTTCCGACAAAAAACAATGGGCGGGCGTTAATATTGAATCTCGGCGTTAATTCCGTGCGGAAAATAACGCTGGGTGATATTATGGGTGTTGATTTCACCCGTTCTGCTGATTCTGCCCAAAAAAAGTGGGTGAGCAGTAATATTTTTTCCCAGCATTAAGCACATGGGGAAAGTAACGCTTGCCGATAAGTTTCCTAAAAATGCCCGCCAGTTTCCATTTTGTGCCAAAATGGGCGATATTTGGGCATTATACATCATTTCAGCGGTAAAATGGCTGTTAAGCCTGCAAAAAAAAGTGGAGGTTCTAACCCCAGGTCTTTTTATATTTACAGCCGCTTGTTCATCTTTCCCTGCCTTTCTGGTTGAGCATGTGGAATACTACCTTGATCTGTTGCCCTGATTTCCCATCCATAAAGCTTTTATCAATAATGGATCAGACATACTATCACTTTTGCATTGTTACAAAGCCTGTTCGGGTGTTCATTGACACATTGGTGGAATAACTCAGGAATCAGCTCAGCAATCAGACTATAAACCACATAAAGGAAAGGGGCTGTGATGCTTTTCACAGCAGGTAGTCTCCACCAATTGGACTCCACATCAGCTGCATCAAAACTTAATTTGAATCTTTTTAATGTTAACAAGGAACCAAATTCTTCCAGCTTTGACCCATTAAAATATAATCACCATTTGGAGCTCTTTTGTCACTAGATAAGGGCAACATGGTAGGACACTGAGAAGTGTAGAGGAACAAAGGAACCTTGGAGTGCATGTCCACAGATCCCTGAAGGTAGCAGATCAGGTAGATAAGGTGGTTAAGAAGGCATACGGAATACTTGCCTTTATTAGCCGAGGCATAGAAAAAAGGGCAGGGAGATTATGCTTGAATAGTATAAAACATTGGTTAAGCCACAGCTAAAGTATTACATGCAGTTCTGGTCACCACATTACAAGAAAGATGTGGTTGCACTTGAGCGGGTACAGAGGAGATTTATGAGGATGTATCCCGCACTGGAGAATTTTAGCTACGAAGAAAAATTAGATAGGCTGGGTTTGTTTTCTTTGGAACAGAAGAGGCTGAGGGGAGATCTTATTGAGGTGTATAAAATTATGAGGGGCCTAGATAGAGTGGATAAGACGCACCTATTTCCTTTAGCAGAAGGGTCAAGAACCAGATTTAAAGTATTTGGTAGGAGGTTTAGAGGGGATTTGAAGGGTAATTTGAAGGTTCGGGGAGAGGGCGGGTAAGTGGAGCTGAGTCCACGGCTAGATTAGCCATGATCTTATTGAATGGCGGAGCAGGCTCGAGGGGCTAGATGGCCTACTCCTGTTCCTAATTCTTATGTTCTTATGTTCTTATGTAATTTCTTTACCCAGAGGCTGGTGGAGGTCTGCAACTCACTCCCTCAAAGGGTGGTAGAGGCAGAAACCCTCACCATATTTAAAAAGTGCACTTGAAGTGCCTTAACTTACAGGGTTAATGACCAAGAGCTAGAAAATGGGATTAGGCTGGATAGCTCTTTGTTGGCGGGCACAGACACAATGGGCCGAAGTTATTGTGTTCCTAACACAGATGAGACAGGGAGGTTAAAGTAACAGTGACCTCAGTCTTTATTAAGACACTCCAGAGTGAGGAACAGGCCTTAGGGGCCGGCTTATATACAGTGCTCCCAAGGGATGCTGGGATCCCTTGGGACTTCAGGTGATGCACTCCCTGGTGGCGGAACATGGGAGTGTATGCTTTACAGATACACAACAGAAGTGACCTCCACCGTGCTGTAAATTTCTATGATTCTATGATTTCTATGAATGAGGAAGACAGAACCTCAGCTCTGGTTATCACATTGGTAACCAAAGCAGAACTAAAACCTAAAAGACATCCACAAAACTGCACTAATAACTACCCTGTATGGGGATGTGGGGTTGGCAACGAAGATCAAGGCAGATTTTAATCATCATTATTATATTTGGGCACACTGAGCGCGGTTCATGGAGGAAAATCACTCAGGGAGGATCAGAAGCCTATAACAGAACCTGTCTCATTTTCAGTTCCGTGTTCCCTTATTACGGATCCTCTTTCTTGCCTTCTGACTTCTATCTCACCACCATGCACTCTGCATGACAAGCTGCAGATGCTTTCACCACCCACTTCTCCCTCTCTACTCTCCCTTCACATTAAAAACGAATCCTTGTCTTCTCTTTTATTGCAGATGCTGAAAATGCAGAAGCCCCACTGGTAGCGCAGACAAATCTTCCAGAAGATGCACCTTTACTTGATCTCAATCTCACAAGCACCAGCTGGAATACTAGTACCACGCATACTTTAGAGGCTAGGTTAGAGGAGGGATCTTCATGTGATGAATCAGCAGGCGCAAGTGCACAGGAGCAAGGCAGGGGCATATGATGGCATAGGTGCTAGCTCTGTGGAGGGTTAGATTCTATACTAGCTCTGCGGAGGGTTAGATTGTATACTAGCTCTGCGGAGGGTTAGATTGTATACTAGCTCTACAGAGGGTTAGATTGTATACTAGCTCTGCGGAGGGTTAAATCGTATACTAGCTCTGCGGAGGGTTAGATTATATACTAGCTCTGCGGAGGGTTAGATCGTATACTAGCTCTGCGGAGGGTTAGATCGTATACTAGCTCTGCGGAGGGTTAGATTATATACTAGCTCTGCGGAGGGTTAGATTGTATACTAGCTCTGCGGAGGGTTAGATTGTATACTAGCTCTGCGGAGGGTTAGATCGTATACTAGCTCTGTGGAGGGTTAGATTGAATACTAGCTCTGCGGAGGGTTAGATTGTATACTAGCTCTGCGGAGGGTTAGATCGTATACTAGCTCTGTGGAGGGTTAGATTCTATACTAGCTCTGCGGAGGGTTAGATTGTATACTAGCTCTGCGGAGGGTTAGATTGTATACTAGCTCTGCGGAGGGTTAGATCGTATACTAGCTCTGTGGAGGGTTAGATTCTATACTAGCTCTGCGGAGGGTTAGATTGAATACTAGCTCTGCGGAGGGTTAAATCGTATACTAGCTCTGTGGAGGGTTAGATTCTATACTAGCTCTGCGGAGGGTTAGATTGTATACTAGCTCTGCGGAGGGTTAGATTATATACTAGCTCTGCGGAGGGTTAGATTGTATACTAGCTCTGCGGAGGGTTAGATTGTATACTAGCTCTGCGGAGGGTTAGAACGTATACTAGCTCTGCGGAGGGTTAGATTATATACTAGCTCTGTGGAGGGTTAGATTATATACTAGCTCTGCGGAGGGTTAGATTGTATACTAGCTCTGCGGAGGGTTAGATTGTATACTAGCTCTGTGGAGGGTTAGATTGAATACTAGCTCTGCGGAGGGTTAGATCGTATACTAGCTCTGTGGAGGGTTAGATTGAATACTAGCTCTGCGGAGGGTTAGATCGTATACTAGCTCTGCGGAGGGTTAGATCGTATACTAGCTCTGTGGAGGGTTAGATTGAATACTAGCTCTGCGGAGGGTTAGATCGTATACTAGCTCTGTGGAGGGTTAGATTATATACTAGCTCTGCGGAGGGTTAGATTGTATACTAGCTCTGTGGAGGGTTAGATTGTATACTAGCTCTGCGGAGGGTTAGATTGTATACTAGCTCTGCGGAGGGTTAGATTGTATACTAGCTCTGCGGAGGGTTAGATTGAATACTAGCTCTGTGGAGGGTTAGATTGAATACTAGCTCTGCGGAGGGTTAGATTGTATACTAGCTCTGCGGAGGGTTAGATTGAATACTAGCTCTGCGGAGGGTTAGATTGTATACTAGCTCTGCGGAGGGTTAGATCGTATACTAGCTCTGCGGAGGGTTAGATTATATACTAGCTCTGCGGAGGGTTAGATTGTATACTAGCTCTGCGGAGGGTTAGATTGTATACTAGCTCTGCGGAGGGTTAGATCATATACTAGCTCTGCGGAGGGTTAGATTGTATACTAGCTCTGCGGAGGGTTAGATCGTATACTAGCTCTGCGGAGGGTTAAATTGTATACTAGCTCTGCAGAGGGTTAGATCGTACACTAGCTCTGTGGAGGGTTAGATTGTATACTAGTTCTGCGGAGGGTTAGATTGTATACTAGTTCTGTGGAGGGTTAGATCGTATACTAGCTCTGCAGAGGGTTCGATCGTACACTAGCTCTGTGGAGGGTTAGATTGTATACTAGTTCTGCGGAGGGTTAGATTGTATACTAGCTCTGTGGAGGGTTAGATTATATACTAGTTCTGCGGAGGATTAGATTGTATACTAGCTTTGTGGAGGGTTAGATTGTATACTAGCTCTGTGGAGGGTTAGATTGAATACTAGTTCTGCGGAGGATTAGATTGTATACTAGCTTTGTGGAGGGTTAGATTGTATACTAGCTCTGTGGAGGGTTAGATTGAATACTAGCTCTGCGGAGGTTGGATCGTATACTAGCTCTGCAGACGGTTAGATTGTATACTAGTTCTGTGGAGGGTTAGATTGTATACTAGCTCTGTGGAGGGTTAGATCGTATACTAGCTCTGCGGAGGATTAGATTGTATACTAGTTCTGTGGAGGGTTAGATTGTATACTAGCTCTGCGGAGGGTTAGATTGTATACTAGTTCTGTGGAGGGTTAGATTGAATACTAGTCTTGCTGCAGAGGGCTCAGATGCTGACTTCGAAGTTCCAGACAACCAAAGAAGTCTGATGGACATATGCCAGGAAATGCTAGGTGCACTGGGCAACCTGCCAGTTAGCTTCCGCCCAATGTCGCAAAACCCCGAGGAATCTCAAGGCTTTGTGCAGACAATGGAGACCATTGTGTCCAACATGAACTGAGTCGTCAGCTCCATTAAGATTATAATTGCGCCCCCACCCCATCACCATCATGGAGTCTCTCCTGTCAGCTTTAGTCAGCTGCCATGGCTGCCACCTTGGCTTTGGGGGCCACTGTTGACAAGGGCGCTTCCAGAGCATCATCTGACTCCCACACTCTGTTCTTGAGCAGAACCATAGGAATGCTGCTGCGCATTCCCAGGAGTGGCCCTGGGAGAGACACTTGTTATCTCTAAGACCGACAGCATGCCTAATCTCTTGCCACCCACTCTGCCAGTGCCCTTGTTAGTGCCACATAGCCAGCTGGCCCAGACTACCCCAGCATATGCTGAGATGCTGCAGTCTGCAGCAAGGCCCTCAAGGCCCAGAACAGCTTGTGACCACCTGCCACAACCATCTGAGGTGATCTCAATGGAAGCTCAGCATTAAGGGCTTGCACAAGGGTGATTTGTGATTTTTGTTTTGTCGATGCTGACATACTGTCAGAATATTTGTTTAATAAATGTGTTTTTTATCATGGATTCGGTGTTGGTGTTTATCGTTATAGTGATGTGAGGGCAAGAACCATAAGTCTGGGCTGAAGGGAGGCAATGAGATGGTGGTGGTAAGGACAGTGGTTGAATTTCTATGCCAACATTTGCTCCAATATCTCTTGATACTGCTGTCTTTCGGGGATGGCATCCTCAGCTTCACGATGTCAGACTAGTGGTGCATTGATTTTCGGGCACATAGCTGTAGAGCAGGCACAATTGAATCAAGCATGATGTGAGCAGTTCACGGAGTAAGCCTAAAGCAAACATCCATTGCATTCAGCCCTCAAGTTCACACATACTCACATGTGCAGTACAGGGAGGAGCGTGTGAGTCAGTTCTGTTTACTTACACCCCAACCAAGGGAGGTGGCAGCCAGTTAGAAGCATAAACAAACCAGCAACAATATAGAAATAACCGAGACACTGAGGATTTAAGTGGCCTTAAAATCTACTGGGGTCGAAATTGACCCTTCCCTTAAGGCCTGTTACCATCGGAAATTGGTGGCCACATTGCGGAATGGAATGGCTGTTGACTTTTTGTGGAATGGCGGTCGCTCACCCAATTGCCCTGCCGCGGTTTCCCGGCGGTGAGCATCACCGCACCGCTTCCCCCCACTTCTGTCACGCTGCTGGCCAACACTCCTAAGTGCATCATCAGAGCGCGCACCGCCGAGGTCCCGGGCAGGAAGCCACATTCCACTCGAAAAATCTTCCGGCCGCTCAACGATGCCAGGAGTAGGTTTTTCTGGTCAGTGCCTAGTTCCTGATGCACACCGCCAGCGTTCCTGAAAGGTGTGGTGGTTTTTGGTGCATTTGTGTCAGGGACTTTTTCACCGCCTTTGAGAAGCAGTGAGAGGATACTATTACAGTGCGCGATTTTTGCGAGTGCTGGAGGCGCCTCCACCTGCAGAACAGGGAGCCGACATCGAGGAGGTTGGGCTTGGGGACGGGTTGGAAATGGTGGCAGTGTTGACAGGCCAACGCCTCCTGCACATTGCGCGTGCTGCCAAGACGGCGGGTCCAACGACTGCAGATGCAGCGGGCAAGGGCCGCAGCAGTCATGGCGGCCCAGCATAGAGAGGGCCAGGGACATGGCGGCAGAGGGGAGGCCAGAGAGCTGCCACAGGAAGGCCCTCAGCAAGAACATCCCCTAAGGAGGAGGGTGAGGTACTCAGACCCCCCGCATCAGATTCTGGGCCAACAGGACAGGAGGCAGCCTGCAGCGGAGGCAGGTGCTGGGCAGCAACAGCCTGCAGAGGCGGAGTACCAAGCAGACCAGCAGGGAGAAGCCAATGAGGCAGAACAGAGAGAAAAACAGCTGGAGAAGTGGGGGTGGATGGCCATATTGACAAAGGGCCTTCCGTCACCCATTCTCATACAGGGATCTGAATGATCAGTGCCTGCGCAGACTACGGTTCCGCAGGACATAGTGACGGAGCTCTGCAATCTCCTGCAGGCAGATCTGGAGCTGCAAAGACAGGTGTGGACAGACCTGGGTGTGGCACCCAAGGTTACAATCGCCCTGAACATTTATGCCACTGGGTCCTTCCAAGCTGCCACTGCAGACATCGCCAACATCTCGCAGTTTGCAGCCCATACATCCATACGCGAGGTCACAGATGCTCTCTACAGGAGGAGGGCCGATTACATCTCCTTCCCTTTGACCAGGGACAAGCAGTTGGAGCGCAGACTGGATTCCTGTGCATTGCGCTGCCCCAGGGTCCAGGGGATCATTGCTTGCACCCTTGTCGATCTGAGGGCACCCCAACAAACTCCCGAACAATTCCAAAACCACAAAGGATTCCACTCCCTCAATGTTCAACTGGTTTGCGACCACAGCCTCAAAATTATTCAAGTGGATGCCCCGTTTCCTGGCAGCGGCCACGATTCTTTCATACTGCGGCGGAGGGGTGTGCCACGCCTCTTCACTGGTCTGAATCAAGATTGCAGCTGGCTCCTCGGTAACCAGGGCTATGCACTGAGCACTTGGCTCCTCTTCGCGACCCTAGGACCGCTCATGTGTAATGACAGTCGCTCGGCCACCAGGGCCATCATCGAGCACACAATTGGGATTCTGAGGCAGAGGTTCCATTGCCTGGACCGCTCAGGGGGTGTGCTGCAGTACTCGCCTGAATGGGTCTCCATATTCGTGGTGGTGTGCTGCATGCTCCACAACCTGGCCATCATGAGGGCACAGCCATTGGAGGACGAGGCAGCGGTACCACCTGTGGAGGAGGAGGAGGAGGAGTATCCGATAGCGCATGAGGAGGAGGAGAAGGAGGAGCAGGATGCGGGTGGGCAGCCACGCAGGAGGTGGCGTCGCCATCGTGATCCTGCAAGGGAAGCACAAAGCCGATTCATGGCTGCATGGTTCACATAAGTGAATGCCCAGTTGAGTCTACACCTGGCCATGTCCATGGTCCAACTTATGAGCCTTCTCACACACCATTCCCGTACAGTTACACGAGAGACCTACAGAGTCAGATTAACCACGGGGCGGATGGGGCTGCAGCCCCAGGCCCACCAAAGAACATAGGCCCATCAAATAAATGTAGGAAAAAAAATATAAGGCCTTCCAAATAGGCCGAATAGAATAGACAATAAGAGAGGAAAAACAAGTTTTATTTCACATGTTATTGAGATAAATTTGCATATATGTATAGGAATCTAATATTGCAATGTTACCAGAACCAGAATATATACCTACTTGACACAGAATATATGCTTTCATTGTTGAATATACTGGCCTATGTTTTCATACTCAGAATCAGAAAAATATACGTAATATAATGAACATGAACAATCATAACTATCGACCCATTTGGATCAGTTTGCCCCAGGCCCATCAGGCAGTTAATCTGGCCCTGGGGACCTATTCAGTAATTTGCAAGACAAATAAAGATTTAGTACACCCAAAACAATAGGTGCACAAAACATCAACATTATCAATTATCTCCCTTGTGCAACTCATTATTACCCCTCTTACGCAGACCTATCCTTACACTACGCCACAGTGTCTCCCCAGTGGCTGCCTCATGGCTTTGGGAAGGTTGCCGTGTGTCTGTAGAGGAAGCTACAGATGTACTTCTCGGATGCCCTCGAGCAGCTCTGGCCCTGGAAGCGCCGGCTGCAGACTGGGCCGCATCCTCCTCTCCGCCTTCAGTCAGAAGTGGCTCAGGCGATGCCATGATTGGCTGCAATGGCGGAGTGGCAGGTCTCGGCTCAGGACTGCTGGGAGCCTGAGATCCCATATCATATCCTGGTCCGAGGAGCCAGCATCATTCCCCCGGGGCAGCATCCCACCTCCCCCACCAAGCTGCTGGAGCACGTCAGTGGGGTGGGTTAGCACTGCTAGGCCCCCGGTGGACCCAGCTATGATGGCAGCAGTCAAATCTCGCATAGCATCCAGCTGAGACTGCATGAGAGCAGCCATACTCTCGAAGCCACCAGAGACGACAGCTGAAAGGCGCTCAGTGGCCTGTTGCCCAGAGTGTATGAGAGCATTCTGAGCTTCCAGGGCAGCGGCCATCCTGCCCAGAAAAGAACAGCCACATTCGTTCCCCCATGTCTATGCTGCAATGGCAGCTGCCACCTCTGCCAAGAGAAGCATCATCGCAGCTGGATCCGCACGGTCACTCTGGGAGTCCACCATTGTCTGCACACTCGCAATGATGGGCTCCGTGGTGTGCGCAGAGCTGTCCACAATGCAGGAGGCGGACTCCTCCACGCTCCTCACCACTTGCGACAGCCTCTCGGGTACCCCTTACATTGCTGTCAAGAGCTTGGATTGCATGGCCTCCACCCTTCTTCCATCATCCCCAACATCGATGGGCTGGTCCGAGTCCTCAGCAGGACTCGGCTGTGCATTCACTCCCTGGAGAGATGGCATCTGAGCTTCCCTTTGCCCATCACCATGCTGCAACCCGCTAGGCCCCCGGTCCTTCATCCAGTGCAGACTCCTTTCTGAAATTTAAGGTACCCGACCGAGTACTCCCAGTATCTGAGCTGGTGCATGTGACTGTAGGAAGCAGTGATGCAGTGGTGCTGGCACAGCTCTCCCCCTCTCCATCTCCCTCATTAGACATGCCACCAAGATCATCCAGGCTCTCAAGTGTGTCCTCCTGACTCTGGCTGCCAGTCGCGTCAAGGGTGTCCGTCTCGCTTTGGCTGACATTCAGGGTCTCATCTGCAATCATAAATGGGACAAGGGGTGCCATGAGGGCGAGGTGGTGCATTGCACCATGCAGCAAGCAGCTTGCACACAAGCATTAGCAATTGCCAGGTAGCCGATTGTACTGTCAGGGAGAGATGGCATCGCACAAAGACCTTCACTTACCCATGCTGCCCCCAGTGGGATCAGCGTGACCAGCAGCCACAGGGAATTCAACATGTGCGTCCACTAGCCACTGCACCCTCTCCTCCAGATCAGTCAGCGTGACAGTTTCGGACTCCCCCATCACCCCCCACCAGTGCCTTCTTGCTGGCCCCGGTTGTGTGCCACCTTGGCCTGCAAAGCAAAGAAGGTTGGTAAGTTGGAGTTTCCTGAGGCCTCTGCAGTTAGTGCAAGTGTGGGTCCATTACATGCAGCTATGAATCTCACATGCAAGGGAGCCTCCATTGTGAGTGTGCGCACATACATGCCTTAGCAATCAAATGCTACTTCAGCTACTATATAGTGTTGGTGAGAAAGAAGTTAAGGTGAAGGAGAGTCTTGCAGATGTAAGGTGAGGAGTTGGGGGAACATGTGGTCACTTTCATTAGTCGAATAATGTCTGTGAGCCTTTTCCTGCAGTGGGTTGCGGTGCGCTGATGAATGGAGGTCCCTGAAACCTCCTCTGTAATGTCCCTCCAGGCATTTAGGAAGACGCTTCTAATAGGTCACCCACCAGTATCAGGGAAGAGTAATCGCCTCCTTCCCTCCACAGTTTCCATCAGACTTCCCAGATCAGTGTCGCTGAAGCAGCTGGCCCTCCTCATAGGTCCCCCTGCAACCATCTCTTCTGAAGCAACTCAGACCGAAGTCAAGACACAGCTGCAAAACCGGCCCTTTAAGGCCAGGGAACAGCTGCATCGTTAGGATCAATTGGTTAGACGCGGAATTCCGTTGCCACATCGCTGAAACCAGCCCGTTACAGTCATTACCACTCGGTGTTTAGCCATCAAAAAAGCGGAGTTTCGCTCAACACCGCCGCATCCATAGTGGCAGTAAGGGATGCTAAAATGTGGTAGGTGTGCCCCATTTCCGGAGAAGGGCAATTTCAGTCCCACTGCCTTCTGGTTCCTACATCGATAGCTGGAAGGAGGCTTCAAGAAGCAAACAGTCAGCAACTATGCGCATTTGAGACAATTGGGTTTCAGTTTTCACACAAAAATCTGACTGAATTGCAGAACGTGATCCTGATTAATAAAAATCCCGAAATTCAATGTATTAAAAGGAATTGAATTTATTCAGTCCCCATAAAGAAATGGCCTTGGCAATAGGCCTCTATAGAGGGCTGTCTTTCAGCATTGCCAGCTTTTCTGAAGCTATTCACCAGTTTTTGAGTTTTGCAGGTTCTCAATTTAAGAGACACATAACCCTATGTAGGAACTGTATTCAAAGTTGTGAGATTCCACAATATTGTACACATTGTAACCAAAACGTTTCCCAAATTGTGAACACAGTTATTTATCCAATCCACAGTATAATGAAACCTGTGAATTGCAGACACCTAGGCGACTGGCATTAGCTGTCCGTTTTTTGCAGATGGCCCTATTTTAAGAAGGTCCACAGTGCCACCAATAAATGATCCTGAAACCGAATATAAATGCTGCCTGACTTGCTGAGTTTTTTTCTCGTATTTGCTTTAGTAGTAGATGATTTCCCTACAGATCTCTTTAGAATTCACTATGTGCCTCCCCACATGCAGTTATGTAATGTCAATCTTTCCAATAATTCATCAATGTATCTGCATCAATTCCGTTTTCCTTTTAATCTAAATGGCCATCGGTGGGACCCAGATTGCAGGGTTCCCATGCTACAACACGGCTCCAAAGGAAACAGTCACAAGTTTTACAATCCCGGCTTCTTTGTTTTCCAATGTTTGGGTGACAAACTTCGAGAATAGGTTTGCATGGCAGGCACTAAACTGGAAACGTGAAGGTTGCCCAACCGCATGGTGTGCTGGAGGGAAAGGGGGCAACTTGTAAAGTCAAGGAAGAACGAGACTCCATCCTGGATCTCTGCTCAAGTGGGTTTCCCAATCTCAGTTGCGTTGCTGAAACTTTGCTTCATGTAGAAGCCCGTAGCTCAAAGGGACAGCTGCAAACACTCTGTGATATCTTTACAGAGACCACCAGCAGCACACACTCTACCAGATGGCTCGTTAACAGAACTGTCATGTGATCTTGTCACATGACCACATCAGTAGTTGCATTACATCAGTAATCCACTAGGTGGCGCTCTATAATACACTCCACTTCTGGTTGCTGTTTCAAGGGACAGAGAGCAGTTCGTACACCTATCTACCCTCTCTATTACTGATTATAAAAGGCTTGTTTATTTGTTCAGAAAGTGATCAAAAGACTGTGGGGATATTGCGTTTTGTCAGAAGTATAAAAGCAGCAAAGTATAGCTGTAATCACATAGATCGCTGGTCAGACTTCATTTGTTGCTCATCAACTTAGGAATCATACACTGTCCCGTGTTTTAAGGTGTAAAATGGTAAGAGCATAAATGATATAGACTTGGGAATCGGAAGTACAATTTCAAAGTTTGCGAATGACACCAAATTGGGCGGGGGGAGGGTGGTGCAGTTAATATATAAGAAATAGGAGCAGGAGTAGGCCATACGGCCCCTCGAGTCTGCTCCGCCATTTAATACGATCATGGCTGATCCGATCGGACTCAGGTCCACTTCTCTGCCCGCTCCCCATAGTTCATTATTACCTTATCGGCTAAGAAACTGTCTATGTCTCAAAGTTATTCAATGACCCAGCTTCCACAGCTCGCTGAGGCAGCGAATTCCACAGATTAACAACCCTCTGAGAGAAGAAATTCCTCCTCATCTCACTTTTAAATGGGCGGCCCCTTATTCTAAGATTATGCCCCCTAGTTCCAGTTTCCTCTATCAGTGGAAACATCCTCTCTGCATCCACCTTGTCAAGCCCCCTCATAATCTTATACGTTTTGATAAGATTACCTCTCATTCTTCTTAATTCCAATGAGTAGAGGCCCAATCGACTCAACCGTTCCTCATAAGTCAACAAATCTTCAGAATCAACCTAGTGAACCTTCTCTGAACTGCCTCCAAAGCAAGTTTATCCAATAAGAGAGGATTAATTAGCAATCTTGTTGTGCAAGGCTCCTTGGGGAAGAGTGACCATAATATGGTGGAATTCTACATTAGGATGGAGAATGAAACAGTTAATTCAGAGACCATGGTCCAGAACTTAAAGAAGGGTAACTTTGAAGGTATGAGGCGTGAATTGGCTAGGATAGATTGTCAAATGATACTTAAGGGGTTGACAGTGGATGGGCAATGGCAGACATTTAGAGACCGCATGGATGAACTACAACAATTTTACATCTGTCTGGCGTAAAAATAAAAAAGGGAAGGTGGCTCAACTGTGGCTATCAAGGGAAATCAGGGATAGTATTAAAGCCAAGAAAGTGGCACACAAATTGGCCAGAAATAGCAGTGAACCCGGGGAATGGGAGAAATTTAGAACTCAGCAGAGGAGGACAAAGGGTTTGATTAGGGCAGGGAAAATAGAGTACGAGAGGAAGCTTGCAGGGAACATTAAAACGGACTGCAAAAGCTTCTATAGATATGTAAAGAGAAAAAGGTGAGTAAAGACAAACGTAGGTCCCCTGCAGTCAGAATCAGGGGAAGTCATAACGGGGAGCAAAGAAATGGCAGACCAATTGAACAAGTACTTTGGTTCGGTATTCACTAAGGAGGACACAAACAACCTTCTGAATATAAAAGGAGTCAGAAGGTCTAGTAAGAAGGAGGAACTGAGGGAAATCCTTATTAGTCGGGAAATTGTGTTGGGGAAATTGATGGGATTGAAAGCCGATAAATCTTCAGGGCCTGATGGTCTACATCGCAGAGTACTTAAGGAGGTGGCCTTTGAAATAGCGGATGCATTGACAGTCATTTTCCAACATTCCATAGACTCTGGATCAGTTCCTATGGAGTGGAGGGTAGCCAATGTAACCCCACTTTTAAAAAAAGGATGGAGAGAGAAAACAGGGAATTATAGACCGGTCAGCCTGACATCGGTAGTGGGTAAAATGATGGAATCAATTATTAAGGATGTCATAGCAACGCATTTGGAAAGAGGTGACATGATAGGTCCAAGTCAGCATGGATTTGTGAAAGGGAAATCATGCTTGGCAAATCTTCTGGAAGTTTTTGAGGATGTTTCCAGTAGAGTGGACAAGGGAGAACCAGTTGATGTGGTGTATTTGGACTTTCAGAAGGCTTTCGACAAGGTCCCACACAAGAGATTAATGTGCAAAGTTAAAGCACATGGGATTGGGGGTAGTGTGCTGACGTGGATTGAGAACTGGTTGGCAGACAGGAAGCAAAGAGTAGGAATAACTGGGTACTTTTCAGAATGGCAGGCAGTGACTAGTGGGGTACCGCAAGGTTCTGTGCTGGGGCCCTAGCTGTTTACACTGTACATTAATGATTTAGACGAGGGGATTAAATGTAGTATCTCCAAATTTGCGGATGACACTAAGTTGGGTGGCAGTGTGAGCTGCGAGGAGGATGCTATGAGGCTGCAGAGTGACTTGGATAGGTTAGGTGAGTGGGCAAATGCATGGCAGATGAAGTATAATGTGGATAAATGTGAGGTTATCCACTTTGGTGGTAAAAACAGAGAGACAGACTATTATCTGAATGGTGACAGATTAGGAAAAGGGGAGGTGCAACGAGACCTGGGTGTCATGGTACATCAGTCATTGAAGGTTGGCATGCAGGTACAGCAGGCTGTTAAGAAAGCAAATGGCATGTTGGCCTTCATAGCGAGGGGATTTGAGTACTGGGGCAGGGAGGTGTTACTACAGTTGTACAGGGCCTTGGTGAGGCCACACCTGGAGTATTGTGTACAGTTTTGGTCTCCTAACTTGAGGAAGGACATTCTTGCTATTGAGGGAGTGCAGCGAAGGTTCACCAGACTGATTCCCGGGATGGCAGGACTGACATATGAAGAAAGACTGGATCGACTAGGCTTGTATTCACTGGAGTTCAGAAGAATGAGAGGGGATCTCATAGAAACGTTTAAAATTCTGACGGGTTTAGACAGGTTAGATGCAGGAAGAATGTTCCCAATGTTGGGGAAGTCCAAAACCAGGGGTCACAGTCTAAGGATAAGGGATAAGCCATTTAGGACAGAGATGAGGAGAAACTTCTTCACCCAGAGAGTGGTGAACATGTGGAATTCTCTACCACAGAAAGTTGTTGAGGCCAATTCACTAAATATATTCAAAAAGGAGTTAGATGTAGTCCTTACTACTAGGGGGATCAAGGGGTATGGCGAGAAAGCAGGAATTGGGTACTGAAGTTGCATGTTCAGCCATGAACTCATTGAATGGCGGTGCAGGCTCGAAGGGCCAAATGGCCTACTTCTGCACCTATTTTCTATGTTTCTATGTTTCTATCCTTTCTTAAACATGGAAACCAAAACTGCATGCAATATTCCAGGTGTGGCCTCACCACTACCCTGTATAACTGTAGCAAAACTTCCCTGCTTTTATACTCCATCCCCTTTGCAATAAAGGCCAAGATTCCATTGGCCTTCCTGATCACTTGTTGTACCTGCATACTAACCTCTTGTGTTTCATGCACCAGGACCCCCAGGTCCCGCTGTGTAATTTTTACAATTTTTCTCCATTTAAATAATAACTTGCTCTTCGATTTTTTTTCTGCCAAATTACATAACCTCATGCTTTACAACATTATAATTCATCTGCCAAATTTTTGCCCACTCACTTAGCCTGTCTATGTCCTTTTGCAGGTTTTTTGTGCCCTCCTCACACATTGCTTTTCCTCCCATCTTTGTACCATCAGATAGTAAATAGTTGGGGTCCCAGTATTGATCCCTGCGGAACCCCGCTAGTTACTGATTGCCAACCCGAGAATGAATCATTTATCCTGACTCTCTGTTTTCTGTTAGTTAGCCAATCCTCTATCCATGCGAATATATTATCCTCAACCCCGTGAATTTTTATCTTGTGCAGTAACCTTTTATGTGGCACTTTGTCAAATGTCTTCTGGAAGTCCAAATATACCACATCCACTGGTTCCCCTTGATCCATCCTGTTCGTTACATCCACAAAGAGTTCCAGCAAATTTGTCAAACATGACTTCCCTTCATAAATCCATGCTGACTCTGCCTGACGGAATTACGTTTTTCCAAATATCCTGCTACTGCTTCTTTAATAATGGACTCCAACATTTTCCCAACCACAGATGTTAGGCTAACTGATCTATAGTTTCCTGCTTTTTGCCTGCCTCCTTTTTTAAATAGGGGCGTTACATTTGTAGTTTTCCAATCTGCTGGGACCTCCCCAAAATCCAGGGAATTTTGGTAAATTACAACCAATGCATCCACTATCCCTGCCGCTACTTCTCTTAAGACCCTAGGATGCAAGCCATCAGGTCCAGGGGATTTATCTGCCTTTAGTCCCATTATCTTACTGAGTATCAACTCCTTAGTGATTGTGATTGTGTTAAGTTCCTCCCCCCGCTGTAGCCCCTTGTCTATCCACTGTTGGGATATTTTTAGTGTCCTCTACCGTAAAGACTGATCCAAAATATTTGTTCAGAGTTTCTGCCATCTCCATGTTCCCCATCACTAATTCCCCAGTCTCGTCCTTCAAGGGACCAACATTTACTTTATCCACTCTTTTCCTTTTTATATACCTATAGAAACATGCAAGAGCAAGATTTATTATCAAAGATGTTATCTGACTATTATGGAGGCCCTGAGCTGGCTAAACAGAAGGTATGCTTAAAACCACACGTACACAAGATGACCACTCATTGACTTCGGGCTCAAGGGAACAATAAAGAACATCCAAAGAGGAACTAATATAACCATATAACAATATAAGACGAGTGACACCTGGAAGAAGGGAACAAATGGATAGTTGATCATGCGTTGGTACAACCAATCACATCACTGTTAAGGTCTGTCCACGAGGACACTCATGTGCCAAAACCTGTATAATTAAGGTGCAATTTGAGTTCCAGACCCACACCACTATCTGGCGAAAAGATTTCCCCTCAAATCACTTCTGAACCTTTTACCAATTACTTTAAATATAAGCCCCCTGGGTATTGTTTGACCCCTCTGCTAAGGGAAATTGGTCCTTCCTATCCACTCTATCTAGGCCCCTCATAATTTTATACACCTCAATAAGGTCTCCCCTCAGCTAAAGTAAACAATCCCAGCCTATCCAATCTTTCCTCATAACTAAAATTTTACTGTCCAGACAACATCCTCATAAATCTCCTCCGTACCCTCTCTAGTGCAATCACATCTTTCCTGTAAACTGGTGACCAGAACTGCACGCAGTACTCTAGCTGTGCCCTAAATAGTGTTTTATACAATTCAAGCATAACCTTCCTGCTCTTGTATTCTATGCCTCGGCTAATAAAGGCAAGTATCCTGTATGCCTTCTTAACCACCTTATCTACCTGGCCTGCTATCTTCAGATCTGTGGACTTGCACTCCAAGGTCCCTGCTCAGTGTCCTACCATTTAATGTGTATTCCTTGCCTTGTTAGTCTTCCCCAAATGCATTACCTCACACTTCTCCAGATTGAATTCCATTTTCCACTGTTCTGCCCACCTCACCAGTTCAAGGTGATGATGTGTGCAAGAGCAGATTTACAGAGATGAATAAGCTGAAAAATGCAAAGGGCTGTGCCAAAAACGATACTGCAGTGCTGTCATCAGAATTTTGGAAAAGTGTAATCGCGGTCATGTAACATTTTCATTCCATGTTAATTTCCAGCATCCAAAGCAATACATTTATGGATTTTGTCCACCGTTTTGGGCTCAACTCCCTAAGAAGAATGCTGAAGCAATAAAGAAAGTACACTGCTGATTCATTAGGATGCTTCCTTGTATGAGGAAATACAAAGATGAAGAATGATTTGGAAAAAGGGGGACTGTTATCGTTAGAACGGAGAGAAATATAGGATGATTTGTTAGAGATGTTTAAGATTATGAAGGGATGGCACTCCATAGATAGAAACAGACTATAGAGGCTTCTAAATCAAGGGGACATAGATTTAGGATTAAATGCAAGAGATTTAGGACAAAGTAAGAGAAACTGAGGGTTGTGAGGATGTGGGATGCGCTACAGAGTTAGTGATTAAAGGAGAGGCCATGTGAACATTTAAGAATCGGTTAGATAGGTGGCTGAAGGAAAGGGGGATAAAGGGATTTGGGGTCAGGGTGGGCACAGGAGATTAGGATAGTACTTGTGTGCAGGATAAACACCAACATTGACTGGTTGGGCTGATCAGCCTGTTTCTGTGTTGTAATTTTGATGTAATTGATGTTGAAATGCATTACCTCACATCTCTCCGGATTGAATTCCATTTGCCCCTGTTCTGCCCACCTGACCTGTCCATTGATATTTTCCTGCTGTTTACAACTTCGTTTTTCATTATCAACCACACAGCCAATTTTTGTATCATCTGCAAACTTCTTAATCATACCCCTTACATTCAAGTCTAAATCATTGATATATACCACAAAAAGCAAGGGATCCAGTACTAAGCTCTGCGGAACCCCACTGGATAGCAGCTTTCCAGTCTCAAAAACACGCATCAACCATTACCCTTTGCTTCCTGTCTCAGAGAATTTTGGATCCAAATTGCCACTTTGCCTTGGATCACATGGGCTTTTACTTTCATGACCAGTCTGCCATGTGGGACATTATCAAAAGCCTTGTTAAAATCCATATACACTATATCAAACGCACTACCCTCATCGACCCTTCTTGTTATCTCTCAAAAAATTCAGTCAAGTTAGTCAGACACGACCTACCCTTAACAAATCCATGCTGACTGTCCTTGATTAATCTGTGTCTTTCTAAATGAAAATTTATCCTGTCCCTCATAATGTTTTCCAATAATTTTCTCACAACCAAGGTTCGGCTGACAGGTCTGTAATTACTCGGTCTATCCCTTTCTCCCTTTTTAAACAAAGGAACAACATTAGGAGTCCCTAATCCTCTGTCACCACAACTGTAGCCAGAAAGGATTGAAAAATGATGGTCAGAGCCTCTGCTATTTCCTCTTTTGCTTCTCTTAATAGCCTGAGATACATTTCATCCGGGCCAGGGGATTTATCCACTTTCAAAGCTGCTAAACCCCTTAATACTTCCTCTCTCACTATGTTTATTTCACCTAATATTTCACACTCCTCCTCCCTGATTGCAATACCTGCATCACCCTTCTCTTTTGTGAAAACAGACACAAAGTATTCATTAAGAACCATACCCACATCTTCTGCCTCCACATACAGATTACCTTTATGGTCACTAATGGCCCCTATTCTTTCTTTAGTTATCCTCTTGTTCTTAATATATTTATAGAACATCTTTGGGTTTTCCTTGATTTTACTTGCTCTCTCTTTGCTTTCCTAATTTCCTTTTTAATTTAACCCTGTACTTTCTATACTCTAGGGTTTCTGCGGTAGTGATCCCTGTCATAAGCTTCCCTTTTTTCTTCATCCTATCCTGTATGATCTTTGAAATCAAGGGGGCTCTAGATGTATTAGTCCCACCCTTTTTTTTAAGGGAACATACTTGGTCTGAACCCTCACAATCTCCTCTTTGAATGCCTCCCACTGCTCTGATATGGTTTCCAGTCCATTTTGGCTAAATCACATCTCAGCTTAGTAAAATGGACTTTTCCCCAATTGAGAACTTTTATTCCTGGTCTGTCTTTGTCCTTTTCCATAACGACCCTAAATCTAACTGAATTATGATCACCAAAATGCTCTCCCACGGATACCCATTCACCTGCCCAGCTTCATTCCTAAAACTAAATCCAGAACTGCTCCCCCTCCCGTCCCTCCCCCCCCCCCCCCCCCCCACCTGGGCTTGCTACATACTGGCTGAAAAGGTTCTCCTGAATGCATTTTAGGAATTCTGCACCCTCTATATCTTTCACATTAGTTCTATCCCAGTTAATATAAGGGTAGTTGAAATCCCCTACTATTACTGGCCTATAGTTTTTGCACTTCTCAGAAATGTGCCTACATATTTGCTCTTCTATCTCTCTCTGATTGTTTGGGGTCGAAAGTACATTCCCAACAGTGTGATCGTCCCTTTTTTGTTCTTCAATTCAACACATATTGTCTCATTTGATGATCATTATAACACATCATCCCTCCTCACAGCTGTAATTGTTTCTTTAATCAATACTGCGAGCCCTCCATTTTATCCCCCTCTCTATCCCGTCTGAAAACCCTGTAATCAGGAATTTTGAGATGTCATACCTGCCCTTCTTTCAGAAATAGCTATAATATTATACACCTATTTGTCTATCTTTGCTCTCAGCTGAAAAACCTTATTACCTAGACTCTGCATTGCAGTATATACCATTTAGCACCGACAAACTCCCTTGTTGTCTATTTTCTAGCCTTTGTTTCCTCTGCCTTCCAAATTCACTTACTAGTTTTCTGCCCTCCAATTCCAGTTTTGCTTGTCTCCCTTCTGAATCTACTCTCAGGTTCCCATCCTCCTGCCAAGCTAGTTTAAACCCTCCCCAACAGTACTAGAATCCCCCCACCCCATGAAGATATTGGTCCTGGCTCTGTTGAGGCACAACCCATCTGTCTTGTACAGGTCCTACCTCCCCCAGAAACGGTCCCAATGTCTCAGGAATCGAAAGCCCTCCCTCCTGCACCATCTCTCCAACCATGCATTCATCTGCTCTCCTATTTCTGCACTCACTAGCACGTGGTATCGGGAGTAATCTGGAGATTATTACCTTTGAGGTGCTGCTTTTTAATCTTTCCTAGCTCCCAAAAATCCATCTGCAGGACCTCATCCCTCTCGTTGGTACCGATATGGACAACGAACTCTGGCTGATCACCCCCCTCCCTCAAAATGTCCTGCAGCCGTTCAGTGACATCAGTGACATCCTTGATCCTGGCACCAGGGAGGCAACATACCATCCTGAAGTCACGTCTGCAGCACCAGAAACACCTGTCTGTTCCCCTAACTATCGAATTCGTACCGATATTGCTCTTCCATTCTTATTCCTACCACCCTTTGCAGCTGGTGCAATGGACTTGGCTCTGGCTGCACTCCCCAGAGGAACCATCATCCTCACCAGTGTCCAGAACTGAAAACTGGCTAGTGAGCGAGATGTACTCAGGGGACTCCTGCCCTATCTGTCTGGTCCTCCTTGTCTGTCTGGCGGTCACCCATTCACTCTCTGCCTGCACACTCTTAAGCTGCGGGGTGACCACCTCTACAAACATGCTATCCACCAAGTTCTCAGCCTCGAGGATGAACTGCCGTGACTCCAGCCTCTGCTCAAGGGGGATGTAGAACAATGTGTTGAGGAACGTTGTGGGTGTCTGAAATGCTGACAGTTGTTGTGTGGCCAAAATAATACTCAGAGAGGGAGGCGGTTTAATTTCCGCTGTCCAGTGGCACGGGCATGTGAGAGTTAAATGGTCCTGAGCTGTGAGAAGCCAGGCACTTTTGCTGAGTGGGCCCTGAATTTCCCGACGGGTGCCACTCAGTGGGCCACTTTAACAGTGCACCCCAAATATTATACCATAGGGTGTTGTCATAAATACAGGTCCCTGTGATATATTCACAGAACACAGCACACACAGCTTTCTATAATGGCAGACTGCATCTCAGAAGTTCCGGAAGCTTCTGGTCAGCTGACTCATTTAGTCACCTTTAGTTGCAGTAATACAATACGTCCATATCCACAGTGTGGAGTTACAACATTACAAGCTTACAGACATTACAGTCCCAAATTTTATTCCAGTGGGAAAGGGGTGTGTCAGAGAGCAGGTTCTGCATTTAATTCCAAAGAGAAGGAGGTGTGTGTGTGTGTGTGTGTGGTGGGGGAAGGGGGGGCGGGGTTGGGGAGGTTGGGTGTTGATACACTAATCTGCCAGCCTGACATCTACCTCACTGGGACTGTGCAGTACACTGTGCTGCAGAAATCATAATGCTATGTTTGCCAGAAAAAACAGAAATAAAAAGAAAGACTAGCATTTATATGGTGCCTTTCACAACCACCGGACATCTCAAGGCTCTTTATGGCCAGTTAAGTACTTTTCTTTTGGAAGTGTAGTCACTGTTGAAATGTGGGAAACGTGGCAGCCAATTTGCGCACAGCACGCTCCCACAAACCACAATGAGATAATGACCTAGATAATCTGTTTTTGTTATGTTGATTAAGGGATAAGTATTGGCCAAGGCACCGGGGATAACTCCCCTGCTCTTCTTCAAAATAGTGCCATGAGATCTTTTCCATGCATTTGAGAGAGCAGACGGGGCCTTGGTTTAACGTCTCATCTGAAAGGTGGCACCTCCATCAGTGCAGCATTCCCTCAATACTGTACTGGAGTGTCAGCCTAGATTTTTGTGCTCATGTAGGAGTGGGACTTGAACCCACGACCATTTTGACTCAGAGGAGCGAGTGCTACCCACTGAGCCACAGCTGACTCTCTAAATAAAATAATTTACATTGCTATAGTATTTTTCACAACCTCAGGATGTCCCAAAATGTTGCGCAACCAATAAGGTCACTGTAGTAATATAGAGAAACACAGCAGTCAAATTGAATACAGCACGATTCCATAAACAGAAATGAGATAATGACCAGATCATTTGTTGTCATGCTGTTAGTTGAGGGATAAATGTTGGCCATGACACCAGGAAAACTTCCCAGCTTTTCTTCAAATACTGGCATGGGAATGTTTACATCCTTTTGAGAGGACAGACTGGGCATCAGTTTAACATATTATCTGAAAGACTGCACCTCTGACAGCACAGCACTCCCTCAGTAATGCACCGAAGTTCCAACCTAGATTATGTGTACAAGTCTCTAGAGTGGAACTTGAACCCAGAGCCTCGTGACTCAGAAGTGGGAATTCTACTAGTGAACCAAAGATTACACTTTTTGGTCCCATTCTTCTGGAGCCCTTCCTCACAAGGTTACTAGACTTTGGAGATTTGAGGGATCTGGTAGTATTTGAGGAGCCAATGTTCAGAAAACCCCATCCTGGTCTTATTGGACCCCAGTACTCTCCATACCAGACTTCAACAGACTTGCACTGCTCCCGCCCTCCCCATCATCATCATCATCATCAGCAGTCCCTCGGAATCGAGGAAGACTTGCTTCCACTCCTGAAGTGAGTTCTTTGGTGGCTGAACAGTCCAATACAAGAGCCACAGACTCTGTCACAGGCATTTGATTTCTGCATGCTCTCGGCGTTGAGACTCGAGGTGCTCAGCGCCCTCTCGGATGCACTTCCTCCACTTAGGGCGGTCTTGGGCCAGGGACTCCCAGGTGTCAGTGGGAATGTTGCACTTTATCAGGGAGGCTTTGAGGGTGTCCTTGTAGCATTTTCACTGCCCACCTTTTGCTCGTTTGTCATGAAGGAGCTCCGAGTAGAGCACTTTGGGAGTCTCGTGTCTGGCATGTGGACTATGTGGCCTGCCCAGCGGAGCTGATCGATGGTGGTCAGTGCTTCAATACTGGGGATGTTAGCCTGAATGAGGACGCTAATGTTGGTGCACCTGTCCTCCCAGGGGATTTGAAGAAACATCGTTGGTGATATTTCTCCAGCAACTTGAAATGTCTACTGTACATGGTCCATGTCTCTGAGCCATATAGGAGGGCAAGTATTACAGCCCTGTAGACCATATCAGGAAAGAATTATCAGGCTGGGTCTCTTTTGTCTTGAAAAAAGAAGGCTGATGGGTTACCTAATAGAGGTCTTTAAAATTATGAAAGGTTTCGATAGAGTAGACACAGAGAGAATGTTTCCACTTGTGGGGACAAGTAAAACCAGTAGCCATATATATAAGATATTCACCAATAAATCCAATAGGGAATTCAGGCGAAACTTCTTTACCCAAAGAGTGGTGAGAATGTGGAACTCGCTACCACATGGGAGTGGTTGAGGGGAATAGCATAGATGCATTAAAGGGGAAACTAGATGAGCACACGAGGGAGAAAGGAATAGAATGATATGCTGATAGGTTAGATGAAGAGGGCTGAGAGGAAGTGGTGCATATTTGGCAGTATGGCTCAGTTGGGCCGAATGGCCTGTTTCTGTGCTGTAAATTCCATGTAAATCTATGTAAACCAAGAAATCAAATAGGGAATTCAGAAGAAACTTGTTTACCCAGAGAGTGGTGAGAATATGGAACTTGCTACCACAGGGAGCAGTTGAGATGAGTAGCTTTTAAGGGGAAGCTAGATAAGTAAATGAGGTAGAAGGGATTGGAGGCTTATGCTGATAGAGTTAGATGAGGAAGGATGGGAGGAAGCTCAAGTAGAGCATAAACACTAGCATAGACTGATTGGGCCAAATGACCTGCTTACATGCTATATATTCTTTGTAATAGGATGGGTATTTCAACAAAGGCAGATAAGGTCCACAATTATAAATTTAAACATTTTAGACAGAATTTATCTGCTAGCTTTAATCCCAATGCAAAAGCGAATCTATTTGTACAGTAACTGCTGCATGTATACACCATTAATATATGGATGGTATGCAAGTATATGTAAACAATTTTGCAAGTCATTTCTCCTTTTTGGAGGAGTGCTAATGGTGTACAAGTGATGGAAGCAGAGTTCTGTGATGCCTCAAACACTATGGCCCAGAAATTCCGACTTCCCTGAGTCTGTTCAGAGTGCGTATGGACCTGGGAAGGCATCGCAAAAGCCAGTTTTCAGCGCACAATGCGCATGCGCTGAAAACCGGCTTTTCCGATCTGTTAAGCTGGAGCTTGACAGATCTGGGAGGAAAAGCAATATGTGAGGAGAACACAAAAAAATCTGCAAAAGGACATAGGATAAGTGAGTGGGCAAAAATTTTGCAGATGGAGTATAATGTTGGAAAGTGTGAGGTCATGCACTTTGGTAGAAAAAAATCAATGAGCAAGTTATTATTTAAATGGAGAAAGATTGCAAAGTGCCGCAGTACAGCGGCACCTGGGGGTACTTGTGCATGAAATGCAAAAGGATTGTATGCAGGTACAGCAAGTGATCAGGAAGGCCAATATCTTGGCCTTTATTGTAAAGGGGATGGGGTATAAAAGCAGGGAAGTCTTGCTACAGCTATACAGGGTATTGGTGAGGCCACATCTGGAATACTGCGTGCAGTTTTGGTTTCCATATTTACGAAAGGATATACTTGCTTTGGAGGCAGTTCAGAGAAGGTTCACTAGGTTGATTCCGGGGATGAGGGGGTTAACTTATGAGGAAAGGTTGAGTAGGTTGGGCCTCTACTCATTGGAATTCAGAAGAATGAGAGGTGATCTTATCGAAATGTATAAGATTATGAGGGGGCTTGACCGGGTGGATGCAGAGAGGATGTTTCCACTGATGGGGGAGACTAGAACTAGAGGGCATGATCTTAGAATAAGGGGCTGCCTATTTAAAACAGAGATGAGGAGCAATTTCTTTTCTCAGAGAATTGTAAATCTGTGGAATTCGCTGCCTCATAGAGCTGTGGAACATTGAATAAATTTAAGACAGAAATAGACAGTTTCTTAAACGATAAAGGGATAAGGGGTTATGGGGAGCGGGCAGGGAAGTGGAGCTGAGTCCATGATCAGATCAGCCATGATCTTATTGAATGGCGGAGCAGGCTCGAGGGGCTATCTGGCCTACACCTGTTCCTATTTCTTATGTTCTTATGTATCTTCCGTATCTCCAAATCCAGGACATTCGCATGGGTAATATTGTGGTATTTACCCCATATCTTGCCCAGTGGGTGTCCTGAAAACTTTTGTGCCTGATAAAAGCAGGCCCATAGCCTACTTTTACAGGCGTAAGAGTTTTAAAATTCACAAAACATTACAAAATAAAATTTAAAAAACAAAGTATTGTTATAAACCATCCCCACTACGGTAAGTTTATTTTAAACCATAATTAAAAAAACTTTTTTAAAAATCGGGAAAATGTTTTTTTTATATAATACATAAATAACTAATTTAAATTAATAAAAATATATGGTGTATTTTTTCTAGTTTTTTATTTGTGTTTTGGATGTGACTCCAGCTCCAACAAATGGATGTCCTGACGTGCACACGCTCAGACACGCAGACAGTGAAGGCTTCAGGACCCTCGTAGGCGCAGCAGGAGCAGGTAAGTGCGCATCTTTTTAAATTTTTTACCCAATCGCCCATGGGAAGCAGCCGACCGGGATATCTAGGACGATCATTTCTGTTTAATATATATGACTAGATAGGCAGAATAATGCGAGTTAAAGATTGGCTACAGATTAGCTGTATCTTTCCTTTGTTTTTGTGACCAATCGTCAAAACTGTTCAGAGAGATCAGCTTTTGCATGGATGTCATCTCTCTTAGCTGCCTTATTTGATGCAGTTGCCTGCATTCATAAATTAATTACATCATTATCTCTTTTGGATATTAAAGTTACCTATTTGTAGGTGCATTAATCTGAGCCATCAGGAGTCTACAGTTAATACTTATCTTAGTTAGCTTCTTTAGTGACTGTTGTTTGAAATCCACACAATACATAACAGGGTAGACTTTGCTTGGGCCTTTGCTGTAAACTGATAGTGACCTGAAAATGGCTTCACCCCACTTTACGCCGGCTCTTCAGTGGCCACCGTACTCAATGGGGCCTTCCTCTGGGCAGCCAGAGCATCTGCCTGTTTCAAGCCTCTCTCGACTCCTCCACTGCTTTCCTGATATCTAGTCCTGGATGAGCCAAGATTTCCTCCAATTAAACATTGGGAAGAAGTTTTCCTGCCTGTATTTTATCTGCAAGTATAGGTATGGTAAGCAGCTTCCGTACTGTTTGTACATTTTTGGCTAAAATATATCAAAACTCATAATAAGAGAACTACAAGATGGATTCTATCATTTGTAAATACATTTATTAGCATGTATAATTGCATAAAAGCCAATAGGTTTGCAAAATAGAGAGAGGTAAGATTTCTCAAATCCTTGACAACAGAGCAGTATTTTATTTGAAATTAGATTTTCAGTTTGTTAACATGAAGTATATGATTAAAATCAAGTTAGTGACTACATTGTATTAATTTTATATTTCCAAATCATCTACACAGTTTGTATGGAGTCGATAAATACATTATCACAGCTAATTACTTTTCGTTTTTACATGCAAGTACATGACTTGATGTAAATATATCTGAAGGCTTGACGTGGAACATCACACTGAAGTTCTATTTGCCTTTGTTGTACCTCATTTTCATGGCAGCATGTACACAGGTGCTTCATAGTGCCTGTGACAATATCGTATCTGGAATATGACCAAACCATTCGTCACAGTGAATCAAACACAAACACTAGATCATTTTACTCATACAACAGTTTCCTTAAAGGCATTAAATGATATTTTGTCATGTGTTACCATTAGTAATTACATTGAATTTTTGAAAATATGATCTCAAATAAACCAATAAATGGAAATTGGCAGGGAGTTATGCTTGAAGGGACCATCATTCAGAGATAAGTCTACAACACCTTTATGACATTGCCTGTCTTAGACTCTACCTGAACTCATTTGCTGCTAAAACCCTTATCCATGTCTTCATCATCTCCAGACATGATTGGGCCGAAATTAAGACATGCCAGAAAGCTGGCACACCTGTGATTTTTTTATCTCGTTTTTCCACTGGGAGTGATGAGGCGGCCATCCAATCCATTTTCAGCACTTAGAAGATTTTTCAATATTGGACCGGAAGTCGGTCATAGTGGGGCGTAGGTCACTCAGTGGCGGAGCGGTGGTGAGGTCACAGCGCGTGTGCGTCACCCCACTCTCCCTTCCGATAAAGGGGAGAGAATCGGGGATTCTTTAGCTTCGGCCACTGGGCCATCAGGGAGGGTTTCAGCCGGGCCAGTGACCTGGCATCCAAGAAGGGGTGCCAGGCTGCCTGTTGGTGGCCCGGCCGAACCCGGGGGAGCAATAGTCCGGCCGAAATGGAAATTGGCCGGCAAAAAAAATAAGATGCCGGCTGCGGCATTCAGCCCTCACCTTTAATGGCTGTCTCACCGGCAGGGCAGAGATAGAGCAGACAAGGTGCACCGACAGAAAAAAGCTGTCAGGCCACCATCCAGTGGCTCGTGGATTTCTTTAATTAACTTTGGGGCGGATTAAAATAGAGGCGCGGGATAGCGGCGGTGCGCGCTTTGATAACGTGCTTGTGCCGGTCGGCAGCTGTGGGGCGAAAGTGGGGACAGGCTGAAAAATCCCCGAACTGAAATTGGGTCAGGGCGGCCATTGGACTGCAACGCGGCAACCACTCGATTCCACTGCATGGCACCGCAAAATGGCGGAAACAGACCTTATAGGGACTCTGAATTTTGGCCCCGACTACTCTAACACTCTGGGGGAGAAATTCGGCTGCTTAGCACCTCCCATTAGCACCTGGGAGGGGCACTAACGTGGCGCTCAGGCAATAGCGCCATAGTGGGGCGAATCCCGCACCACACGTCACATTTGCTGGCCCCGTAGCACCGCCAATAACAGTTAGCACCTTGGCACTTTTAGCCATGCAAATCATGACGTCAGCCTGTGCATCCAATCTGCAAACTTCAGTAGTGCTCCCCGTCTTACCATCTCGTGCTGACAGCACCGGGGAGCAGAGGCTTGAACAAGCCGGCTAGTGGGGCGCTACTTAAAGGGATGCGCCCCAGTACTTCCGTTCCAAAGGTCATTTATGCGTTCCAAAAAGCGCATGATGTATCAGCAGCCAGATACATGCTGCTTATTCCCCAGAGAGTTGCGGGCTGTCAAAGGCCTTTGCATTTCATCCCACAGCATATCACCATTCTGCACTCCCCGAATCATTAAGGGCTGGTGTGCAGACTCCAGTGACCCTCCCCTTTAATGGCTGGAAGGCGCCTTCATCAATGCTCACTCCCAATTACACAGCACATCATTTTCGTTATCGCTTGGAGCCTAATGCCACTCGCCTACACCATTAGTGCTTGATTTAGCGACCCCTCTATTCTTTAAATGCAGACATTCAATTTCACGGGCGCCGAGATTGACCACCGCCTGGTGCTAAACTTACCACTTTTCAAAAGTTAAGGGCGCGACAGAATTTCTAGCCCTCTGTTTCTTGGCCTCCCAAGACTCCAATTTATCTAAAACTCTGCCACAAGTAACCTGTCCTACACAAAATCCCATTCACCCATCACATTTGTCCTCGAGAACGTGCACTGGCTTCCGGTCCTCCAATATACTACATTTAAAATCCTTATCATCTTTAAACCTCTCTATGGCCATATACCACCCTATCTCTGCAATTTTCTGCTACTCAATTTCCTCTCCCTAACACTTTGTACCCCTGGCTCCAGCTTTCTGTACCTTACCCCTACCTTTGCCCTCTATAGTTAGCAGAATATTCAGCCACTTCAATCCTACTCTTTAGAACTAACTACCTACACTCTCCATCTCTATCTCCATCTTTAATAACCTCCTTGAGACCCATCTCTTTGACCAAGGTTTAGGTCATCCCTTCTAATCTCTCCATTCGTGGCTTGGTATCTGTTTTCTATATATTATTTGTGAAACATCTTGGGATATTAGTTACATTGAGGGCATTATATAAATGAAAATTGTTCTATAATCAATAAAATTTTGGCTATTAATTAGTGTACAACAGCAAGAAATGGGAAGTTGATCTCTACCCATTTTAATGCTCGCCCATTTTTTGCCATAATTTCTGGCAGGCAGGGAAATGCTTGACTCAAACAAGAGGAAAATAATTTGAATCTAAATTTTCTGTCATACAAAGCATCAGATGTAAATCAAGCCTGGGTGAAATGGATGCCCAGGACTGCTGGACAGCAGTAACTGTATAGAAGATGATTGAAAGGACACAGTCATCCTGTTAAACATTTCTTTACCATCTTTCTTATTTTTAAATCTTTTTTTTACTTGTGTTTTCTTGAAATCTTGTTCCAATTGTCAGATTTTTTGACCCAATCCTCATTATTAGTACCAATGGATTTTCCAATCGGAATTGCTCCCCCTCCTTAATGTGGTTGGAAGAGATGGAGAACAAACAAAGGGATGCCAGACAAGTCAAGCCATAACAGGTAGGAAAATCTGGGCTATCACCTGTGTGGGGCAGGAATTGAACTCTTGGGAAGGTTCATAATGTGGCCTTCTTATTAGGCTGAAAACAAAGTCCTGAAGCATAATTCTGGGACAACCAACACAACTGCGATTGCTACTTAAATCAATCAAAATTGGCATGAATGTTGGTTTATAGGTTACTCTCCTTAGTCTGATTGTTTTCTCTATCTGCATCAAACTATGAAGTTGAGAAGTCATCGATTTTGTTGAGTGCCATACTTTCATACATGGACAATTCAACTAGATTGAGGATGTAATCTTGGACTCACTCAAAACAAGTCTAGCACCATGAGTGAAAAAGAAGAAGGCGGGAATGCTCTTACTTCCCCATAGCATTTCCTCAATCACTCTATTGATTGAGAAGGGCTATTTGATGAATGAAAATTAGATAGCCAAGGATACATTGAGATAGCTGAATGGCAGCATGGGGCAGCCTTAGAAGGGCATTGAATATAGAGGAATGGGGTAAAAATATCCCATCAGTCACAGTACTCAAACACTCAATTTTTTCATCAGCAGTGTCTGGGTGCTCTGACACACAGGCACTCACTAATTTTGAGCCATAACTATAGATTTATTATTTTGGTCTGGATTATTCACTCTTCAGCAGTTGTTAATGTTTCCTTATTTAAGTCGTAAACTTTAAAAAAATGACTTACTCTGTTGATCCTGGACATTGTCCTTCACATTTTGTAAGTTCAATATCAACTGATAAACAGGAATCCATTTCAACAGTTTTATTGTAAGTGATGGGTTTACACAAAGACACTGTGAAAAAAAATATATTTTATCAGTAAAATAAGCAATCATCACAACAGTTAAAGATTAAACAGGACGAGTGTATTCTCTGTTCAAAGCACTCCCTCATTTTTCTCTCAAATTGGTAATAATAGAAAATATCCAGATTTGTCAACACAGGTAGCCTTCTACTGTTTACAATAAGACTGATGGTTTCCCCCCCACCCCCAGGGCTATATCAGCATGAGTGACCTATAAAACCACTCAGGAAGTAGAAGCAGTTGAATGGGTGAGAATATTGGTTAGACAACAGTTAGAGAGCTTGTACAGTTTGCGTGCTCTGTTATAGAAATGGATATTAAAGACATGGGTGAACCAAAATTCCTCAGGTCATGATCCTAGCAGTTAATTGTAAGCTGAGTGGGAAGGCACTTAGTTAGTTGCCCTCTTAGCTGATATTGAAAATCTATTTTTTTTTAATTAACTGAAATTTCTTCAGAAGTCCAAAACTGCTTCCCTGGCCTGAAGCTCACCAGTGGGGTCCACATATTTTTTGCATTCATTCATTCATTGGATGTGGCCATCGCTGGCAGGGTCAGCATTTGTTGTCCATTCCCTAATTGACTTTGAGAAGGTGGTCGTGAGCCACCTTGAATCGCTGCAGTCCATGTGGTAAAGGTACTTCCACAATGCTGTTAGGCAGAGAGATCCAGGATTTTGATCCAGTGATGATGAAGGAATAGCAACATATTTCCAAGTCAGGGTGGTGTATGACTTGAAGGGAAACTTGGAGGTGGCGATGATCCCATATACCTGCTGGTCTTGTCCTTCTGGTGGTAGAGGTTGTGGGTTTGGAAAGTGCTGTCATAGAAGCCTTGATGAGTTGCTGCAATGCATCTTGTAGATGGTACACACAGCATACACGGTGCACCAGTGGCAAAGGGAGTGAATGTTTAAGGTGGTGGATGGGGTGCCAATCAAATGGGCTGCTTTGTCCTAGATAGTATTGAGCTTTTTCAGTGTTGTTGGAGCTGCACTCATCCAGGCAAGTGGAGAGTATCCCATCACACTTCTGACTTGTGCCTTGTAGATGGTGGAAAATCTTTGGGGAGTCAGGAGGTGAGTCACCCATCGCATAATACCCAGCCTCTGACCTGCTCGTAGCAACAGTATTTATGTGGTTGGTCCAATTAAGCTTTTGGTCAATGGTGACCCCCAGGATGTTGATCGTAGGGAATTTGATGATGGTCCTGCCATTGAATATGAAGGGGAGATGGATAGACTGTCTCTTGTTGGAGATGGTCATTGCCTGGTACTTGTGTGGCGTGAATGTTACTTGCCACTTATCACACCAAGCCTGAATGTTGTCCAGTTCTGACTGCATGCGAGTACGGACTGCTTCATTATCTGAAGAGTTGCAAATGGAACTTGTTATGTATGTATACTTGTATTTACTCTGTACAGCCACCAGAGGGCTCATTCCCTGGAGTCCCAAGGGATCCCATAACCCCTTGGGAGCACAAGTATTTAAGGAGGCTTCACATGTTGGAGAGGCATTCTGGAGACCTGCAATAAAAGACTAAGGTCACACTTTACTTTGAGCTCACAGTGTTCAGTCTGACTCTTTCTCCATACACAACAGAACTGAAGACTGTACAATCATCAGCGAATATCCCCAGGGTGTGAGCAGAGCATACTTCACCTTACTGACAGTACTTATGTCCAGTTATGGCAGATCCCAACTCAGCTAATGAAATGGGAGCTTCTGACATAGGGTGTTCCTGCCTTTGGCTTCAACCCCTCTTGATGACATTTTTCTTCTAGAAGCAGACAGAGGTTCTATTCCTTACAAGTTAAGTCAGATACTCCCAGAAATGGCAGAGACCCAACACAACTACAGCTCCACCATTATCCAAGGTTCTATTGATCTCCCAGTGAAATTACATTAGGCTGGCAACAGAAATAGATGGAAAAGAAAAAGGCATTTGGGAAACAGATAGAAAGCTTAAATCAAATATAGCAATAGGTGGAAAATAAAATATTCTTCCAAAACTATAATGGCACAAGGGTAGACTGGGAAGAAAGATAGCCCTTGAAAACATGTGTGGTATCATAATGCATGATCGGGCCATGCCCATTGAAAATAATGCAGACAGCACACAACCTTCGTGCTGTCTCCTAATTGCAATGATTGTAGCACTTAACCCAGTGCTGAACACACTGCTGATTGGCTGAACTTTCAGCAGGGGCCCCAAGTTGATGCGAGACTAGCTCCAACTAAAGCTAGCCTCCACTTCATAAAGAGGAGATGCATTCTGCCTGCAGCAGCTCATGCAACTGGTTGTGGAGGCAAGGCTCACAAAGAAAAAGAGTGATTAATGGCCCAACCGGCCATAGGAAGGGCTCCAAGATTCTTGGATGCAGCACTAGAAGTCTTAGTGCAGGGGGTGGAAAGGAGGAGACAGGTCATCTATCCGCAGGGGACCAGGAGACCTTCCAGACACACACTGCGAAGGTAGTGGGAGCAGATAGACGACGAATTCAATGCCAGCAGTCTTGCCCTGAGGACATGGATGCAGTGCTGAAATCAGTTCAATGACCTCACCGTCTCCCACCAGCTGCACTACTAGCCCCACACACTGCTTAATGCACCATACCCCATCTCACCCACCAACAATCTCTATCAATAACAATTCAAACCTCACGTTCATAGCTTCACCTCACCTTTGCACCCACATCTCACACCTTGCACACACTGCCAGCTATTCAACCGTGACAAGCACATCACACAAACATATTGCACCACACTCACTGACATACTTCCCTCTCTCTTGTAGGGTATGGTGGCTCATAACCGCAGGCAACCAATGCTAACTGGCAGGGGGGGCGGGGGGAGAGGCAAGCTAACATATCCTTACTTGGAGGAGAAGCTGCTCAAAATTATTGGAGGGGCTGTCTCTGAGGTTGTGGTCAGCAGTGAGGCTGAAACTATTTAAGATGACGGTATGCTCATACCTAATCCTCCTTCTCACATTTCTCATATTCCACTTCCCCCTCATCCCACAATCTCTTCTCACTTACAAGCTGCTGATAGTGTAAGCATGCGCATCTTGCTTACACCCCAACTCCCCTCACCACAACATAGGAGCAGGAATAGGCCATTCAGCCCCTGATTTCGCCCACTCCGACTTCTCCTGTGCAGACGTTGCCCACCCTGCATTCCCTCACCACAGGAATAGGCCATTCAGCCATTCAATGAGATCATGGGTATTCTGCAACGTAACTCCATATACCCAAGTTGGAGGTTACACCTTTTTCTGGAAAGGAAAACCAGAGGAAGAACGCCGCCTTCACGGAGTCAGCTTCGCCATCAAAAACGAGCTGGTCGACCGCCTCAAACACTTCCCCTGCGGGGTTAACGAACACCTCATGGCTCTTCGACTCACCCTAACCCGAAACATTTTTTTTAAACTTTGGAAGAAACTTTTAAACATCCCTCAGAACTCCAGCGGACAATTGACCTTTCTAATGCCTGCCCCCAGCCAAGCCTCAGGCCACCTACCATCAAGGGCGCTACTTGGCGCCAAGCTTGCGGCCAACATCTCATCGTAGGCAATTAGGCTCACACAGCAGTGTCTGGTCTCCAGTCGTCTTGGACCCCCTTGCCACTGGACGAAGACCTTGCTCAGCTAAGCCCGTGTGATTGCCGGTGTGCAACGGCCACCCCACATTAAAAGAACTCATGCATAGGCATCTTCCACTTCGTTAACATGAAGTTCAAGACCTGGAATGCCAGGACCCTCATGGACAACTCCAACAGCAACAGGCCGGAATGCCACACCGCCATAGTTGCCCGGGACCTTAGATGCTTTGACATCGATATCGCCGCCCTAAGCGAGACCCGGCGGGCAGGGGAAGGCCAGCTCAAGGAACAAGGTGGAGGATACACCTTTTTCTGGAAAGAAAAACCAGAGGAAGAACGCTGCCCTCACGGAGTCGGCTTCGCCTTCAAAAATGAGCTGGTCGACCGCTTCAAAGACTCCTCTTGCGGGGTTAATGAACGCCTCATGACTCTTCGACTCACCCTATCCTGGAACCAATGCGTCACAGTCATCAGTGCGTATGCCCCAACACTCTATGCAACGGATGAGACCAAAGAGGATTTTATTCCAACCTCGAAACATTTCTGTCCAGCGTCCCCGCAGGCGACAAATTGATCCTCCTAGGTGACTTCAACGCCAGGGTTGGCAAAGACACAACCCTCTGGGGAGGCATGATTGGCAGAGAGGGGATAGTGAAAGCCAACTCCAGCGGTACCCTACTCCTGACAAAATATCTAGAACATGAACTTCTCATCACCAACATCGTGTTCTGCCAGAGGGACAAAGACAAGGCATCGTGGCAACACCCTCGCTCCAAACACTGGCACCTGCTCGACCATATCATCATCCGAGCCAGGGATCGGGATGTGCGCATCACCCGCGCCATGACAAGAGCTGACAACTGCTGGATGGACAGCCGCCTAATCCAATCCATCATCGACATTAACATAGCCCCAAAGCGGAGGGGACGGCAGAAGCAGTGTCGCAAAAAAGTCAATGCCGAGGCACTTAAAGACCCAGCTAAGAGAGCCCTACACAGCCTCACAGCTAACCTGGCGTGCCTTGATGACCCTGAGATGCAGAATGCCCACAGCGCTCGGTCTGCCCTCCAGGCCTCCATAATCAGTACCTGTGAAGAGTCACTTGGTACTCAACCAGAAAACAAGACTGGTTTGATGAGAATGATCAGGAGATCCAAGAACTAATAGATCGCAAGTGCAGAGCATTTCTAAGCGTCAAGCAACAACCCAACTCGGGAGTAGCAAAGCAACATTACAGGTGGCTCAAGGCTGAGGTCCAACAAAAAACCCGGGACCTAAAGAACAGGTGGTGGATGGAGAAAGCACAGGAGATACAACAATTGGCCGACAGCCACGATATGCGAGGATTATTCACCGCAGTGAAGGCCACCCATGGTCCAAACTCCCAAGGCCTTACCCCACCGCTGGGGAAACACTCATCATGGACACCGAGGCTGTCACCACTGGAAGGAGCACTTCGAAGATCTCCTCAATCGAGACTCTGCCTTTGACTCAAGTGTTTCAACTCCATCCCGCAGCAAGCGACCCGCCACCACCTCAATGAAACCCCAATGTTGCACGAGGTCGGAAAAGCCATAAAACAGCTCAAGAACGACAAGGCTACGGGAGCGGATGGAATCCGTGCTGAGGCGCTAAAGTATGGCGGAGAGGCGCTGTTCGCACAGATACATGACCTTATCTCTCTCATCTGGTGGGAGGAGAGCATGCTGGGAGATCTCAGAGATGCAGTGAACGTGACAATCTTTAAAAAAGGGGACAAGTCCGACTGCGGCACTTACAGAGGAATCTCCCTACGATCAGCCACTGGGAAAGTTGTTGCTAGAGTTCTCCTCAGCTGTCTTCTCCCTGTGGCTGAGGAGTTCCTCCCGGAGTCATAGTGCGGATTTCATCCCCTACGGGGCACAACGGACATGATCTTTGCAGCTGCAGGAAAAATGCATGGTGCAGCGCCAGCCCTTATACATGGCCTTTTTCGAACTTACAAAGGCTTTGACACTGTCAACCGTGAGGGTCTATGGAGCGTCCTCCTCCGTTTCGGATACCCCCAAAAGTTTGTCAACATCCTTTGCCTGCTCCACGACAACATGCAGGCTGTGATCCTTACCAACGGATCCATTACAAACCTAATCCATGTCCAGACCGGGGTCAAACAGGGCTGTGTCATCGCTCCAACCCTCTTCTCAATCTTCCTCACTGCCATGCTCCACCTCGCAGTCAACAAGCTCCCCGCTGGAGTGGAACTAAACTACAGAACCAGTGGGAAGCTGTTTAACCTACGCCTCCTCCAGACCAGGTCCAAGATCACCCTAACGTCTGTCGTTGAGCTGCAGTACGCGGATGATGCCTGCGTCTGCACACATTCTGAGGCTGAACTCCAGGATATAGTCGACATATTTACTGAGACATACAAAAGCAATGGGCCTTACGCTAAACATCCGTAAGACAAAGGTCCTCCACCAGCCTGTCCTCGCTGCACAGCACTGCCCCCCAGTCATCAAGATCCACGGCACGGCCCTCGACAACGTGGACCATTTCCCATTCCTCGGGAGCCTCTTATCAACAAAAGCAAACATTGATGCAGAGACTTAACACTGCCTCCAGTGCACCTTTGGCCGACTGAGGAAAAGAGTGTTCGAAGACCAGGCCCTCAAATCTACCACCAAGCTCATTGTCTACAGGGCTGTGGTAATACCCACCCTCCTGTATGGCTCAGAGTCATGGACGATGTACAGAAGACACCTCAAGTCGCTGTAGATATATCACCAACAATGTCTTCGCAAGATCCTACAAATCCCCTGGGAGGACAGGCGCACCAACATCAGTGTCCTCGTCCAGGCTAACATCCCCAGCATTGAAGCACTGACCATACTCGATCAGCTTCGCTGGGCAGGCCACATAGTTTACATGCCAGACACGAGACTCCCAAAGCAAGTGCTCGATGCGGAGCTCCTTCACGGCAAACGAGCCAAAGGTGGGCAGCGGAAATGTTACAAAGCTTCTCTGATAAAGTGCGACATCACCACTGACACCTGGGAGTCCCTGGCCAAAGGCCATCCTAAGTGGAGAAAGTGCATCCGGGAGGGCGTTGAGCACTTTGAGTCTCAGCGGCGATAGCGTGCAAAAATCAAGTGCAGGCAGCGGAAAGAGCGTGCGGCAAACCAGTCCCACCCTCAACGACTATCTGTCCCACCTGTGACAGTCTGTGGATCTCGTATTGGACTGTTCAGCCACCAAAGAATTCACTTCAGGAGTGGAAGCAAGTCTTCCTTGATTCCAAGGGACTGCCTATGATGATGATAACCTAACTATGGCCCATATCATTTAATATCTTTTTCTTTTCTCCTTTCAGACACCCAAGAACTCCAACCTGGCCAGTCAGTGCAGGAAGAGCAAGAGGAAAGTGATGGAGAAGAAGAGACATCATCACTCAATCGTACACTTGCATGCACCATCTTAGATACTGGCATAATCATACATTAGAGGATAGTTTAGAGGTGTGATCTGCACATAGTGAGACACCGGGCATGAGTGGCCTGCAGCCAGGGCAAGGCGTAAGGATAGCACAGGTGCCAGCTCTCCGGAGGTTGAGGTTGTACACGAGTTTTGCTGCACAGGACACAAATGAGAAATTCAATAATGTGACCTACAGAAGGAGGGTGATGGTCATGCACACAGAAATTTTTGGTGTATTGGCATGCCTGCCAGAGAGCCTATTGTCACTGTCAAGGAGCATGGATGAGTCTGGCACCAACTTTGCACAGGGCTTTGGGCAGAACTTGGATCCATGATTTCCAGGATGGAAGTAATGGGTAACTTGTGGACCCTACCGTGATGCAAAGTCTGATGGACGATGTTTCAGCTTCCACTGCAGCACAAGCAGAAGCAAGCCAACATTTGAGTTCTGCAGTGGAAGCTCAGACTTCTGTCCTGCAAGCTCAGACTGCTCTGATGCAGGCTCAGCTTGCTGCCACACAAGCTCAGACTGCTGCCATTGTGGCTGTGTTTACCAGTATTGAAAGGGGCTTGCAGGGTGTCACGGCAGACCGGTAATCTGTCCTCCAACAAATTACTAAGAATGCTGAAGTGGCACGCTGGGTGAGTGGCAGTGGCTCCATGGAGTACAAACCATTTGTCCTCTCTCAGGATGACAGCATTTGTCCTCCCACCCCTGCCATTGCTACTCTTGTTGCCTGCCAACCAGCCAGCGAGACTGCTGCCGCCCATACCATGGTGGTGCAGTACGCAGCCGGGCCTTCTAGGCCCAGAGCTGCTGGAGATCATCCTGCAAAGCCATCTGCAGGTTCACCCCATGAAAGTCAGCAACTTTCCACCAGCCATGCTGTAGCCACTGGGGTAGCACGAGTAGGTGCAGCATGACAGGCAAAGGCACACGGAAGACAGATACTAAGGGAATGAACAAGAGTGATTGGTTTACTTTGTTATATTGGATTGATTGATTTATAAATTTGGTTTGAAATGCTTGTTTTATGGTGGCTTTCATTTCAGCTTTGTGACCAAGAGGACGCTGTGATGTTCTGTGACAGAGGGATGGTAAGGTGGGGAAGTGGTGAGCAATGGGAATCTGGGGTTTCATTCAGGGGAACTGGAGTCTGATGATGTGCTCATGGGCAACCCGTCTAGAACGTGGATGTGTAGGCTGCCTCCTCCCTTCCTCCTCTTCATATGGTCGCAGACCCACTGTGGCAAGGATTGCGCCCTCACGTTGTGGAGGATGCAGCAGACCACCACAAATTGGGACACCCGCTTTGTCGAGTACTGGAGGGCTCCTCCTGAGCAGTCAAGGCAGCGGAACCATTGCTTCAGCAGCCCGATGGTCTGCTCAGTGATGTTCCTCATGGCAGCATGGCTCTCATTAGATGCTGGCCATGAGTGGTGAGGTTGCAAAGGAGAGTCATCAGTCAGGATTAGAGTAGATAGCCCTTATCGCTGAGCAGCCACAATCGGATTCGATGTGGCTGCTAGAAGATCGCTGGCACAGCGGAATGGTGCAGAATGAACACATTATGACTGCTGCCAGAATAGCGGACATTCACCAGCATGATGTGCTGGGCATGGTCGCACACCAACTGCACATTAAGTGAGTGGTACCCTTTGTGGTTACGGTACAATTCACCATTGAGATGCAGAGCCTACAAACCTAGGTGCGTACAGTTGATGGCACCCTGCACCATGGACAAACCCGTTATTTTGGCAAAGCCACATGCGTACTCCTCCTGCTTCTCTCTCTGTATAGAGAGAAGACAGTGAAGTCCCCTTTCCTAGTGTACAGAACCTCTGTGACCTCCCGGGGTCAGCGATGGACGGCGAACTGCGTGATGTTTGCTATATCGCCTGTTTCAGGGCCACAATCACCTTGAGGGCCACTGGCAGCGCCCTCATCATCCTGCTTTGAGGCTGCAGGTCTGGTTCCAAGAGGTGGCACAGTTCTGTGACCACTTCCTTCATGAAGCTGAGCTGCCGAACACACTGCTCCTGGCTTAGGTGAAGGTAGACGTGCTCTCTGAAGATCCTAAGTAGTTAAGGCCTCCGGCTGAGAGTACTCCTCCTCCCTCTGCGAGCAGCATGTCTTCTTTGCTGCCTCTGCTCCATCTTCCTGTAATGCTGCAATATAAGAGAGACTGCAACTAGAGACCCATGATTGGGAGCAAGTGGTGTACTCAGAGGACTTCCAGTCGCACCCAATGCCTCCCCAACATCCAGCAGCACTCCCTGCACAATTTACCAATTTTCCAACAACCCAGTACTTCTACAAAATCTGCAAGAGCCAGTACTAACCTGCAAGTTGGATGTATCCCTTTAAGTAGCGCTGGTGGGGAGTCCCTTGTGCAACTGAACGTACATTCAGCTGTGCGTGTTTAGGAGATGGAGTTGAATGGAGCGGCGAGGTTGAAAACGGCAGGTCGTGTATTAAATCAGCGTTACACGCTAATGACGTCTAAATCTGCCTAGTTGCCGACTGCCGGCACACACACGTACCACCCGCGCTATCACCCTTACCATGGGCACAGAATGTATTCTGGGTGGGGGATTTCAATGTCTATCACCAAAAGTGGCTTGATAGCACCAATCTGTTTGAGTCCTGAACGACATAGCTGCCAGACTGGTGGTGGTGAGAGAACCAACACGAAGGAAAAACCTACTTGACCTCATCCTCACCAATCTACCTGTAGCAGATGCATCTGTCCATGACAGCATTGGTAGTAGTGATCACTGTACAGTCCTTGTGGAGACAAAGTCCCGTCTTCACACTTCAACACTTCAATTGTGTTGTGAAGCACTACCACTGTGCTAAATGTGATTGATTCAGAACTGGTCTAGCAGCTCAAAACTGGGCATTCATGAGGCACTGTGGGCCATCAGCAGCAGCAGAATTTTATTCCACCACAACCTGTATTCTCATGGCCTGGCATATCTCTCACTCTACCATTACTATCAAGCCAGGGGAGCAACCCTGATTCAATGAGGAGTGCAGAAGAGCATGCTGGGAGGAACATCAGGCATACCTAAAAATGAGGTGCCAACCTGGGGAAGCTGTAACACAGGACTACATGCATGCTAAACAGCAGAAGCAGCAAGCTCAAACAGTGATAGCTAAGTGATCCCACAGTCAACGGATCAGATCAAAGCTCTGCAGTCCTGCCACATCCAGTCGTGAATGTTGATGAACAATTAAACAACTAATGGGAGGAGGAGGCACCATGAATATCCCCATCCACAATGATGGCGGAGCCCAGCATGAATGCAAAAGACAATGCTGAAGCATTTGCAACCATCTTCAGCCAGAAGTGCTGAGTGGATGATCCATCTCAGCCTCCTCCTGAGGTCCCCACCATCACAGAAGCCAGTCTTCAGCCAATTCAATTCACTCCACATGATATCAAGAAATAGCTGAGCACACTGAATATAGCAAAGGCGATGGGACCAGAACTAGCTGTGCCTCTAGCCAAACTGTTCTAATACAGCTACAACTGGCATCTATCCGACAATTTGGAAAACTGCCCAGGTATGTCCTGTCCACAAAAAACAGGACAAATCCAATCTGATCAATTACTGGTCCAAACAGATATACCACTTTGGATACTGTTGGGGGAGATGGCTCATCAGGGGAAGGCAGCAGCAGCCAAGTTCATGGCACCATGGGTAGCTCTGCTGCACAGGAGGGCAGGAAAAAGAGTGGAAGAGCTATAGTGGTAGGGGATTCTATTGTAAAGGGAATAGATAGGCATTTCTGCGGCCGCAATCGAGACTCCAGGATGGTATGTTGCCTCCCTGGTGCAAGGGTCAAGGATGTCACGGAGCAGCTGCAGGGCATTCTGGAGGGTGAGGATGAACAGCCAGTTGTCGTAGTGCATATAGGTAAAAAACGGGATGAGGTCCGACAAGCTGAATTTCAGGAGCTAGGAGTTTCATTAAAAAGTAGGACCTCAAAGGTAGTAATCTCAGGATTGCTACCAATGCCACGTGCTAGTCAGAGTAGAAATAGCAGGATAGTTAAGATGAATACGCGGCTTGAGGAATGGTGCAAGAGGGAGGGATTCAAATTCCTGGGACATTGGAACCAGTTCTGGAGGAGCTGAGACCAGGACAAACCAGACGGTCTGCACCTGGGCAGGACTGGAACTGATGGGGGAGTGTTTGCCAGTACTGTTGTGGAGGGGTTAATATGGCAGGGGGATGGGAATCTATGCAGGGAGACAGAGGGAAGTAAAATGGGGGCAGAAGCAAAAGGTAGAAAGGAGATAAGGAAAAGTGGAGGGCAGAGAAATCAAGGGCAAAAATCAAAAAGGGCCACGTTACAACATAATTCTAAAAGGACAAAGAGTGTTGAAAAAAAAAGCCTGAAGCCTCTGTGTCTCAATGCGAGGAGCATTCGTAATAAGGTGGATGAATTGACTGCGCATATAGCTGTTAACGGATATGATGTACGGAGACATGGCTCCAGGGTGACCAAGGCTGGGAACTCAACATCCAGGGGTATTCAATATTCAGGAAGAATAGACAGAAAGGAAAAGGAGGTGGGGGTAGCGTTACTGATTAAAGAGGAGATTAACGCAATAGTAAGGAAGGATATTAGCTTGGATGATGTGGAATCTGTATTGGTAGAGCTGCGGAACACCAAAGGGCAGAAAACGTTAGTGAGAGTTATGTACAGACCACCAAACAGTATTAGTGAGGTTGGGGATGGCATCAAACAGGAAATTAGAGATGCGTGCAATAAAGGTACAGCAGTTATCATGGGTGACTTTAATCTACATATAGATTGGGCTAACCAACTGGTAGCAATACAGTGGAGGAGGATTTCCTGGAGTGTGTAAGGGATGGTTTTCTAGACCAATATGTTGACGAACCAACTAGAGAGCTGGCCATCCTAGACTGGGTGTTGTGTAATGAGAGAGGATTAATTAGCAATCTTGTTGTGCGAGGCCCCTTGGAGAAGAGTGACGTTAATATGGTAGAATTCTTCATTAAGATGGACAGTTAATTCAGAGACTAGGGTCCTGAACTTAAAGAAAGGTAACTTCGATGGTATGAGACGTGAATTGGCTAGGATAGACTGGCGAATGATACTTAAAGGTTGACGGTGGATAGGCAATGGCAGACATTTAAAGATGACATGGATGAACTTCAACAATTGTACATCTCTGTCTGGCGTAAAAATAAAATGGGGAAGGTGGCTCAACCGTGGCTAACAAGGGAAATTAGGGATAGTGTTAAATCCAAGGAAGAGGCATATAAATTGGCCAGAAAAAGCAGCAAAGCAGCAAACCTGAGGACTGGGAGAAATTTAGAATTCAGCAGAGGAGGACAAAGGGTTTAATTAGGAGGGGGAAAATAGAATATGAGAGTAAGCTTTCAGGGAACATAAAAACTGACTGCAAAAGCTTCAAAGATATGTGAAGAGAAAAAGATTAGTGAAGACAAATGTAGGTCCCTTGCAGTCAGAATCAGGTGAATTTATAATGGGGAACAAAGAAATGGCAGACCAATTGAATAAATACTTTGGTTCTGTCTTCATTAAGGAAGACACAAATAACCTTCCGGAAATACTAGGGGACCGAGGGTCTAGCGAGAAGGAGGAACTGAAGGAAATCCTTATTAGTCAGGAAATTGTGTATTGGAAATTGATGGGATTGAAGGTCGATAAATCACCAAGGCCTGATAGGCTGCATCCCAGAGTACTAAAGGAAGTGACCCTAGAAATAGTGGATGCATTGGTGGTCATTTTGCAACATTCTATAGACTGGATCAGTTCCTATGGATTGGAGGGTAGCTAATATAACCCCACTTTTTAAAAAAGGAGGGAGAGAGAAAACAGGGAGAAAATAGACTGGTCAGCCTGACATTGGTGGTGGGGAAAATGTTGGAATCAATTATTAAAGATGTAATAGCAGCACATTTTGAAAGAAGTGACAGGATCGATCCAAGTCAGCATGGATTTATGAAAGGGAAATCATGCTTGACGAATCTTCTATAATTTTTTGAGGATGTAACTAGTAGAGTGGACAAAGGAGAACCAGTGGATATGGTGTATTTGGACTTTCAAAAGGCTTTTGACAAGGTCTTACACAAGAGATTAGTGTGCAAAAGTAAAGCACATGGTATTCGGGGTAAGGTATTGACATGGATAGAGAACTGGTTGGCAGACAGGAAGCAAAGAGTAGGAATAAACGGGTCCTTTTCAGAATGGCAGGCAGTGACTAGTGGGGTAACGCAAGGTTCAGTGCTGGGACCTCAGCTATTTGCAGTGTACATTAATGATTTAGACGAAGGAATTGAATGTAATATCTCCAAATTTGCAGATGACACTAAGCTGGGTGGCATTGTGAGCTGTGAGGAGGATGCTAAGAGGCTGCAGGGTGACTGGGACAGGTTAGGTGAGTGGGCAAATGTATGGCAGATGCAGTATAATGTAGATAAATGTGAGGTTATCCCCTTTGGTGGCAAAAACATGAAGGCAGAATATTATCTGAATGGTGACAGATTAGGAAAAGGGGAGGTGCAATGAGACCTGGGTGTCATGGTACATCAGTCATTGAAAGTTGGCATGCTGGTACAGCAGGTGGTGAAGAAGGCAAATGGCATGTTGGCCTTCATAGCGAGAGGATTTGAGTATAGGAGCAGGGAGGTCTTACTGCAGTTGTACAGGGCCTTGGTGAGGCCACACCTTGAATATTATGTACAGTTTTGGTCTCCTAATCTGAGGAAGGGCATTCTTGCTATTGAGGGAGTGCAGCGAAGGTTCATCAGACTGATTCCTGGGATGACAGGACTGACATATGAAGGAAGACTGGATCGACTAGGCTTATAGTCACTGGAATTTAGAAGAATGAGTGGGGATCTCATAGAAACATATAAAATTCTGACGGGATTGGACAGGTTAGATGCAGGGAGAATGTTCCCGATGTTGGGGAAGTCCAGACCAGGGGTCCCAGTCTAAGGATAAGGGGTAAGCCATTTAGGACCGAGATGAGGAGAAACTTCTTCACTCAGAGAATTGTGAACCTGTGGAATTCTCTACCACAGAAAGTTGTTGAGGCCAGTTCGTTAGATATATTGAAAAGGGAGTTAGATGTGGCACTTATGACTAAAGGGATCAAGGGGTATGAAGGGAAAGCAGGAATGGGGTACTGAAGTTGCATGATCAGCCATGATCATATTGAATGGTGGTGCAGGCTCGAAGGGCCGAATGGCCAACTCCTGCGCCTATTTTCTATATTTCTATGTTTCTATCAGCCTACTGTCAATCATCAGCAAAGTGATGGAAGGTGTCGTTGACAGTGCTATCAAGTGGCACTTACTCACAAATAACCTGCTCAGTAATGCTTAGTTTGGGTTCTGCCAGGAGCACTTGGCTCCAGACCTCATTACAGCCTTGGTCAAGCCATGGACAAAAGAGGTGAATTATGGAGGTGAGTTGAGAGTGACTGCCCTTGACAACAGGACAGCCTTTGACCGAGTGTGGCATCAAGGAGCCCCAGTAAAATCAAAGTCAATGGGAATCAGGGGAAAACTGGTTGGAGTCATACCTAGCACAAAGGAAGATAAATAGTTGTGGTTGTTGAAGGTCAAGCATCTCAGCCCCAGCACATCAGTGCAGGAGTAACTCAGGGCATTGTCTTCGGCCCAACCATCTTCAGCTGCTTCATCAATGATCTTCCCTCCTAATGTCAGAAGTGGGGATGTTTGCTGATAATAGTGTTTATTATCATGCGCAACTCCTCAGATAATAAAGCAGTTCACATGCAGAAAGACCTGAGAGAGACCAAGCGAGAGTCTAACCACCGCCCGTTGATATCCTGGCGGTCACTATTGACCTGAAACCCAATCTGCAAAGCCCTTTGGTGGCTGCCACTGGAGCACCAGGGCAGCATGAGACCGGGCAAGCAGCCAGTCACAGAATGCCGGGCTGCACAATGGCGGCCAGGACCATGCTAGGGCTGCCATGGTTGAGCCGACCCAAGAGTCGGCCGACAAACAAAAATGGCGGCTCAGGGCACTGCAGGCCTCCCCTTTAAACAGTGCCCTGACAGCAAATGTCAGCTCCAGCCTCGCGGCCTGTGGGGCAATTTCCCCCACAGGGCGATAAGGGGTCAATGCGGGGGGTTGAGGGGTTGCTGCGCATGGCAATGACATCATCGCCGGCTGCGCACTCACAGATCGAACAGTTTTCCATGGGTATCCTGGTTCCAGCAATGTCTACTTGGATGACGATACTTCGCGAATCGCTGTTAGATACCCTTGTGCTCCTTGTAGTCAGGGGTATTACTGTGGGATGCGACGCTGCTGGGTCATCACCTCTGAAACCTCCGAACCAGTAGCGCACTCCCTCCCCTGGGCGAAAGCTGCCTTTTGCCCTGTTAGCGCCCCCCAGAGCCGTGAGTACATTGTAGCTTTAAAAAAGCTATCCATTCACGGTCATTTTGGAAACTTTCAGGACTGAGCAATGCGTGACCGCTTTGTTTGTGGTTTGAAAAATGAAGAAATCAGAAGAAAATTGTTGACAACCCCTAACGTGACCTTTGATTTAGCATGTCAGACAGCTATGCCGATGGATATGGCGGACCAATACTCCCAAGAAATTCATGCCATTTCCAGTCATCAGACAACCAAGGTGAATCGCCTGCAGGTTAAGAGTAAAGGGCAATTGGGCCCAAGGCCTCAGCAATTGTACATCGAAATTGTGCTATCGGTGCCTGGGACAACACCTCGCTCAAAGTTGTCCATATGTGAAGGCAGAGTGCTTCTACGGCAAGAAAACTGGGCATTTTGCAAAGGCATGCAGACAGAAGAGTAAATCGATGTTCAATGCTCGAAGTAGAAATTGCCAGACGCTACATAGCATTGAAGAGAAGCAACGGTATGAGGAGGTTCTGGAGATACACTCATCAGGAGCACAAGGGTATCTAACAGCGATTCGCGAAGTATCATCATCCAAGTAGACACTGCTGGAACCAGGATACCCATGGAAAACTGTTGGATCCGTGAGTGTAGTATCGGAATCGTTATATCTCGACAAGTTGCGTGATTTTCCACTGGCGAAATTGAAGATAGAGCTGCAAGGCTACTCAGGACAGTAAATACCTGTTGTAGGACATATCACCATACCAGTGAAATACAAGGATCAGTTTCAGAGCTTGCCTCTCATAGTAGTGGCAGGAGACAAGTCTGCCTTGATAGGTAGAAATTGGTTGGGATCACTGAAGCTGGATTGGAATGAGATTTTACACATTGAAATGAGATTTGCATCGAAAGATGATGTCATCAAGCAGTATCCTCAGGTATTCCGTGAAACAGGCAGTCCGATTCAGGACTTCAAGGCAAGTATCAGAGTACAGAAGGACGTTAGACCAGTTCCTGTACCATACACACTCAAGGAGAAAGTTGAGCAAGATCTCAAAAGACTAGAAACTGAGAACATTATCTCTAAGGTAGATCTAAGTAATTGGGATACACCCATTATTGTTGTACCTAAGTCAGAAGGTAAGGCTGATGTTATGTCCAGGTTGCCATTCCCATCACAAGTTACACCCAATAGGGAAGAAGTGTTCTTTTTTTCATACATTGATGAACTGCCAGTCATAGTTGAAGAGATTGGTAGAGCAACCAAACGTGAATCAGTTATGTCAAAGGTGTATGATTACATAGAAAATGGCTGGCCAATTCAGGTTTCAGAGGAAGATATTCATGCATACTTCGTTCATAGGAATGAATTGTTAGTGGATAAAGATTGTATCATGTAGGGTGCAAGAGTGGTAATCCCAAATAAGTTCAGGTTTAAATTGTTAAGAGATCTTCATGACCAGCACCTGGGAATGTGCTTGACCAAGAGCTTTGCACGCAGTTACTTATGGTGGTCAGGTTTAGATAAAGATATAGAATACATCATTAGTCAGTGTACAACATGTCAGTCGGTAAGAAAGAAACCACCATCAGTACCATTACAGCCATGGAAATGGCCTCCCAGGATATGACAAAGGTTACATGAAGATTTTGCTGAGTAAGAAGGACAACAATTATTTATTGTGATTGATAGTCATTTGAAGTGGGTAGAGGTGCTTTCAATGTGGAAAATAACAAATAAAACAACAGACAATTTGCGAAGATTATTGTCTTCATATGGCTTCCCAGAAGAAATTGTTTCTGATAATGGGCCACAATTTTGTTCAGAAAAATTTGCACAGTTCACGAGCAGAAACGGTGTGAAACATACCAAAGTTCCACCGTACCACCCTGCTTCAAATGCTGCAGCAGAGCGCACAGTATAAATTGTAAAACATGCCCTCATCAAGCAAATGTTGGATCCAAATCCAAAGAAATGGCAGTTGTTGTCGTTGGATCACAAACTGTCTAATTTTCTCACTACTTATCATAATACTTCTCACGCAACTACTGGTAGAACAACAGCAGAGTTATTTCTCAAACAACAGCCATGAATCAGGTTCTCATTGTTAAAGCCAAACTCGGCACAGTCAGTAGAAGAGAAACAATTGAGAAAGAAAGAGAGTCATGATAGAGGTAGAGTAAGAGAGAAGTGTGAAATTGAATCAGAAGGTTAGAATGAAGAATCATCAACATAAATGGTTAAAGTGGTTACCAGGAAGAATAGTGAAGATATGTGGTTTTCGCACATATTTGGTCAAGGTGTTTGATCATAGAAAGGTTAGGTTTGTTCACATTGATCATATTTTACCTGCAGATGTGGAAGAAGTTGAATGTTGGAATGATTTGGCTATTTCTGATAAGTCAGATAGTCTTATTACAAATAGAGTACCAGTAGCAAATCCTACATCAGATGTACCAGCAACCAATCCAATAGAAACCAATAGAAAGTCAAAATTTAAGTCTGAGTCAGGCAGACAAACAGTCTGAAGTTGTAGAGTTCAAATGTAGATCAAGGTTTGTCCTTGGAGAAAAACTCTCCTCAGGCTCGGCCTAGAATGAGTCTACGTTCAACACCAAGTTTGGAAAGTTCTGTTTGAGAGAGAAAGTATCCTCTTCGAAACAGAAAACCAGTGGTTAAGTTTGATTTATAAATATGGAAAAATAAGTTCATATCTTTTGTCATGTATTAGCATGCAAGTTATGTATAATGATTATTTTGTTATGATTACTTCTTCAATAAAGAGAGAGATGTGCAATAGAGCTCCCCTAGTGGACCACTGCTCAAGCTAGTGAACCACTGTGGTAATGCAACTACTGATGTAAATAATAAAAGGGTCGTGTGGCAAAGTCACATGATGACAGTTTTCTGTGTAAGGGCCACCTTGCAGAGTGTGTTTGTTAGTGATGTCATAAGAATATATCACAATAACATCCAAATCAATTGTAATGCACAAATATTAGATAATTACCTGTCTCAGGACATGAATAGCAGCAATGATTATCATCCCAGATCTTTACAGACTAATAACAGAAAAAAATATTGGATAATTAATAGACATGTTACTTAAATGTGTATCATTATTTTTCTCACATTTTTCCTTCCTCTCTGCCAACCCTTTAGTATCTCAATCATACTTGATGTGTGAGATTAGATAGTGAATGTTACGAACTACTTAACAGAGGGTATTAAAGCCCACCCTAATCTGATGTCCATATTAATCGCGGGCCCTGGAACTTGTGTGAGAACACCACCGCAGGTCAGGGCTATAAATAGAGCTGGAGCGCTGGGCCCTGGAACATCGTAGGCAAAGGTGCGGCGGATGAAGGTACGGGGGCCCAGAAAAAGCGAGGGCCCAGGGCAGCACGGGCCAGCCCACACTGCGATATGTGTGTACACTAGGTCCATGCAGCAGAGCAGGTCTCCAGTCGTCCTGGTTAACCCTTGCCACTGGACCAAGACCCAGCTCTGTCAAGCCCATGTGGTGGCTGGTGTGCAACGGCCACCACACGTTAAAAATATCCATGCACAGGCATCTTGCACCCTCTCAATTGGAGTTCAGGACTGGAACATCGGATCCTTCATTGAAACATCTATGAACTCTTGTGGAAGCAAGTCATCCTCGTTCGAGGGACCACCTGTGATGATGATGTTACAGCAAGAATTACTAGATTATGGCAAGGAGTCGGATCCCTGGCTAATTTTCCCTTCCCTATCTTTGTACCACTGAAGTCGATTAAAGTGATCCCACCATTACCATGGCTGAGCTAAACAATCTCAGCGTAGACCAGTGATCAAACCTGGGATTTTAGTAACGCACTAGTTGTACATTTTACATTTGAACCATTAGGAAGTCCATGTGAATATTTTTTGAAGTCAGAACACTGGTAGTAAGTGTGATTAAAGAAGCACAAAACACACAAGCATGTTAATACCCACAAATGTCTTGCAGATATTTATTTTTCCCAAAGTGAAATATCTTACTAATGTTGTTCTGAATTTGATTTCAAAAGGATTTAAGATATATTTGCATTATTTCAAATTAAGCAGAAAAGCACAGTGGATGTAGAGATTAAATCTAAGCTAAACCTTAAAAAGCTACCATAAACTGAAGTTAGGACTAACAATATTATAGATAAACATGTGGAATATAGAAAATGTCATAGATTAGAAGGGCCAACAGGAAAAATATAAAAAGGTTAGCAGATAACATTACATGGAATTAGTAAGGGCTTTTACAAACATACCAAAAGTAAAATAATAGTTAAAGACAGGAATGATGGAGGGAGTCTAATTGTTGAAGATCAAGTTACAACAGATATTAAATAAACATTTCCCTTTGGATTTTTGAAATAATGATTAAGTGAGGACATTGGTTTACGAGAGAAAGATATGGAACAATTGCTAGAAATAACTGTAGAAAAGGAACTGATTCTGAAAAACAGATAGTGGAACACAAGGTGGATAAGTCACTGCATTGATCACAGAAGTCAGCGAGGAAACAGCAAGGGCTCCAATTACAATTTTTCAATTCTCATCAAATATGAAAATTGGGCCACTGGATTGAAGTGTGTTTAATATAACACCTTTAATCAAAAAGGATAAATAGGGTAACAGTAGACCAGTTAGTCATTTGTCATTTTTGGTAAAAACTTGTAGGAACAATAATTAGGCACAAGATTAATGAGTATTTAGACATGCTTGGGCTAATTCGAGGTAGGAAGCATGAATTTGTTAAAGGCAAATCAAATTTATGAGAGCGATTTGACAAGATGACCATCTGGATAGATAAAGGGAATTCAGTGTATATAAAGATTCAGAAAGTGTTTGATAAGGTGTCTTACAAGAGGCTTGTTAGAAAAATTCAGGTGTATGGAAATGGTTCAGAATGGATCAAAAGTTGGTTGAACAACAGAAAACAAAGGGTTGGGTAAATGAAATGTCAGCTGTGGCTCAGTCGGTAGCAGTCTCGCTTCTGAGTCAGAAGGTTTGTGGGTTCAAATCCCACTTCAGAGACTTGATCACAGAAATCTATGCTGACAGTCCAGTGCAGCACTGAGGGAGCGCTGCACTGGTGGAGGTGCTGCCTTTCGGATGAGACGTTAAACCGAGGCCCCATCTGCGCTCTCGGGTGGACATAAAAGATCCCATGGCACTATTTCAAAGAAGAGCAGGAGAGTTATCCCCAGTTTCCTGGCCAATATTTCATCATCACATTCGGTTCTCGTATCGAAGGGTGCAGTGGCCCTGACCTGCAAGGACCATCAGCAGGTTGGGGCCTTCAAAGGAGCAGTGGCGGCCTGACTTGGCATTTGGCCAATATTTATCCCTCAATCAACGTACAAACATTGCTGTTTGTGGGAGCTTGCAGTGCACAAATTGGCTGCCGCGTTTCCTATATTACAACAGTGACTACACTTTTAAAAAGTATTTCATTGGCTGTAAAGCGCATTGGGAAATCCGCTGGTCGTGAAAGGCGCTAAATAAATGCTTTCTTTTTTCTTTTTGGGGCCTCAGCTTTTCACTATATTTATAAATGATTTGGATAAAGGAATAGAGAGCCGTATATCTAAGTTTGCTGACAACACTAAGTTAGGTGGCACAGTAAATAGTGTAGATAGGAGCATAAAGTTGCAAAGGGACATTAACAGAATAAGTGAGTGGGCAATATTTTGACAGATCTGAATAAGTGTGAGGTCATCCACTTTGGACCCAAAATAGATAGATCAGAGTATTTTCTAAATGGCGAGAAGCTAAGAACTGTGGTTAAGCAGAGAAATTTAGGGGTCCAAGTGCAGATATCATAAAAAGATACAAAAATTAATTTAATAAACTAATGGAATATTGGCCTTTAATCTCAAAGGAGTGGAAGTTATGTCACAGGTGTACAGAGCTCTGGCCAGAATCCATCTGGACACTACATTCAGTTCTGGGCATTGCACCTCAGGAAGCATATTTTGGCCTTGGAGGGGGTGCAGCGCAGATTCACCAGAATGATATCAGGACTAAAAGGATTACATTTTGAGGACAGGTTATATAGACTAGGCTTGTATTCCCTTGAATATAGAAGATTAAGGGGTGATCTATTTGAGATTTTTAAGATGATTAAAGGATTTGCTAGAGAGAAACTATTTCCTCTGGTGGGGTGTCCAGAACAAGGGGGCATGAACTTAAAATTAGAGCTACGCCATTCAGAAAGCACCTCTTCACACAAAGGGTAGTGAAAATCTGGAACTTTCTCCACAATGTTGAACATAAAAACATAAGAAATAGGAGAAGGAGTAGGCCATCAGGCCCCTCGAGCCTGCTCTGCCATTTAATAAGATCATGGCTGATCTGATCATGGACTCAGCTTCACTTCCGTGCCCGCTCCCCATAACCCTTTATTCCCTTATCGCTCAAAAATCTGTCTAGCTCCGCCTTAAATATATTCAATGACCCAGCCTCCGCAGCTCTCTAGGTCAGAGAATTCCACAGAGTTACAACCCTCTGAGAGAAGAAATTCTTCCTAATCTCAGATTTAAATGAGCGATCCCTTATTCTGAGACTATGTCCCCTAGTTTTAGTTTCCCCTATGAGTGGAAATATCCTCTCTGCATCCACCTTGTCGAACCCCCTCATTATCTTATATGTTTCGATAAGATCACCTCTCATTCTTCTGAACTCCAATGAGTATAGGTCCAACCTACTCAACCTATCTTCATAAGTCAACCCCCTTATCTCTGGAATCAACCTAGTGAACCTTCTCTGAACAGCCTCCAATGCAAGTACATCCTTCCTTAAATATGGAGACCAATACTGTAATCAGTACTCTTGGTGTGGCCTCACCAATACCCTGTACAATTGTAGCAGGACTTCTCTGCTTTTATACTCTATCCCCCTTGCAATAAAGGTCAACAGTCCATTTGCCTTCCTGATTACTTGCTGTACCTGCATACTAACTTTTTGTGATTCATGCACAAGGACCCACAAGTCGCTCTGTACTGCAGCACTTTGCAATTTTTATCCATTTAAATTATAATTTGCTTTTCTATTTTTTCTGCTAAAGTGGATAACCTCACATTTTCCCACATTATACTCTATCTGCCAAATTTTTGCCAACTCACTTAGCGTGTCTATATCACTTTGCAGATTTTTGTGTCCTCCTCACCATTTGCTTTCCCACCCATCTTTGTATCATCAGCAAACCTGGCTACATTACACTCGGTCCCTTCATCCAAGTCATTAATATAGATTGTAAATAGTTGAGGATTCAGCACCGATTCCTGCAGCAGCCCCACTAGTTACTGTTTGCCAATCGGAAAATGGCCCATTTAACCCGACTCTGTTTTCTGTTAGTTAGCCAATCCTCTACCCATGCTAATGTATTACCCCCAACCCCGTGAACTTTTAGCTTGTGCAGTAACCTTTTATGTGGCATCTTATCGAATGCCTTCTGGAAATCCAAATACACCACATCCACTGGTTCCCCCTCATCCACCCTGCTCATTACATCCTCAAAGAACTCCAGCAAATTTGTCAAACATGATTTCCCTTTCATAAAACCATGCTGACTCTGACTTGAGGCGAGGTCAATTGAAAATTTCAAAACCGAGATTGCTCGATTTTTGTTAGGACTAGGGTTATAGAACTAAGATGGGGAGGTACAGTTAAGATACTGATCAGACATAATCTAAATGAATGGTGGAACAGCCTTGAGGGGCTGAGTAGTCTACTCCTGTTCCTATGTTCCTATAAGTTGGGTACACTTTTGTACTCAGTATATAAAAGTGAATTGGATTTGGGTACAGGGAGACAATTTTAAAATTTGCTGACAGCACTAAAGTAGGAGGCTTAGCAAAAGCAAGAAGATGACATAGACAGATTAGCAGAATAGGCGGACAGATGGCAGTGAATTTAACGCCGATAAATGTGAATTAATAAATGTTTTTGAGGAAAACAAGAAATTGAATGGAAAGACAATGAAGGTGTTGATAGCAGAGAGATCTAGAAGTTCAAATACATAATTGCCTGAAAGTGCAAGTGCTGGTAGATGAAGCCATAAAAAAGACCAACGGCATTTTGGGTTTTATAAATAGGCGCATAGAGTAAATAAATAATGATAAATTTATAGAAAACGCTGGTTATGGCATTTGATGTAGTTTTGGGCATCCCATTATAAGAAGGACATTAAAGCTACAGAGAATAAATGGTACAGTTTCTCCAGAAAACTATAGTTAAGATAAGAGAATTGAGATACTAGGACTAGGCTACAAGTAAAGTTAATAAGAGGTTTTTAAAATTACAAAGTGGTTTGTTTTAGTGAATAGCAAAATATTACTTCCTCTGGTGGGAGAGCCAGTGATATCAATTTTAAATTATACCAAGAGAATGTGAAGATGGGTTTGGAAACATTTCTTTACACAGAACATGAAATGCTTTGCCACAGGAAATGTTTGAAGCAGAGACCATTGCATCCTTTAAGGGAAAATTGGATGAATATTTGAAGCAGAGAAGGATATAGGTTAATGGGAAGAGAGCAGGGCACTGGAATTAGTTTTCAATTACTCCAGCAAAGAGCCAGTACAGACACAATGGACTGAATGGCTTCCTTCTGTGCTGAAACATCTATGGTTCTATGTTTAAATGTTTAAAAATATTGAAGTAATAATTACACTTAGGAAAGTACCTGGATGCATAAGAAGACAGAACAATTAGGAATTTGGCATGGTAAAACTAATTTATGTATCAGGTAGACAGCCCAAAATTGCAACCCACAAGTGTTATCTGTTAACCTGTTTTGCATTTATTACTTGGTTTCACACAGAGCTACAGCATCTTTCTTGCATCTCATGAACACCTGTATTCGAGTACGGCACACCTTCAAGAACTAGCATGGAACTGAAACCATGCCAAATTCACAGATTCTAAAGGCATCAGCTCAAGTCAATGTAAACCAACTTAGATGCCTACATTACAACACTGTAAAACGTTGTGGGATATCCCGAAGGTGTGAAAGATGCTAAATAAATGTAAGTCTTTCTTTAGATGCATGATGCATAGACACTTATTGACAGGCGCATTGGAATGCCAGTTGTGAATGTACTCCTTCAATTTCCAGCATCTCAAAACTACTTTTCAGCTTGCACAACCAAATGACCAATGTGGGTGGAAATCCTAACCCACAGAAAGGCCAGCCCGGTGAGGTGTAGGTAGTGAAGGCACATCTCCTGTGATATCCTAAGCAGGTCTGGCAGGGTCTGTGTACTACATGCTTGAGTAATTGAAGACCTGTTTAAATCATCTTTGGTGCAGGAAAATCTCCCTTTAAAAATTCCTCTACAACTCCCTCTTATTCTCAAGTTCTCTGAGGGCAATTCAAAGTTCCAGAGGAGTGCCCATCCTATCAGCAAAGGTTTCAATAATAGATTAAAAATAAAAAAATAAATATACGAAACTGCAAACATTAATTAGAAAATGGTCCAAAATCCCCAAGACCCTCACTAAATTCAGAAAAAAATAAAGAGGCAAACAAAAATCCATTGTAATCATTGTAGCTAAACACAGTTTTAAGAGAAACATCAGGAAATGAGTTACCAAATAAGTTAATGTAAACAGGGCACTCAATAACAATATTATGTTTCAGGGTAGATGGAAGAGAAGCTCTGGCCTCTTTATATCATTTTCCAGCCATTATTGAGGCCGCTGCAGCATGGGCCTTATGAGCAACCAACCTTACTACTCTGCCTTACATTTTGTACCACCAGTGCATCACAGCAAGAATCTCCTCTTCATGGTACAAACCTCAGAACAGTTTGGGGACTTGGCACATTTGATTATATTAATCTGTTGCAAATTTTTTACACAGCTGTAGTGAATACAAGTGTTATTGGGATCTGGTCCAACCTAGAAATGAAAAAGATACAAAAGAAATTGTGATTAATTGCAAAATGTCAACATTGCAAAAAGCTGAAATTTATTTAACACTATGAACCGGTAGGAATTTTGCATTTAAGACTTAAAATAGTTAATGAAGATAGTAAATGCAATGGGCTAGATTTTGCAAAGTATGGGTGTTAAGGGCATTTTGGCAATAAATTGGGCATAATACTATCAATTTTAAACCAAACTGGTGATTTATTCTTGCCAATAGCTATTTAATGAGAAAGTTATGTCAGCACATTGTGTATTCTCATTACACTGACACAAGAAGTCCAACATAACTGGAGTTCACAGTAATGAACTGGGAGTGATGCTGTAAAGATTCTGTAGTGGTGTGAGACTATCCAGAGGAGATAGTCTCATACAGCTTCAGCTTCATCTAGGCCGTGTTTTTTGTAAATGAGCTTACAAATCAAAGAACACAGGAAATCCTCCTGCTATGTTTAAGATGTTTTACCAGGCTGTAAGCAGAGTAAATTTTCCCCACACTTGATAGAAACTCCATCATAATACTTTGATAGTCAACAAGATGTTTATCATTTTTTAAAATATGATTCTTATACAGTAAGTCTTAATTTAACAGCATTAAATTTGACATACCATACATGAAGGTACTGTAGTTTGAGGCATAGTACTTCTAAGTGTTGAATGTGTACCTTAAGAAAAAGAATAAATGTTGAGACAGTAACAAACAAAATCCCCCAAATTTGGATATCTTAGTAGGATGTAAACCCAATAGATCTTGGGCAGAATTTAGGGAGGAAAATGGATCTTCCATTTTTAAGCCCCATTTAGGTTCTGCCTTAAATTCTGCTGGAAATAAGGGAGGATCTAATAGGCATCTGCCAAATCAAAGGGATCAGATCAGCTGCCCATAGTACACCACAGATGATTTTGCTTTCTATTGACTTGGATGCCAGGCTCAAGAGGCAGCACTGCAGTATATTCAGACCTTCCTGCAGATATCCAGTCACCATGGTACATAGACTCAGAAGATGGTATTTAAATATCTCCTTGGAGTTATGTGTACGGAATATGGAGTTCACCATAGAAGTCCTGTAAAAGCTTTTCAACACCCCAAGGGAGATCTGCATGCTTCCTCAAGAATCGTGAGAGTACATACTATGGCTCAGAAGTCACTATTGCTCTTAATTTCTTGGGGTAACATGCAACTTCAGCCAAGTCAGTCAGTTTGTTCCACATTCTTGCATAATCCATGAAAATCATAAAAGTTATTCAATTGTATTAATCTTAAACTGAAGCTATAAGTAATAATGCTACTGATTTAGAATCACACGCTCAACCAGTACCGATATATACACTTGCATATGCATCATCTGAACATCAAAAGTAATTTAATGAAGCTCCAACAACAACACATTTTATTGGTCAGCTTTGGCAGAGTGGATTTCATGTGACATTTAGAAACAATATTACTCAGCAGTAATTTTAATTTCAGAAGCTGTAGATGTGCTTGTCACTGTAGTTGGTGTTGGCCCTATGTAGCAGAAAAATATTGCAAACTATTAATTCCCTAATTGTTGTAAATAGATTTCATGTGACAATGAGAAAGTACTGTACTAACAAAACATGGAAGTTTCAGAAGCCAAGTTGCCCGTGAAAGCAATTTACTTATCGAGCAATTACAACAGAGCTCCCATGTTATCAGCAAACAATTCAATAAGGTACAATGCTCAATGCACAATCCCCCCATCACTCACCTACCAACAATCTCTACCAAAAACAAGGCGCACCTCACTTTCCTAGCTTCACCTCACCTCCTTGGAGGAGACGATCGTGGCCATTCTTGGCACGGTATGGCTGAACCCTTGGCCAACGGTGGGGCTGAAAGACTACAACATGCTGGTATCCTCTTACACTATCCTCCTCAGATCCCACAATATCTTCTGATTTACAAACTGTGCATGGTTTAAGCATGCACCTCTTTTGCCAGCCTCCCCTCACCACAACCCTACCCTTATGCCTTCCTCATTTCAGACAACCAAGAAATACAGCCAGTGGGTGAACAAGAAGAGGGAAAGGAGAGTGAAGAAAAAGAAGAAACATGATCACTCAATTTCACACTCCCAGCCACCAGCTCCTCAAAGTTATTCTGCAAGAGCACTTCAGCTAGTCCTACTCCCCTGCCCTTTCCCCATAGCCCCAATTGAATCTGCTTCCACCACCCTTTTAGGCAGTGAATTCCATATCCTAACCAGTCGCTGCATAAAAAGTTTTCCTCATGTCACCTCTGGTTCTTCTCCAAATAACCTTAAATCTGTGTTTACTGGTTCTCGGCCCTTAAGCCAATGGGAACAGTTTCTACTCTGTCTACACCGCTCATGATTTTGAATACCTCTATCAAATCTCCTCTCAACCTTCTCTGCTCTAAGGAGAACAACCCCAGCTTCTCCAGTCTATCCATGTAACCATTCTTGTAAATCTTTTCTGCATCCTCTCTAAGGCCTTCACATCCTTCCTAAAATGCGGTGCCCAGAATTGGACACAAAATACTCCAGTTAAGACCGAACCAGTGTTTTATAAAGATTCATCATAATTTCTTTGCTTTTGTACTCTTTGCCTCTATTTATATAAAGTCCAGGATCCTGTATGCTTTTTTAACTGCTTTCTCAACCTGCCCTGCCACCTTCAACGACTTGTGCACATATACCCCCAGGTCTCTCTGTTCCTACACCCGCTTTAGAATTGTACCCTTTAGTTTATATTGCCTCTCTTCGTTCTTCCTATAAAAATATATCACGTCACACATTTCTGCATTAAATTTCATCTGCCACATGTCTGCCATTGCATCAGCCTGTCTATATCCTCTTGAAGTCTATGACTATCCTTCTCACTGTTCACAATGCTTCCAAGTTTTATGTGGTCTGCAAATTTTTAAATTGTGCCCTGTACTCCCAAGTCTAAGTCATTAATATATATATCAAGAAAAGCAGTGGTTCTAGTACTGGCCCTGGGGAACACCAATGTATACCTTCCTCCAGTCCGAAAAACAACCATTCACCACTACTCTGTTTTCTGTCACTTAGCCAATTTCATATCCATACTGCCACTGCCCCTTATATTCCATCGGCTTCAACTTCACTGGAAAAGTTGAAGCCTATTATGTGGCACTTTATCAAATGCCGTTTGGAAGTCCATGTACATCACATCAACCATATTGCCCTCATCAACTCTCTCTGTTACCTCATCAAAAACTCAATCAAGGTTAGCAGGCATTCACATTGAGGATTTTCTGTAGGTTAAAAGGTCTTGTCAATATCCCATTTCAGGCCCACCCCTAAAAATAGAATAAAAGTAACCTCCTGAGGGTTGTCCCCACAGACGGTGGAGGTGAGAGCAATACAGTTGGGCTGGTCGAACATTCTTCGAGAGTGATCCCATGCTTATCGAAGGAGGCTCCAGACAAAAGAAAGAGAGGCCACAAGCCAGAGAACTGCTCACGTGCTCCAGTCGTCTGCCCGATCTGATCGGTATTGGCTACTTGTTACAGTCGTACGGTTTGCTGTATAACTAGTGTGTTATATTCCATCTTAAACTCTGATTATACATAACATACTCACCATATTGGTTTACAGTCGGTCCTGATTATTGGTGACCAGAGATAGCCACATATTGGTTATTTCTAACAAATTAGCTACCACAGCAGGACTGTAAAAAGGGTTATTGTGGAGAAATGAGTTGGAGACGGACTCGGTTTGTAACGTTTATATTGCCTCTCTTCGTAACAAGGCGCCAGGTGGGATGACTGGGTAGGAAAACTTCGTAAGTGGGTGTGTTTTGTCACTGACTCCAAAAACAGAATGGTGGGTGCTCATTGTAGAGATAAAGTCATGAGCAGTCTCTCAGAGAAATTAGGGTCAAGGGGCAAAATAAGTTATCAGAGTCATCCAAGAGGATGGATGTAGTTATTCCAAGCGCTTGGACGAGATAGTATCCCAAGTGAATGAGAAGACTAAACTTAAAGAAGCCGGATAGAAACTAAGTTACACAACCCACATCTGTGCAAAGCGTAGAGATTTGAGAAACAAACAGGAGATGCATAAAGAGTGGGAGATAGAGAGGGAAAATCTGAGAGGTCAGCAAAGGATGGGGATAAAAACAAAGAATTAGAGAATAAGTTGCTGAGACAATAATTAAAAAAAGAAAATGAAACCGACATGGAAGCTTCAGCTTTTGTGCCGAGAAAAAGAAACTTAAGATTTGCTGAGTAAAAGGAACCTTAAAAAATGGTGGAATTTCAGTTTGTGTGAAAGTGTATAATAAAGTGTGAAGGTCTGTCTTTAAAGGAAAGTGTCTCTTGTGTTTGGTTAGCTCCACCCACTTTGCTGTGCAGCAAGCTAGTCTTGTTTGTGATTGTCTTTTGACTATGATTTACAGACCTATACAATGCACAAAAGACAATTGTTTTACAAAAGTTAAGCTTCAGCCTTGAAGTTACAGTTGCCATGGTATCTGCAAAAAAATGAATTTGAACATTTACAAAGTACTTTGTTTTAATAGGATTACAGTAGAAAAAAATGTCTTTAGTTTAAATTTAAAAAATTGTGGTCTAATTTTACATCAATTTGAACATTTAAAAAGCACTGTTTTCTTAATTTGGTTATTGCAAGTCTGAGACACCCACTCTCTACTTCTTACTGGTCAAAACATTTAATCAGTGATTATAAATTGGGTTGAAAGAGAAAAAAATAAATTAGTCCATGATGAAATAAAGAAAAGAGAAAGGGAAAGATCCTTTTCTACTTTCGGTGTAATGCTTTGTTTAAAAAAAAAAGCCTGCATGAATGTTTCAAAGTTACAAGCTAAGGAAATCTCCACCCTCTTTTTCCTTTTGTGTAGAATGTGTGATATTTGTTAAATGTGAAAACTAATTTTTCTCCAGTTACATTCAGTATTTTTACAGTCATTTGGAAAGATATCTGAAGAAAGAATATGAAAAATGATGTAACTTACTGTGCTATTTTATGTTATGTTATTTTATCTGCTCTGTAGCAGTTAATGAGATATTGGTCTGAATTAAATTGAAATTATTGAAGTTAACTATTAAATTGTAGAAACCCAACTTACATTGTGACCACAGTGAAAATCTGGTCATTTAAATTATGAGAGTTTCTAGTTCCGTAAAAGCGATTCTCACATTTAAGTCCATTGGCAGTATTTGAATTGGTATTTAGAAACATTGGGAAATCTTAAAAAAATATACTAAAAGGTTTTAGTACTTAATGGGATACCACAACTAAAATGCAAGATAGAAACAGGAAAATTACACCACCAAATGGGAATTTTGCTAACATTGTAGTGAAAGTCAGGAAAGTGCAGTTAAGAATAATAAGTCGATAGTTTTCTCTTGGAGACATTTGTGTCCTTGCCTATGAACTTTTCAAGAAAACCGCATTGATAGCCTGGCTACTAACCAAGACATGCAGTGGAAGATGAGCAAAGATCTTCAGCCAATCTTTTGATGAGATCACCTGAAAGCCTGAGAATGGCTTGTATCGGATGGCATGATATTGAGATACAGGCGTGATTTGTAGTATATGAAGTAATTAGCATATAGAATGCATGGTGACTTTATACTGAAGAACAGGTCTCAGACATGCTCAGTTACTTGACAACAGCAAGACATGAAATGATTAATGTGGCTCAGGAGAGCGAGACAACTTTTAAAGCATTGACACATACTCCATCGAGAAACTTTTTAATTAATGAAACAATCAGGATAGAGTTAAACATGTGGTACCTGTCAGAGGGATTAAAATTTAAGTAAAAAACGATATAGAATTTCGATTGGGACAATTGAAGGCTAGGGAGCAATAAATTTAGCAAGAATTACCCGCAAGATGGATACGAGTAAAAGAGATCTGGAAAATCTTTTAAGTCCATGACTTGTTGATTCGATGTTAAGCTTCAGCTTTCTTTACAATATCTATTTTCTTTGTCTGCTTCATTGCCGCTTAGAAATGTATGTACTAGTCGACATGTAAGTGATTGTAAGACTGAATTATAACTTTCACTGTAATAATTGTGTTTTATAGGTAACAGAGCATGGGAAAAGCCAGTACAAATCCAGTATGAGGTGGTTTTAGTGGTGCCTCTGGTGTCACTACTACCGCAACTACCATGAGGTACTTAAGTATAAGCTGCACAATTATGTGGCACAATTTTGTACGACATTCACACTGGTGGGATATTAGACTTAATATATCAGCACACCCTAAGGTTCATATTATTTCACATGCTCTGGTAGTTCTCCAACTTGTAATGATAGTGTATTTGATATATGTAGCCCGTGTAGCAAGACATTGATGCATAAACCAATTGTGTACTCATGCCTATAACTAACCAGCAGGAACAAATTAATTGAGCACAATGAAAGAGAAGATCCAAAGCAATGTAAGGGAGACTCTAGGTGGGGTAAGATCATGAAAGATAAAAGAAACAGAAGATACCCCGGATGGGGCAGAATTAGAAGACAAGAACAATGAATTAAATTTGAGTAAGGGATTGGAGGTTGCTCCTCCTCCTCCTCAAAGGAACAGACTCTAAGAAAGGGGGAAACCTTCATTTCTGAGTCTCTCTACTAACAAACGCCCAAGTTGAGAAAACAATAAATAGATTAGTGGTGGGAAGTAGCTTATAATGTTAGTCAGCATTACTGAACATAAATGGTATCAGCAAGGCTTAGTGACTGCCCAGTGTCTGGTCTTAATAGTCTTTATTATGATGTCTTGTTATTTGAAACGACTGACCATCCAATTGAACCGTCGGACAAACAATTTTGAGCTGGCACAATGGATACAAAACTGAAAATGAGAGGTCAAAATAAAGTTTTCTCCCTCTCAAGGTGGAGAATATATTCGAAATCAGGGGTGTCCAAAATGTATATGGTTATGCGAACAAAACTGTGATGTGAATAATGCTGTGTTGATATGATAGTGCTAGAGCTGGAGACAAGGCAACTCTTCAGGCTAGTATACTTTTGTTTCCTGCAGATATTATATGTAATGTATGCACCTGTGAGTATGCTCACAGGTTTGTAGAGCTGTTGAGTTGGGAGTGGTTTAGCCAGTCACGTGATGTTCACAAGACTCAGTAAAACCCAAGCCAGTTGAGCTCAGGGGATCCGCGATGAGACTGGTGGTTGTGAGCCTGGTGGATGAACAGGTAATGTGTAGTGTGATTGTTAAACCTTTGCTAATAAACCAACAAGTTCTTAATAGCAATGTGTTGCTATGAATTCTTAAGCAAAGAACCCATGAAGCAAATATATTTAGAGTATAGAATTCTGTACTATATACAATCTCCCTATTGCTAAGCGACTATGTTGTTTTTAAGTTAAGACTTGAACCTTGCTAATGTATTTTATGTATACTGCACAGATAGACATTTGGGAGTATGATATTATAGCTATTACTGAGACATGGCTGAAAGAAAGGCAGGTATGGCAGCTCAACATTCCTGATTATAGGGTTTTCAAATGGGATAGAGAGGGGTAACAAAAGGAGGAGGGTTGCAGTATTAATTAAAGAAACAATTACAGTTGTGAGAGGGATGATATATTAGAGGGATCATAAAATGAGGCCATAGGGGTTTAATTGAAGAACAAAAAAGGGGTGATTACACTGCTGGGAGTGTACAATAAACCCCCAAACAGTCAAAGGGAGATAGAAGAGCAAATATGTAGGCAAATTTTGAGAAGTGCAAAAACTATAGGGCAGTAATAATAGGGGATTTCAACTAACCTAATATTAAATGGGATAAAATTATTGTGAAAGGTATAGAGGGTGCAGAATTCCTAAAATGCATTCAGGAGAACTTTGCTAGACAGTATGTACCAAGCCCAACGAGGGAGGTGGCGGTTCTGGATTTGTTTTAGGGAATGAAGCTGGGCAGGTGGAAGGGGTATCAGTGGGCGAGCATTTTGACCATAATTCCATTAGATTTAGGGTAGTTATAGAAAAGGACAAAGATACTCCAGGAATAAAAGTTCTCAATTGGGGGAAAGCCAATTTTACTAAGCTGAGATGTGATTTAGCCAAAGTGGACTGGAAGCAGCTACTGGAAGGTAAATCAGTGTCAGAGCAGTGGGAGGCATTCAAGCAGGAGATCATGAGGACTCAGGGCAAGTAAGTCCCCTTAAAGAAAAAGGGTGCGACAAACAAATCTAGAGCCTCCTGAATGTCAAGGGGTACACAGGGTTAGGATTAAGAAAAAATGGGAGGCTTATGACAGATAGCGAGGGCTCAATACTGCAGAAACATAGAAACATAGAAAATAGGTGCAGGAGTAGGCCATTCGGCCCTTCGAGCCTGCACCACCATTCAATAAGATCATGGCTGATCATTCACCTCAGTACCCCTTTCCTGCTTTCTCTCCATACCCCTTGTTCCCTTTAGCCGTAAGGGCCATATCTAACTCCCTCTTGAATATATCCAATGAACTGGCATCAACAACTCTCTGCGGTAGGAAATTCCACAGGTTAACAACTCTCTGAATGAAGAAGTTTCTCCTCATCTCAGTCCTAAATGGCTTACCCCTTATCCTTAGACAGTGTCCACTGGTTCTGGACTTCCCCAACATCGGGAACATTCTTCCTGCATCTAACCTGTCCAGTCCCGTCAGAATTTTATATGTTTCTATGAGATCCCCTCTCATCCTTCTAAACTCTAGTGAATAAAGGCCCAGTCGATCCAATCTCTCCTCATATGTCAGTCCAGCCATCCAGGAAATCAGTCTGGTGAATCTTCGCTGCACTCCCTCAATAGCAAGAACATCCTTCTTCAGATTAGGAGACCAAAACTGAACACAATATTCCAGATGAGGCCTCACCAAGGCCCTGTGCAACTGCAGTAAAAAATCCTAGAGGGTATAGAAAAAGCAGAGGTGAAACTAAAAAGGAAATTAGGAAAGCATAGACAGAGCATGAAATAGGTTTGGCAAATAAAATCAAGGAAAACCCAAAGATGAATATATTAAGAGTAAGAGGATAACTAAAGAAAGAGTAGGGCTGATTTGAGATCATAAAGGTAATCTGTGTGTGGAGGTGGAAGATGTGGATATGGTTCTTAATGAATACTTTGCATCTGTTTTCACAAAAGAGAGGGGCGATGCAGACATTGCAATCAGGGAGGAGGAGTGTGAAGTATTAGATGAAATAAACATAGCGCACGAGAAAATATCAAGGGGTTTAGCAGCTTTGAAAGTGGATAAATCCCCAGGACCAGTTGAAATGTATCCCAGGCTGTTAAGAAAAGCAAAAGAGAAATAGCAGAGGCTCTGACCATCATTTTCCAATCCTCTCTGGCTATATGTGTGGTGCCGGAGGACTGTAGGACAGCTAATGTTGTACCGTTGTTTAAAAAGGGAGAAAGGGATAGACCGAGTAATTACAGGCCAGTCAGCCTAATCTCGGTTGTGGGAAAATTATTGGAAAAATTATGTGAAAAGATAAATTTTCATTTAGAAAGGCAGATTAATCAAGGACAGTCAGCATGAATTTGTTAAAGGAAGGTCATGTCTGACTAAATTGATTAAATTTTTTGAGGGTGTAACAAGGAGGGTCGAAACGGGTAGTGCATTTGATGTAGTGTATATGGATTTTAGCAAGGCTTTTGATAACGTCTCACATGGAAGACTGGTCATGAAAGTAAAAGCCCATGGGATCCAAGGCAAAGTGGTAAGTTGGATCCAAAATTGGGGGTCATGAAAATCAAAGCCTGTGGGATCCAATGCAAAGTGGCAAGTTGGATCCAAAATTGGCTCAGAAGCAGGAAGCAATGGTTGATGGGTGTTTTTATGGCTGGATGGCTGTTTCCAGTGAGGTTTCCTAGTGCTCATTGCTAGGTCCCTTGCTTTTTGTGGTATATATCAATGATTTAGACTTGAATGTAGGGGATATGATTAAGAAGTTTGCAGATAATAAAGACATTTGCCATGTGGTTGATAATGAAGAAGAAAGCTATAGACTGCAGGAAGATGTCAATGAACTGGTCAGGTGGGCAGAATAGTGGAAAATGGAATTCAATCCGGAGAAGTGTGAGGTAATGCAGTTGGAGAGGGTTAACAAGGCAAGGGAATACACATTAAAGGGTAGGACACAGAGAAGTGTAGAGGAACAAAGGGATCTTGGAGTGCATGTCCACAGATCGCTGAAGGTAGCAGGCCAGGTAGATAAGGTGGTTAAGAAGGCATACGGAATACTTGCCTTTATAAGCTGAGGCATAGAATACAAGAGTAGGGAGGTTATGCTTGAACTGTATAAAACACTATTTAGGCCACAGCTTGAGTACTGTGTGCAGTTCTGGTCACCAGATTACAGGAACAATGTGATTGCACTAGAGAGGGTACGGAGGAAAATAGCAAGGATGTTGCCTGGACTGGAGAATTTTAGCTATGAGGAAAGATTGGAAAGGGGGCAGGTTGGTTTTTTTTGGAACAAAGGAGGCTGAGGGGAGACCTTATTGAGGTGTATAAAATTATGAGGGGCCCAGTTAGAGTGGATAAGAAGGACCTATTTCCCTTAGCAAAGAGGTCAACAACCAGTGAGCATAGTTTTAAAGTAATTGGTAGGAGGTTTAGAGAGGATTTGAGGGGAAATGTTTTCACCCAGAGGGTGGTTGGGGTCTGAAACTCACTGCCTGACAGGCAGAAATCCTTACCAAATTTAAAAAGTACTGGGATGTGCACTTGAAGTGTTGTAACCTACAAGGCTACAGACCAAGAGCTGGAAAGTGGGATGAGGCTGAATAGCTCTTGGTCGGCCGGCACGGATATGATGGGCCAAAATGACCTCCTTCTGTGCTGTAAATTTCGATGATTCTATGAAGGTAGGGATTGAAGTTAGCTTAATAGAACTGCTTGTGAAGATAAGTAAAAGTTAATCTCAGAATGGAGTAGGTTGTTAGGTCATAAAGACAAGTAACGACCGATTGAAGTGGCTTCGGGCCTCATGGTTGAGAGGGTACAGGGCCAGATCTAGTATTAATTGTACCCGAGAGGATAGGGACAATGGAGATAAGACACAAATTCCAATGAAGGAACCCTGAGAAACTATAAACTGGAAAGACATGTGAACCAGATCATGAGAAATCTTTAGGGAGGGCTTTGTTTCAAGATCGAGACAAAGAACTCAAAGACCCATTAGATGTTGAGTTTTTAGGAGAACCTCTATAGGTTAAAAGGTCTTGTCAATATCCCATTTCAGGCCCACCCCTAAAAATAGAATAAAAGTAACCTCCTGAGGGTCATTCCCACAGATGGCGGAGGTGAGATCAATACAGAAGTTGGGCTGGTCGAACACTCTTCGAGAGTGATCCCGTCGTTACCAAAGGAGGCTTCAGACAAAAGAAAAAGAGGCTGCAATCCAGAGAAATGCTCACATGCACAAGCTGTCTGTCCAATCGGACCAGTACTGGCTACTTGTCACGGTGGTATATTTTTGCTGCATAACGAGTGTGTTGTCTTCCATCTTAAACTCTGAATAAACACAATATACCCGCCATGTTGGTTTACAGTTGATCCTGATTATTAACATGACCAGAGATAGTCATACATTGATTATTTCTATCACTCAGAATACCCTGAGGTTAAGGCCTTCTGTTGAGAGCCCTCCTCCTCCCTCTGGCCACATGTTCCACTCTTTTTCGCTGCCTCCGCTCCCTTCACCGTAGATCCTGGAGAGACAGGTCGACTGCCAATATAGCAATCATTAATATAAGACAAGTGTAGCAATTTGATTTTTTAAGAATAAATGTAACTACTTTGAAGTTACCATAACACTCCTGATACAAAATAACCTAACAAGAAAGCATTAAAACTCCACTCATTTGACAACTGTGACTTATTACTCAGGATCGTTTTTAATAACGTCCCATGAGCCGGCTTCTGGCAGCTTCATGCCAGCTCTCCGTCACTATTTACTCCAGGTGCTAAGGTAAGTGGCGAACATCAATTTCACAGATGGGGCGGCCAGTGAGCATTGCGCGCTCACGGAGGTCATGATCTGCGTGGTGTTGAAGTACCTGGCAGTACCAGCTACCAGCGGCACAAGGGGAGTCGCATTTGCCGTACGTTGCCTGATTCACCTCGCCCAGCAATCCCGCATCATCACCCAATTAGCGGCAACTGCTGGCACTAACAGTAGGCGCCAAGGAACTGACTTCTTCCCCCATTATCTTTTCTCAACTAGATCTACTTTTTGCTTTAAAGTAACAAATATATTTCAAAGAATACAGCATGAATTATTTTCCAAAGAACAAAGGGAAACATTGAAAAACCTGGGGAGGGATTTAAAACCACAACATTCTGACTCAAAGACAGGAGTGCTACCCACTGATCCACAGCTAAAACTAACTATCCAAACTGGATATCTCAAAGTGTTTTACAGCTAATGAAGTACTTTTGGAATGTAGTCACTGTTGTAATGTAGGAAACCCGGCAGGCAAATTGCTCGCAGGAAGCTCCCACAAACAGAAGTGTGATTATGACCAGAAAACCTGTTTTTTGTTATGTTAATTGAAGGATAAATAATGGCTAGGATTCCAGGGATAGCTCCCCTGCTCTTCTTCGAAATAGTGCCATGGGATCTTTTACGTCCATCTGAGAGAGCAGATGGGGCTTGGGTTTAATGTTTCATCCGAAACACAGAATCGCTGACAGTGGAGGGGTGGGAGAGATTGAGGGGTGGGAGGGGGTGCTGGGAGTGACTGCGGAATGGACCAGGGTGTTGCGGAGGGAGCGGTCCCTTCAGAAGGCTGAGAGGGGAGGGGAGGGACATCATCAGAGCAGATGCGATGGAGACAGAGAAACTGGGAGAACGGAATGGAGTCCTTATAGGGTGGGAGGGAGTGTAGTCCAGGTAGCTGTGGGAGTCAGTGGGCTAATGGTGGTGGGATCACGCTGGAGGTGGCGGAAATGGCGGAGGATGACCCATTGAATGTGGAGGCTGGTGGGGTAAAAGGTGAGGACAAGGGAACCCTGTTGTGGTTCTGAGAGGGAGGGGAATGGGTGATAGCAGAGGTGCGGGAAATAGAACGGATACGGTCGAAGGCCGTGTTAACAACGGCGGAGGGACTATGTTGAGGAAAAAGGAAGACATGTCGGAGGCAGTTGTGTGAAAAGTGGTATCGTCAGAGCTGATGCAACGGAGATGGAGAAACTGGAAGAATGGAATGGAATCCTTACAGGATGCGGGGTGGGAAGAAGTGTAGTCCAGGTAGCTGTGGGAGCAGAAATGCTACAAGGACACTCTCAAAACCTCCCTGATAAAGTGCAACATCCCCACTGATACCGGGGAGTCCCTGGCTCAAGACCATCCTAAGTGGAGGAAGTGCATCCGAGAGGGCGCTGAGCACCTCGAGTCTCAACGCCGAGAGCATATAGAAATCAAGCGCAGGCAGCGGAAAGAGCATACGGCAAACCAGTCCCACCCACCCCTTCCCTCAATGACTATCTCTCCCACCTGTGACAGAGTATGTGGCTCTCGTACTGGACTGTTCAGCCACCTAAAAACTCACTTCAGGAGTGGAAGCAAGTCTTCCTCAATTCCAAGGGACTGCCTATGATGATGATGGGAGTCAGTGGCCTTATAGTGAATATTGGAGGTGGAGAAGTCGAGGAAGAGAAAGGAAAAGTCAGAGATGGACCATGTGAAGGTGAGGGAAGGGTGGAAATTGGATGCAAAGTGAATTAAATTTTTTAAGTTCAGGGCGAGAGCAGGGAACGACACCGATACAGTCATCAATGTACCGGAAAAAGAGGTGAGATGAGGGGACCCAAGTAGGACTGGAACAAAGAATGTTCCACATATCTCACGAAAAGGCAGGCACAGCTAGGACCCATGCAGGTTCCCATAGCAACACCTTTAATTTGGAGAAAGTGAGTGGAGTTAAAGGAGAAGTTGTTCAATGTGAGAACAAGTTCAGCCAGGCAAAGGAGGGTGGTGGATGGGGATTGGTTAGCCTCTGCTCGAGGAAGAAGCGGAGCGCCCTTAGGCCAGCCTGGTGCGGAATGGAAATGTAGAGGGATTGGATGTCCATGGTGAAAAGGAAATGGTTGGGGCCGGGAAACTGGAAACTGTTAAAGTGACAGAAGGCATCGGAGAAGTCACGGATGTAGTTGGGAAGAGAGTGGACAATGGGAGAAAATATATAGAGTCTAGATAGGAAGAAATAAGTTCTGTGGGGCAAGAACAGGCTGAAACGATGAGTCTACTGGGGCAGTCCTGTTTGTGGATCTTGGGAAGGAGGTAGAAGCGGGCTGTGCGGGGTTGGGGAACTATGAGGTTGGTGACTGTGGAGGGAAAATCTCCAGAGGAGATGAGGTCAGTGACGGTTGGGGAAATTATGGCTTGATGTTCAGTAGTGGGGTTATGGCCCAGGGGAAGGTAGGAGGAGGTGTCAAAGAGTTGGCGACCAGCCTCTGCAAGGTAGAGGTTGGTTCGCTAAACAACAACAGCACCACTCTTGTCAGCAGGTTTAATGACAAGGTTGGCGTTGGATCTCAGCGAGCAGAATACAGTTGGTCATTATCCCGCCATTCCAACCCTATCTTGACCAATGTTTTTCTAACTGCTGGCATTACCATTTGAATCTGGGCCATCATCCCTTTTGTCGTTCTAATCTCTCCTGTCTTCCGACCTATCACAGACCTTCACTTTTGTTCTTTCTTACACTCCCCTTTTCAGTGCTTGTTAAGAATCTGTTCTTTCCGAACACTCTCCAGTTCTGACGAGGGATCATCGACCTGAAACGTTAACTCGGCTTTCTGAGTTGCTGCCTGGCTAGCTGAGATTGCCAGCATTTTCCGTTTTTATTCCAGCTGCCAACATCCGCAGTATTTTGCTTTTGTATTAATGTAGGCGGGGCCTCGGTTCAATGTCTCATCCGAAACACGGCACATCCGACAGTGCAGCACTCCCTCAGCACTTCACTGGAGTGTCAGCTTAGATTTTGGGGCTCAAGTCCCGAACCTTCCGAGTCAGAGGCTAGAGTGCTAATTACTAACCCACAGCTGACACTAACTATCAAAAATAATAGCAAACAATTCAACCGCTAATGTTTTGTACACTTAACTATTCAAGGACTGAACTTCGAAAATACTTCAATGATACTTGAAAGACAACACATTTTATTGGTTAGTTTTGGCAGGGTTGATATCATGTCACAATGAGAAAAAATATTACTTACTGGCGATGGTAGTTTCAGATGTTGTAGGTGTGCATGTCACTGGAGTTGGTGTTGGCTCTACGTAGCGGAGAAAATATTACAATGTATTAATTCACTAATTGCTGCAAATAGATTTCACATGACGATGAGAAAGAACTGTACTAACAAGAGATGGTAGTTGCAGAAGCTGTTTATGTGCCTGTCACAGTAGTTGGCACCACGTAGTAGTGAAAATATTACATAATATTACCTCACTGTTGGATGTAAATGGACTCCCATATATTTAATTTTGAAGTTAATCATTAATTGGTCACGTTCGAAAGAGCACATTACAAGTGCCACGACAAATACAATCAGCAGATCAATAAGTACTGCTCAATTATCATTTGCCCAACTCCCTTCAAGAAAGAAAATGGTTGTCTTTCACTGCAGAGTTTTGTCCAAGTTGCCTGTGAAAGCAATCTACTTATCGAGCAATTACAATATTAACTCGCATGTTGTCTGCAAACAAGTCATTGGGCTAGAATTTCCTTGTCTTTTGCATGCTTAACTCCCCGTATAACGCCCATATATACTGCCCATTTAGCCACAAAATGGAAACTGACGGGCATTTTTCGGAAACTTATCGGCGAGCATTACTTTCCCCATGGGAAAAAATAATATCGCCCGCCCACCTTTTTTGGGTGCAATCATCAGAATGGGCGAAATCAACGGCCATAATATCGCCCAGCGTTACTTTCTGCCAAGATTCAATAATACCGCCCGCCCACTTTATTTTGTCATAAAGATTGTAGCGTCCTTAGACGCTCTAATAATGACTCCACGAGGCAGTGTGTTGTACTTGAACTGTAGTGACCTTCGTCCTTTATTGGTTAACTCCAGAGTGAGGATCACACCTGGTGGCCTGCCTTTCATACCAGGCCAGGCACACCTGTACAGGCAACCAACGAGTCTCCCACTGCTGTGCCCTCTGATGGCACACCTTGTGATAATACCAACAGTAGCCATGTAGGATACATGACATCACTCCCCCCTGAACCCATCGAGTGACCTGAAATGTATAATCTTTCGTGGTAATCAGTGAATTTAGGCTTCTATCATTATTGACAGCAATCCCCTAATTCTTCAAAATGCAAAAGTAAATTGCAAACAAATTCCAAAACTTAAATGTCAGAATTTGGAGACAATGTAAATAGTTTCTGCCAATCCGCTTCTTCACCATTGCTCAATAGATCTAGGGCAGTTAGAACTACCTATGCTCATTTTAATGACAAGAAAATATTGCCATTATTGCTCTCAACCATGCAAGAGCAACACGTCATAAAGTATCTGTTAAAATCAAACTTATGTGGAATTGTCTTAATCATTTCCTAAACCTATAACTGATAATGCCCGTGATTTAGAATACCAGGCAGCATTCGTGTCTTTTAATGCTATTCCATTACAAAGTTCATACATTGTCAAAATAAATATGCATCAATTACCAGTGAGGGAAGTCGAAGCCAACACACTTGTGCTCCCTGTTACACCTAAAGGGCAAAGGAAAGGTTTCAAAAGATTACATCAAGCCTTTGCTGTTGGCCATCCCTCAAATTGTTTCCCATCAGAAAGCACTTAGTTTATAGGATTAAATAAACGCATTCAACCATTAATAAACATACCAAGTAAAGAAAAGCTTGCATTAAATAGCGCCTTTCACGACCACCGGATATCTCAAAGTGCTTAACCATGAATGAACTATTTGTGGACTGTAGTCACTATTGCAATGTAGGAAACGTGGCAGCCAATTTGCTCACAGCAAGCTCCCAAAAACAGCATGTGATAATGAACAGATAACCCGTTTTTTCTCATGTTGATGGAGGGATAAATAATGGCAAGGACACCTGTGATACCTCCCCTGCCCTTCTTCAAAATAGTGTCATGGGATCTTTTACGTCCACCCGAGTGTGCAGATGGGGCCGCGGTACAAAGTGTCATCTGAGAAAGAGAACCTCCTACACCGCAGCACCCCCTCAGCACTTCACTGGAGTGTCAGCCGAGATTTTGGGGCTCAAGTCCCTGGAGTGGGATTTGAACCCGAACCTTCCGAGTCAGAGGCTAGAGTGCTCATCACTAACCCACAGCTGACACTAACTATCAAAAGTGATAGCGAACAATTCAACCGCGACTGATTTATAGATTAAACTATACAAGGACTTAATATCGAAAATACTTCAATGATTCTTGAAAGACAACATACTTTATTGGTTAGTTTTGGCAGGGTTGATATCATGTCACAATGAGAAAAAATATTACTTACTGGTGATTGTAGTTTCAGAAGCTGCAGGTGTGCCTGTCACTGTAGTTGGTGTTGGCCCTATGTTGCGGAGAAAATATTACAATGTATTAATTCACTAATTGCTGTAAATAAATTTAACGTGACTATGTGTAAAACTACACTCACCAGTAGTGGTAGTTTCAGGCGTTGTCGGTATGCATGTCACTGTAGTGAGTGTTGACCCTATGGTAGCAGAGAAAATATTACAAAATATGAATTCATGAATTGCTGCAAATAGATTTTGATATGTCCTTACTATACAGTATAAATGCACACGAGGCCCATGCTTGGGAGAAGGTCACTCTATGACCAGTTACCTTTATTACCAAGACCTCAAGTGATGAAGGTAGGTGGAGCTTTCCCTTTTATACCTGAAAGTCCAGGTTAGGAGTGTCTCCCACAAGTTCACCTCTTGTGGTCAATGTTCTCAACGTGTACAACTTAGGTCAGCTTATACATGGGTTACAATGATAGTTCAATACATGACATCACCTCCCCCACAAAGTCTTATTGGGATCACAGGTTAAGTCTCTCTGGTGGTTTACGCTCCCTTGTAGGGTGCCTGTGTTGGGGCTCCGGTTGTTGGGCGCTGGCCTCAGTGTCTGCTGTTTGCGGTGCCTCAGGCATGTCCGGATTTCCCACAGTGACTGGGCTCTCCTCCACTTGGTTCTGGTGTTCGGTCACCTGTAGTGGAGTAAACTCTATGTCGTGTTCTTCCTCTGCTTCTTCTCTGGGGTTGCTGAACCTCCTTTTAGTTTGATCCACGTGTTTGCGGCAGATTTGTCATTGGTAAGTTTCATTACCAAAACCCTATTCCCCTCTTTGGCAATCACAGTGCCTGCAAGCCATTTGGGCCCTGCAGCCTAACTAAGGACAAAAACAGGGTCATTGACATCAATACATCGCGACCTCGCATTCCTGTCATGGTAGTCACATTGTGACTGACACCTGCTCTCAACAATTTCTTTCATACTGGGGTGTATAAGGGATATTCTGGTTTTGAGCGTCCTTTTCATTAGCAGCTCTGCGGGTGGAACCCCTGTGCGCGAGTGTGGTCGGGATCTATTGGCCAACAGGAGGTGTGATACGCGGCTTTGTAGGGAACCCCCTTGGATTCTGAGCATCCCCTGTTTGATTATCTGCACTGCTCGTTCTGCCTGGCCGTTTGAGGCTGGCTTGAACAGTGCCGTTCTGACGTGGTTGATTCCATTGCCTGCCATGAAGTCCTGGAATTCAGTGCTTGTGAAGCACGGGCCATTGTCGCTGACCAAGACATCCGGTAGACCATGGGCGGCAAACATTGCCCGTAGACTTTCGACCGTAGCAGACGATGTGCTTGAATTTAAAATGGCACACTCAATCCATTTGGAGTAGGCGTCTACTACAACCAAAAACATTTTTCCCATGAAAGGACCTGCGTAGTCCACATGGATGCGTGACCATGGCTTGATGGGCCAGGACCAGGGGCTAAGGAGGCTTCCCTGGGTGCGTTGCCCAGCTGAGCACATGTGTTGCATTTGCGAACACAAAGTTCCAGGTCTGCATCTATCCCTGGCCACCAAACGTGTGACCTGGCAATTGCCTTCATCATGACAATGCCCGGGTGCTCATTGTGAAGTTCTCTGATAAACACCTCTCTGCCCTTCTGGGACTTGACGACTCAGTGTCCCCACAGTAGGCAATCAGCCTGAATTGAGAGTTCATCCTTGCGCCTATGAAACGGTTTAAATTCCTCAGGGAATGCCCCGTACGTGGCTGCCCAGGCCCCATTCAGGACACATTTCTTAACTAAAGACAGTAGCGGGTCTTTATTTGTCCAGACTTTAATCTGACGGGCTGTCACAGGTGAGCCTTCGAGTCCTTGCTTTTGAAAGCTTCAACAGCCATGATCATCTCAGCATCATTCTCAGCTGCCCCCTCAGTGGTGGCTAGTGGGAGCCTGCTGAGTGCATCGGCGCAGTTTTCAGTGCCCGGTCTGTGCCGAATTGTGTAGTCATAGGCAGCTAACGTGAGTGCCCATCTCTGTATGAGGGCCAATACATTCGCATTTATGGCCTTGTTGTCGGCCAAAAGGGACATTAGTGGTTTGTGATCTGTCTCCAGCTCAAATTTCCTGCCAAACAGGTACTGGTGCATTTTTTTTACTGCATATACACATGCTAACACTTCTTTTTCTACCATCCCGTAGCCCCTTTCTGCCTGGGACAGACTTCTCGAGGCATAAGCTACCGGCTGTAACTGACCATTAGCATTCACATGCTGCAACACACACCCGGTCCCATAGGACGATGCATCACACGTTAAAACAAGTTTCTTACACGGGTTATAGAACGTTAACAGTTTGTTGGAGCACAGCAAATTGCGTGCTCTATCAAAAGCCCTTTCCTTGCTGTCCCCCCAGACTCAATCATGACCTTTGCATAGGAGCACGTGTAGCGGCTCTAAAAGCGTGCTCAATTTGGGAAGGAAGTTACCAAAATAGTTCAGGAGCCCCAGGAACGAACGCAGCTCCGTCGTGTTACGGGGTCTGAGTGCTCTCTGGATCGCTTCCGTTTTGGACGCAGTAGGGCTGATCCCGTCTGCTGCTACCCTCCTCCCCAGGAATTCTACCTCTTGAGCTAAGAAGACGCACTTCACCTTTTTCAGTCGCAGCCCTAGCCGGTCCAGTCTGCCTAGCACCTCCTCCAGGTTGTGGAGGTGTTCTTCAGTATCGCGACCCATGACGAGGATGACGTCTTGAAAAACCACCATCCTTGGAATCGACTTGAGGAAGCTTTCCATATTTCGCTGAAAGATCGCGGCGGCCGAACAAATCCCGAACGGACATCTGTTATACTCAAACAACCCCTTGTGTGTCGTGATGGTGGTCAGCTTCTTCGACTCACTCGCCAGCTCCTGGGTCATGTAAGCTGAGGTCAGGCCCAATTTTGAAAAATGTTTGCCACGGGATAGCGTCGCAAAGAGGTCCTCCGCTCTGGGTAGCGGGTACTGGTCTTGGAGTGACACCCGATTGATGGTGGCCTTGTAATCACCACATATCCTGACCGACCCATCCGCCTTGAGCACCGGCACGATCGGGCTCGCCCAGTCACTGAATTCGACTGGTGAGATGATGCTTTCCCTCAGCAGGCGGTCCAATTTGCATTCTATCTTTTCCCACATCACATACGGCACCACTCTGGCCTTGTGGTGTACTGGCCTGGCGTCCGGGTTTATGTGAATCACTACCTTAGCCCCCATGAAAGTGCCGATGCCGGGTTGAAATAGTGAGTCGAATTTATCCAGGACCTGTGAGCATGATACTCGCTCCACAGAAGAAATTGCATTGAAATCGCCCAATTTCCAATTCATGACAGCAAGCCAATTCCTCCCCAGTAGTGCGGGACCGTCTCCCGGGACAATCCAGAGTGGCAACCTGTTCTCCGAATCTTTGTGGGTCACGACGACCGTGGCGCTGCCTAGCACCGGAATGATCTCCTTTGTATATGTCCGTAGCTGTGCGTCAATCAGAATAATTTTGGCCTCCTGGCCTTGGACACCCACAACCTTTCGAACTGTTTGATACTCATCAGGGACTGGCTGGCCCCCGTGTCTAGCTCCATTAATACTGGGATGCCACTGAGGAGCACTTTCATCATTATTGGTGGCGTCCTGGTATATGAACTGTATATATGCTCCACATGAACTCGCTGAACTTCAGATTCCAGCGATTTCCCCCAGTATTCATTTGACCTCGTAGGGCTGACATTGGACCCGTCCTCCTCATACTTCAACCTGGCTGCAGGCTTCTTGCACATACGCGCCAAGTGACCGCTGATGTTGCAGTTTCTGGAGGTATATTGCTGATACCTGCAAGCTCTTGCTGGGTGTCTGCCTCCACACCTCCAGCATGAGCTGGAGGCCCCATTGTTGGAAACAAAAGGTCCATTACCAATTGATCGTCTCTGACTATCTCTGTAACTGACCTTAAGCGTACCATTAACAGGTTTTGATGACCCCATTACTGGCCGCATTGTCCATTGCGATGGCATGAATCGCCGTTCAGCTAGTCATTGTCTCTGTTGAATTCCCCCTTTGGGTTCGACTACATGCTGGGGCATGTCCGATTGCCCTTGTCTGCCTAGAGAACTGTGTGCCGCATTAACAATGTTGACTCCCTGGTTGTTAGCTGCATTTGAGCCAAGATTTTTGTCATACATCATTCTGGTCTCTTCCTCCCATGATATAAATGTCTGGGTATCAGAGCCGCCGCTTCCAAGGTCAAGTCTTTGGTCTCAATCAGTTTCCTGAAAACCCCAGCGTGCTCGATGCCCTCAATAAAAAAGTCTCGCAGCATCTCCGGTCTACATGCATCTGGGAACTTACATAGGCTCGCCAGTCGCCGGAGATCTGCCACAAAGTCTGGAACGCTTTGCCCTTCTCGCCACCGGTGCGTGTAAAACAGGTGTCTCGGCATGTGCATGCTGTTCGCCGGTTTAAGGTGATCCCCGATCAACTTACTGAGCTCTTCGAATGTCTTGTCCGCCGGCTTCTCTGGTGCTAGAAGGTCTTTCATCAGGGAGTACGTTCTGGATCCACAAACCGTCAGGAGATGAGCCCTGCGTTTGTCGGCCGAATCCTGTCCCAACCATTCCTTAGTGACAAAGCTTTGCTGTAGTCTCTCAATAAAGCCGTCGCAATCATCACCAACACAGTACCTCTCTTCTGTGCTGCTCGTCGCCATGCTCGCATGGTTTAAATCCCAGTTTCTCGTTGCCAATGATATGTCCTTACTGTACAGTATAAATGCACATGAGGCTCATACTTGAGAGAAGGTCACTCTGACCAGTTACCTTTATTACCAAGACCTCAAGTGATGAAGATGGGTGGAGCTTCCCCTTTGATAACTGAAAGTCCAGGTTAGGAGTGCCTCCCACAAGTTCACACCTTGTGGTCAATGTTCTCAAGGTGTACACCTTAGATCAGCTTATACATGGGTTACAATTATAGTTGAATACATAACAGATTTCACATGACGATGAAAAGAACTGTACTAACAAGAGATGGTAGTTGTAGAAGCTGTTTATGTGCCTGTCACAGTAGTTGGAGTTGGCACCACGTAGCAGTGAAAATATTATATAATATTAATTCACTGTTGGATGTAAATAGACTCCCATATATTTTATTTTGAACTTAATCATTAATTGGTCACAGTGGAAAGAGCACATTACAAGTGCCACTACAAATACAATGAGCAGATCAATAAGTACTGCTCAAGTATCATTTGCCCAACACCCTTCAAGAAAGAAAATGGATGTCTTTCAGTGCAGGGTTTGGTCAAAGCTGCCTGTGTCAGCAATCTACTTATCGAACAATTACACTATTAACTCCCATGTTGTCAGCAAACATGTCACTATCTTTTATCAACAAGGTCTACCTTTTGCTTTCAAGTAAAAAATATAGTTCAAGGAATATTGCATGACTTATTTTCCAAAGAGCAATGGGCAAATTTGATAACATCACTGAACACGCTACACTTCTCATCAATACTTCATCAATTTCTCCATACTGAGCAATTTCCTTCTTTCAGATTTGCAGGAATCATTTCATCACTTTTTCCAAATAGAAATTGGACATGGAAGCAACATTCTTGTCCAGAATTAAGGAAAGAAAATCTCTTGGTTTAGGATTTTCCGAATGATATGTTTTCAAGCACGTCCTTTTGTTCTCAGAAGCAACAAATATTACTGTAACCATCAATTGACCTGAAATGTATAATCTTTCGTGGCAATCAGTGAATTTAGGCTTCTATCATTATTGACAGCAATCCCCTAATTCTTCAAAACGCAAAAGTAAATTGCAAACAAATTCCAAAACTTAAATGTCAGAATTTGGAGACAATGTAAATAGTTTGTGCAAATCCGCTTCTTCACCATTGCTCAGTAGATCAAGGGCAGTTAGAACTACCTATGCTCATTTTAATGACAAGAAAATATTGCCATTATTGCTCTCAACCATGCAAGAGCAACACGTCACAAAGTATCCGTTAAAATCAAACTTATGTGGAATTGTATTAATCATTTCCTAAACCTATAACTGATAATGCCCGTGATTTAGAATACCAAGCATCATTCGTGTCTCTTAATGCTATTCATTGCAAAGTTTATACATTCTCAAAATAAATTTGCATCAATTACCAGTGAGGGGAGTCAAAGCCAACACACTTGTGCTCTCTGTTACTCCTAAAGGGCAAAGGAAAGGTTTCAAAAGATTACATCACGCCTTCGCTGTTTGCGATCCCTCAAATATGTTTCCCATCAGAAAGCACTTAGTTAAGAGTATTAGAGAATCACATTCAACCATTAATAAACATACCAAGTAAAGAAAAGCTTGCATTTAGATAGCGCCTTTCACGACCACCGGATGTCTCAAAGTGCTTTACCATCAATGAACTATTTTTGGAGTGTAGTCACTGTTGCAATGTAGGAAACATGGCAGCCAATTTGCTCACAGCAAGCTCCCAAAAACAGCATGTGATAATTTACAGATAACCCATTTTTTTCTTATGTTGATTGAAGGATAAATAATGGCAAGGACACCAGTGATACTGCCCCTGTTCTTATTCGAATTACTGTCATGGGGTCTTTTACGTCCACCTGAGAGTGCAGACGGGACCGCAGTTCAATGTATCACCTGATAAACAGAACCTCCAACACCGCAGCACTCACTCAGCACTTCACCGGAGTGTCAGCCGAGACGTTGGGGCTGAAGTCCCTGGAGTGGGCTTTGAACCCAAACATTCCAAGTCAGAGACTAGAGTGCTAATCACTAACCCACAGCTGACACTAACTATCAAAGAGTAGGAGTAAATGGGTACTTTTCAGAATGGCAGGCAGTGACTAGTGGGGTACCGCAAGGTTCTGTGCTGGGGCCCCAGCTGTTTACACTGTACATTAATGATTTAGACGAGGGGATTAAATGTAGTATCTCTAAATTTGCAGATGACACTAAGCTGGGTGGCAGTGTGAGCTGCGAGGAGGATGCTATGAGGCTGCAGAGTGACTTGGATAGGTTAGGTGAGTGGGCAAATGCATGGCAGATGAAGTATAATGTGGATAAATGTGAGGTTATCCACTTTGGTGGTAAAAACAGAGAGACAGACTATTATCTGAATGGTGACAGATTAGGAAAAGGGGAGGTGCAACGAGACCTGGGTGTCATGGTACATCAGTCATTGAAGGTTGGCATGCAGGTACAGCAGGCGGTTAAGAAAGCAAATGGCATGTTGGCCTTCATAGCGAGGGGATTTGAGTACTGGGGCAGGGAGGTGTTACTACAGTTGTACAGGGCCTTGGTGAGACCACACCTGGAGTATTGTGTACAGTTTTAGTCTCCTAACTTGAGGAAGGACATTCTTGCTATTGAGGGAGTGCAGCGAAGGTTCACCAGACTGATTCCCGGGATGGTGGGACTGACCTATCAAGAAAGATTGGATCAACTGGGCTTGTATTCACTGGAGTTCAGAAGAATGAGAGGGGACCTCATAGAAACGTTTAAAATTCTGATGGGTTCAGACAGGTTAGATGCAGGAAGAATGTTCCCAATGTTGGGGAAGTCCAGAACCAGGGGTCACAGTCTAAGGATAAGGGGTAAGCCATTTAGAACCGAGATGAGGAGAAACTTCTTCACCCAGAGGGTGGTGAACCTGTGGAATTCTCTACCACAGAAAGTTGTTGAGGCCAATTCACTAAATATATTCAAAAAGGAGTTAGATGAAGTCCTTACTACTAGGGGGATCAAGGGATATGGCGAGAAAGCAGGAATGGGGTACTGAAGTTGCATGTTCAGCCATGAACTCATTGAATGGCGGTGCAGGCTAGAAGGGCCGAATGGCCTACTCCTGCACCTATTTTCTATGTTTCTATGTTTCTAAAAGTGATCGCGAACAATTCAACCGCTACTGATTTATACACTTAACTATCCAAGGACTGAACTTCGAAAATACTTCAATGATACTTGAAAGACAACACACTTTATTGGTCAGTTTTGGCAGGGTTGATATCATGTCACAATGAGAAAAAATATTACTTACTGGCGATGGTAGTTTCAAAAGCTGTAGGTGTGCCTGTCACTGGAGGTGGTATTGGCCCTATGTAGTGGAGAAAATATTACAATGTATTAATTCACTAATTGCTCTAAATAGATTTCACTGACGATGTGTAAAACTACACTCACCAGTAGTGGTAGTTTCAGACGTTGTAGGTGCACCTGGCACTGTAGTTGGTGTTGGCCCTATGTAGCGGAGAAAATATTACAATGTATTAATTCATTAATTGCTGTAAATAGATTTCACGTGACTACGTGTAAAATTACACTCACCAGTATTTGTAGTTTCAGACGTTGTTGGTATGCATGTCACTGTAGTTGGTATTGGCCCTATTCAGCGGAGGAAATATGACAATATTCACTAAATGTTGCAAATAGTGTTCACATGATGATAAGAAAGAACTGTACTAACAAGAGATGGGAGATGGAGAAGCTGTTTATGTGCCTGTCACAGTAGTTGGTGTTGGCACCACGCAGCAGTGAAAGTATTACATAATATTAATTCACTGTTGGATGTAAATGGACTCCCATATATTTTATTTTGAAGTTAATCTCGTAACTTAGGTAACGGCAAATGGTATGAGACGTGAATTGGCTGGAATAGACTGGCAAATGATACTTAAAGGGTTGATACTTATAGGCAATGGCAAACATTTCAAGATCACATGGATGGACTTCAGCAATTTTACACCCCTGTCTGGAGTAAAAATAAAACGGGGAAGGTGGCTCAGCCATGGCTAACAAGGGAAATTAAGGATAGGGTTAAATCCAAGGAAGAGGCATATAAATTGGCCAGAAAAAGCAGCAAACCTGAGGACTGGGAGAAATTTAGAATTCGGTAGAGGAGGACAAAGAGTTTAATTAGGAGGGGAAAATAGAAAATGAGAGGAAGCTTGCTGGCAACATAAAAGCTGACTGCAAAAGTTTCTATAGATATGTGAAGAGAAAAAGATGAGTGAAGACAAACGTAGGACCCTTGCAGTCAGAATCAGGTGAATTTATGATTGGGAACAAAGAAATGGCAGACTAATTGAACACATACTTTGGTTCTGTCTTCACTAAGGAAGACACAAATAACCGTACGGAAATACTAGCAGACCGAGGGTCGAGCGAGAAGCAGAAACTGAAGGAAATCCTTATTATTCAGGAAATTGTGGTGGGAAATTGATGGGATTGAAGGCCGATAAATCCTCAGGGCCTGATAGTCTGCATCCCAGAGTACTTAAGGAAGTGGCCATAGAAATGGTGGATGCATTGGTGATCATTTTCCAACAGTCTATTGACTCTGGATCAGTTCCTATGGATTGGAGGGTAGTTAATGTAACTCCATTTTTAAAAAAAGGAGGGAGAGATAAAATGGGGAATTATAGACCGGTTAGCCTGACATCAGTCATGGGGAAAATGCTGGAATCAATTATTAAAGATGAAATAGCAGCGCATTTGGAAAGCAGTGACAGGATTGGTCCAAGTCAGCATGGATTTATGAAAGGGAAATCATGCTTCAAAAAGCTTCTAGAATTTTTTGAGGATGTAATTCGTAGAGTGGACAAGGGAGAACCAGTGGATGTGGTGTATTTGGACTTTCAAAAGGCTTTTGACAAGGTCCCACACAAGAGATTGGTGAACAAAATTAAAGCACATGGTACTGGGGGTAATGTATTGACGTGGATCGAGAACTGGTTGGCAGACAGGAAGCAGAGAGTCAGGATAAACAGGTCCTTTTCAGAATGGCAGGCAGTGACTAGTGGGGTGCCGCAGGGCTCAGTGCTGGGACCCCAGCTATTTACAACATACATCAATGATGTAGATAAAGGAACTGAGTGTAATATCTCGAAGTTTGCAGATGACACGAAGGTTGGTGGTGGTGTGAGCTGTGAGGAGGGTGCAAAGAGTTTGCAGGATGATTTGGACAGGTTAGGTGCGTGGGCAAATGCATGGCAGATGCAGTATAATGTGGATAAATGTGAGATTATCTACTTTGGTGGCAAAAACATGAAGGCAGAATATTATCTGAATGGCGGCAGATTAGGAAAAGGGGAGGTGCAACGAGACCTGGGTGTCATGGTACATCAGTCATTGAAGGTTGGCATGCAGGTACAGCAGGCGGTGAAGAAGGCAAATGGCACGTTGGCCTTTATAGCTAGGGGATTTGAGTATAGGAGTAGGGAGGTCAGACTGCAGTTGTACAGGGCCTTGGTGAGGCCTCACATGGAATATTGTGTACAGTTTTGGTCTCCTAATCTGAGGAAAGACGTTCTTGCTATTGAGGGAGTAAAGTGAAGGTTCACCAGAATGATTCTTAGGATGGCAGGACTGACATATGAGGAGAGACTGGATTGACTGGGCCTCTATTCACTGGAGTTTAGAAGAATGAGATGGGATATCACAGAAACATATAAAATTCTGACGGGACTGGACAGGGTAGACACAGGAAGAATATGCCCGATGTTGGGGTAGTACAGAACCAGGGGTCACAGATGAAAGATAAGGGGTAAGCAATTTAGGACCGAGGGGAGGAGAAACTTCTTCACTCAAAGAGTTGTTAACCTGTGGAATTCTCTACCGCAGAGAGTTGTTGATGCAGACAGTTCATTAGATATATTCAAGAGGGAGTTAGATCTGGCCCTTATGGCTAAAGGGATCAAGGGGCATGGAGAGAAAGCAGGAAAGGGGTACTGAGGAGAATGATCAGCCATGATCTAAGTAAATGGTGGTGAAGACTCGAAGGGCCGAATGGCCGACTCCTTCACCTATTTTCTATGTTTCTATGTTTCTCATCATTAATTGGTCACATTGGAAAGAGCATATTACAAGTGCCACGACAAATACAATGTGCAGATCAATAAGTACTGCTCAATTATCATTTGCCAAACTCCCTTCAAGAAAGAAAATGGTTGTCTTTCAGTGCAGGGTTTGGCCCAAGTTGCATGTGTAAGCAATCTACTTATCGAACAATTACACTATTAACTCCCATGTTGTCAGCAAACACGTCATTATCTTTTATCAACAAGATCTACCTTATGGTTTCAAGTAAAAAATATATTTCAAGGAATATTGCATGACTTATTTTCCAAAGAGCAATGGGCAAATTTGAGAACATCACTGAACACGCTACACTTCTCATCAATACTTCATCAATTTCTCCATACTGAGCAATTTCCTTCTTTCAGATTTGCAGGAATCATTTCATCGCTTTTTCCAAACAGAAATTGGACATGGAAGCAACATTCCTGTCCGGAATTAAGAAAAGAGAAGCTCTTGGTTAAGTATTTTCCGAATGATATGTTTTCAAGCAAGTCCGTTTGTTCTCAGAAGCAACAAATATGACTGTAACTATCGATTGACCTGAAATGTATAATCTTTCGTGGTAATCAGTGAATTTAGGCTTCTATCATTATTGACAGCAATCCCCTAATTCTTCAAAATGCAAAAGCAAATTGCAAACAAATTCCAAAACTTAAATGTCAGGATTTGGAGACAATGTAAATAGTTTCTGCCAATCCGCTTCTTCACCATTGCTCAGTAGATCTAGGGCAGTTAGAACTACCTATGCTCATTTTAATGACAAGAAAATATTGCCATTATTGCTCTCAACCATGCAAGAGCAACACGTCACAAAGTATCCGTTAAAATCAAACTTTTGTGGAATTGTATTCATCATTTCTGAAACCTATAACTGATAATGCCCGTGATTTAGAATACCAGGCAGCGTTCGTGTCTTTTAACGCCATTCATTTCAAAGTTTACACATTCTCAAAATAAATATGCATCAATTACCAGTGAGGGAAGTCGAAGCCAACACACTTGTGCTCCCTGTTACTCCTATAGGGCAAAGGAAAGGTTTCAAAAGATTACATCAAGTCTTGGCTGTTTGCCATCCCTCAAATATGTTTCCCATCAGAAAGCACTTAGTTTTGAGGATTAAAGCAACACATTCAACCATTAATAAACATACCACGGAAAGAATAGCCTCCAATTAAATAGCGCCTTTCACGACTACCGGATAGCTCAAAGTGCTTAATCATCAATGAACTATTTTTGGAATGTAGTCACTGTTGCAATGCACGAAACGTGGCAGCCAAATTGCTCACTGCAAGCTCCCAAAAACAGCAAGTGATAATGAACAGATAACCCAATTTTTTCTTATGTTGATTGAAGGATAAATAATGGCAAGGACACCTGTGAAACCTCTCCTGCTCTTCTTCGAAATCGTGTCACAGGATATTTTACGTCAACCCGAGAGTGCAGACGGGGCCGCGGTTCAGTGTATCATCTGAAAAACAGTACCTCCAACACCTCAGCACTCCCTCAGCACTGCATGGAGTGTCAGCTTGGATTTTGGGGCTCAAGTCCCTGGAGTGGGATGTGAACCTCAACCTTACGAGTCAGAGGCTAGAGTGCTCATCACTAACCCACAGCTGACACTAACGATCAAAAGTGAAAGCGAACAATTCATCCGCTACTGAATTATTGATTAAACTATACAAGGACTGAATATCGAAAATACTTCAATGATACTCAAAGGACAACACACTTTATTTGTCAGTTTTGGCAGGGTTGATATCATGTCACACTGAGAAAAAATATTACTTACTGGTGATTGTAATTGCAGAAGCTGGAGGTGTGCCTGTCACTGTAGTTGGTGTTGGCCCGATGTAGCGGAGAAAATATCTCAATGTATTAATTCACTAATTGCTATAAATAGATTTCACTGACTATGTGTAAAACTACACTCACCAGTAGTGGTAGTTTTAGACGTTGAAGGTGCACCAGGCACTGTAATTGGTGTTGGCCCTTTGTAGCGGAGAAAATATTACAATGTATTATTTCACTAATGGCTGTAAAGTGATTTCACGTGACTATGTGTAAAACTACACTCACCAGTAGTGCTAGTTTCAGACGTTGCACGTACACCTGGCACTGCAGTTGGTGTTGGCCCTATGTAGCGGAGGAAATATTACAATATTCACTAATTGCTGCAATCATTTCAGCGCTTTATCCAAACAGAAATTGGACATGGAAGCAACATTCTTGTCCGGAATTAGGGAAAGAAAAGCTCTTGGTTCAGGATTTTTCGAATGATATGTTTTCAAGCAAGTCCTTTTATTCTCAGAAGCAACAAATATTACTGTAACCATCGATTGACCTGAAATGTATAATCTTTCGTGGTAATCAGTGAATTTAGTCTTATATCATTATTGACAGCAATCCCCTAATTCTTCAAAACGCAAAAGTAAATTTCCATCAAATTCCAAAATTTAAATGTCAGAATTTGGAGACAATGTAAATAGTTTCAGCCAATCCGCTTCTTCACCATTGCTCAGTAGATCTAGGACAGTTAGAACTACCTATGCTCATTTTAATGACAAGAAAATATTGCCATTATTGCTCTCAACCATGCAAGAGAAACACGTCACAAAGTATCCGTTAAAATCAAACTTTTGTGGAATTGTATTCATCATTTCTGAAACCAATAACTGATAATGCCCGTGATTTAGAATACCAGGCAGCATTCGTGTCTTTTAACGCCATTCATTTCAAAGTTTACACATTCTCAAAATAAATATGCATCAATGACCAGTGAGGGAAGTTGAAGCCAACACACTTGTGCTCCCTGTTACTCCTATCGGGCAAAGGAAAGGTTTCAAAAGATTACATCAAGTCTTCGCTGTTTGCCATTCCTCAAATTGATTCCCATCAGAAAGCACTTAGTTTAGAGGATTAATGCAACACATTCAACCATTAATAAACATACCAAGTAAAGAATAGCTTGCATTTAAATAGCGCCTTTCACGACCACCGGATAGCTCACAGTGCTTAACCATCAATGAACTATTTTTGGAATGTAGTCACTGTTACAATGTACGAAACCTGGCAGCCAAATTGCTCACAGCAAGCTCCCAAAAACAGCATGTGATAATGAACAGATAACTCGTTTTTACTTAAGTTGATTGAGGGATAAATTATGGCAAGGACACCTGTGATACCTCTCCTGCTCTTCTTCGAAATAGTGTCATGGGATCTTTTACGTCCACCCGAGAGTGCAGACGGGGCCGCGGTTCAGTGTATTATGTGAAAAACAGTATCTCTAACACCGCAGCACTCCCTCAGCACTGCACTGGAGTGTCAGCTTAGATTTTGGGGCTCAAGTCCCCTGGAGTGGGACTTGAACCCGAACCTTCCGAGTCAGAGGCTAGAGTGCTAATCACGAACCCACCGCTGACACTAACTATCAAAAGTGATAGCGAACAATTCAACCGCTACTGATTTATAGATTAAACTATGCAAGGACTGAATATCGAAAATACTTCAATGATACTCGAAAGACAACACACTTTATTGGTCAGTTTTGGCAGGGTTGATATCATGTCACAATGAGAAAAAATATTACTTACTGGTGATTGTAATTGCAGAAGCTGGAGGTGTGCCTGTCACTGTAGTTCGTGTTGGCCCGATGTAGCGGAGAAAATATCTCAATGTAATTATTCACTAATTGCTGTAAATAGATTTCACTGACTATGTGTAAAACTACACTCACCAGTAGTGGTAGTTTTAGACGTTGAAGGTGCACCAGGCACTGTAATTGGTGTTGGCCCTTTGTAGCGGAGAAAATATTACAATGTATTATTTCACGAATGGCTGTAAAGTGATTTCATGTGACTATGTGTAAAACTACACTCACCAGTAGTGGTAGTTTTAGACGTTGTAGGTGCACCTGGCACTGCAGTTGGTGTTGGCCCTATGTAGCGGAGGAAATATTACAATATTCACTAATTGCTGCAATCATTTCATCGCTTTTTCCAAACAGAAATTGGACATGGAAGCAACATTCTTGTCTGGAATTAGGGAAAGAAAAGCTCTTGGTTCAGGATTTTTCAAATGATATGTTTTCAAGCAAGTCCTTTTATTCTCAGAAGCAACAAATATTACTGTAACCATCGATTGACCTGAAATGTATAATCTTTCGTGGTAATCAGTGAATTTAGTCTTATATCATTATTGACAGCAATCCCCTAATTCTTCAAAACGCAAAAGTAAAGTGTAATCAAATTCCAAAATTTAAATGTCAGAATTTGGAGACAATGTAAATAGTTTCAGCCAATCCGCTTCTTCAACATTGCTCAGTAGATCTAGGGCAGTTAGAACTACCTATGCTCATTTTAATGACAAGAAAATATTGCCATTATTGTTCTCAACCATGCAAGAGCAACACGTCACAAAGTATCCGTTAAAATCAAACTTTTGTGGAATTGTATTCATCATTTCTGAAACCTATAACTGATAATGCCCGTGATTTAGAATACCAGGCAGCATTCGTGTCTTTTAATGCCATTCATTTCAAAGTTTACACATTCTCAAAATAAATATGCATCAATTACCAGTGAGGGAAGTCGAAGCCAACACACTTGTGCTCCCTGTTACTCCTATAGGGCAAAGGAAAGGTTTCAAAAGATTACATCACGTCTTCGCTGTTTGCCATTCCTCAAATGGTTTCCCATCAGAAAGCACTTAGTTTAGAGGTTAAAGCAACACATTCAACCATTAATAAACATACCAAGTAAAGAATAGCTTGCATTTTAATAGCGCCTTTCACGACCACCGGATAGCTCAAAGTGCTTAACCATCAATGAACTATTTTTGGAATGTAGTCACTGTTACAATGTACGAAACCTGGCAGCCAAATTGCTCACAGCAAGCTCCCTAAAACAGCATGTGATAATGAACAGATAAACTGATTTTTTCTTATGTTGATTGAAGGATAAATAATGGCAAGGACACCTGTGATACCTCTCCTGCTCTTCTTCGAAATAGTGTCATGGGATCTTTTACGTCCACCCGAGAGTGCAGACGGGGCCGCGGTTCAGTGTATTATGTGAAAAACAGTACCTCCAACACCGCAGCACTCCCTCAGCACTGCTATGGAGTGTCAGCTTAGATTTTGGGGCTCAAGTCCCTGGAGTGGGATTTGAACCCGAACCTTCTGAGTCAGAGGCTAGAGTGCTCATCACTAACCCACAGCTGACACTAACTATCAAAAGTGACAGCGAACAATTCAACCGCGACTGATTTATAGACTAAACTATACAAGGACTGAAAATCAAAAAGACTTCTATGATACTCGAAAGACAACACGTTTTATTGGTCAGTTTTGACATGGTTGATATCATGTCACAATGAGAAAAAATATTACTAACTGGTGATTGTAATTGCAGAAGCTGGAGGTGTGCCTGTCACTGTAGTTGGTGTTGGCCCTGCGTAGCGGAGAGAATATCTCAATGTATTAATTCACTAATTGCTGTAAATAGATTTCACTGACTATGTGTAAAACTACACTCACCAGTAGTGGTAGTTTTAGACGTTGAAGGTGCACCAGGCACTGTAATTGGTGTTGGCCCTTTGTAGCGGAGAAAATATTACAATGTATTATTTCACTAATTGCTGTAAAGTGATTTCACTGACTATGTGTAAAACTACACTCACCAGTAGCGGTAGTTTCAGACGTTGTAGGTGCACCTGGCACTGTAATTGGTGTTGGCCCTATGTTGCGGAGAAAATATTACAATGTATTATTTCACTAATTGCTGTAAAGCGATTTCACGTGAATATGTGTAAAACTACACTCACCAGTAGTGGTAGTTTCAGACGTTGTAGGTGCGCCTGTCGCTCTAGTTGGTGTTGGCCCTATGTAGCGGAGGAAATATTACAATATTCACTAATTGCTGCAAATAGAGTTCACATGACGATGAGAAAGCACTCTACTAACAAGAGATGGTAGTTGCAGAAGCTGTTTATGTACCTGTCACAGTAGTTGGTGTTGACACCACGTAGCAGTGAAAATATTATATAATATTAATTCACTGTTGGATGTAAATGGACTCCCATATATTTTATTTGGAACTTAATCATTAATTGGTCACATTGGAAAGAGCACATTACAAGTGCCACTACAAATACAATGAGCAGATCAATAAGTACTGCTCAAGTATCATTTGCCCAACTCCCTTCAAGAAAGAAAATGGTTGTCTTTCAGTGCAGGGTTTGGCCCAAGTTGCATGTGTAAGCAATCTACTTATCGAACAATTACACTATTAACTCCCATGTTGTCAGCAAACTCGTCATTATCTTTTATCAACAAGATCTACCTTATGGTTTCAAGTAAAAAATAGATTTCAAGGAGTATTGCATGACTTATTTTCCAAAGAGCAATGGGCAAATTTGAGAACATCACTGAACACGCTACACTTCTCATCAATACTTCATCAATTTCTCCATACTGAGCAATTTCCTTCTTTCACATTTGCAGGAATCATTTCATTGCTTTTTCCAAACAGATATTGCACATGGAAGCAACATTCTTGTCTGGGATTAAGGAAAGAAAAGCTCTTGGTTCAGGATTTTTCGAATGATATGTTTTCAAGCAAGTCCTTTTGTTCTCCGAAGCAACAAATATTACTGTAACCATCGATTGACCTGAAATGTATAATCTTTCGTGGTAATCAGTGAATTTAGGCTTCTATCATTATTGACAGCAATCCCCTAATTCTTCAAAATGCAAAAGTAAATTGCAAACAAATTCCAAAACTTAAATGTCAGAATTTGGAGACAATGTAAATAGTTTCTGCCAATCCGCTTCTTCAACATTGCTCAGTAGATCTAGGGCAGTTAGAACTACCTATGCTCATTTTAATGACAAGAAAATATTGCCATTATTGCTCTCAATCTTGCAAGAGCAACACGTCACAAAGTATCCGTTAAAATCAAACTTTTGTGGAATTGTATTAATCATTTCCGAAACCTATAACTGATAATGCCCGTGATTTAGAATACCAGGCAGCATTCGTGTCTTTTAATGCTATTCATTTCAAAGTTTACACATTCTCAAAATAAATATGCATCAATTACCAGTGAGGGAAGTCGAAGCCAACACACTTGTGCTCCCTGTTACTCCTATCGGGCAAAGGAAAGGTTTCAAAAGATTACATCAAGTCTTCGCTGTTTGCCATTTCTCAAATGTGTTTCATATCAGAAAGCACTTAGTTTAGAGGATTAAAGCAACACATTCAACTATTAATAAACATACCAAGGAAAGAATAGCTTGCATTTAAATAGCGTCTTTCACGACCACTGGATAGCTCAAAGTGCTTAACCATCAATGAACTATTTTTGGAATGTAGTCACTGTTGCAATGTGCGAAACGTGGCAGCCAAATTGCTCACAGCAAGCTCCCAAAAACAGCATGTGATAATGAACAGATAACTCGTTTTTACTTAAGTTGATTGAGGGATAAATTATGGCAAGGACACCTGTGATACCTCTCCTGCTCTTCTTCGAAATAGTGTCATGGGATCTTTTACGTCCACCCAAGAGTGCAGACGGGGCCGCGGTTCAGTGTATTATGTGAAAAACAGTACCTCCAACACCGCAGCATTCCCTCAGCACTGCACTGGAGTGTCAGCTTAGATTTTGGGGCTCAAGTCCCTGGAGTGGGATTTGAACCCGAACCTTCTGAGTCAGAGGCTAGAGTGCTCATCACTAACCCACAGCTGACACTAACTATCAAAAGTGATAGCGAACAATTCAACCGTGACTGATTTATAGACTAAACTATACAAGGACTGAATATCGAAAATACTTCTATGATACTCGAAAGACAACACACTTTATTGGTCAGTTTTGACATGGTTGATATCATGTCACAATGAGAAAAAATATTACTTACTGGTGATTGTAATTGCAGAAGCTGGAGGTGTGCCTGTCACTGTAGTTGGTGTTGGCCCTGCGTAGCGGAGAGAATATCTCAATGTATTAATTCATTAATTGCTGTAAATAGATTTCACTGACTATGTGTAAAACTACACTCACCAGTAGTGGTAGTTTTAGACGTTGAAGGTGCACCAGGCACTGTAATTGGTGTTGGCCCTTTGTAGCGGAGAAAATATTACAATGTATTATTTCACTAATTGCTGTAAAGTGATTTCACGTGAATATGTGTAAAACTACACTCACCAGTAGTGGTAGTTTCAGACGTTGTAGGTGCGCCTGTCACTCTAGTTGGTGTTGGCCCTATGTAGCGGAGGAAATATTACAATATTCACTAATTGCTGCAAATAGAGTTCACATGACGATGAGAAAGCACTCTACTAACAAGAGATGGTAGTTGCAGAAGCTGTTTATGTGCCTGTCACAGTAGTTGGTGTTGACACCACGTAGCAGTGAAAATATTATATAATATTAATTCACTGTTGGATGTAAATGGACTCCCATATATTTTATTTGGAACTTAATTATTAATTGGTCACATTGGAAAGAGCACATTACAAGTGCCACTACAAATACAATGAGCAGATCAATAAGTACTGCTCAAGTATCATTTGCCCAACTCCCTTCAAGAAAGAAAATGGTTGTCTTTCAGTGCAGGGTTTGGCCCAAGTTGCATGTGTAAGCAATCTACTTATCGAACAATTACACTATTAACTCCCATGTTGTCAGCAAACACGTCATTATCTTTTATCAACAAGATCTACCTTATGGTTTCAAGTAAAAAATAGATTTCAAGGAGTATTGCATGACTTATTTTCCAAAGAGCAATGGGCAAATTTGAGAACATCACTGAACACGCTACACTTCTCATCAATACTTCATCAATTTCTCCATACTGAGCAATTTCCTTCTTTCACATTTGCAGGAATCATTTCATTGCTTTTTCCAAACAGATATTGCACATGGAAGCAACATTCTTGTCTGGGATTAAGGAAAGAAAAGCTCTTGGTTCAGGATTTTTCGAATGATATGTTTTCAAGCAAGTCCTTTTGTTCTCCGAAGCAACAAATATTACTATAACCATCGATTGACCTGAAATGTATAATCTTTCGTGGTAATCAGTGAATTTAGGCTTCTATCATTATTGACAGCAATCCCCTAATTCTTCAAAATGCAAAAGTAAATTGCAAACAAATTCCAAAACTTAAATGTCAGAATTTGGAGACAATGTAAATAGTTTCAGCCAATCCGCTTCTTCAACATTTCTCAGTAGATCTAGGGCAGTTAGAACTACCTATGCTCATTTTAATGACAAGAAAATATTGCCATTATTGCTCTCAATCTTGCAAGAGCAACACGTCACAAAGTATCCGTTAAAATCAAACTTTTGTGGAATTGTATTAATCATTTCCGAAACCTATAACTGATAATGCCCGTGATTTAGAATACCAGGCAGCATTCGTGTCTTTGAATGCTATTCATTTCAAAGTTTACACATTCTCAAAATAAATATGCATCAATTACCAGTGAGGGAAGTCGAAGCCAACACACTTGTGCTCCCTGTTACTCCTGTAGGGCAAAGGAAAGGTTTCAAAAAATTACATCAAGTCTTCGCTGTTTGCCATTCCTCAAATGTGTTTCATATCAGAAAGCACTTAGTTTAGAGGATTAAAGCAACACATTCAACTATTAATAAACATACCAAGGAAAGAATAGCTTGCATTTAAATAGCGTCTTTCACGACCACTGGATAGCTCAAAGTGCTTAACCATCAATGAACTATTTTTGGAATGTAGTCACTGTTGCAATGTGCGAAACGTGGCAGCCAAATTGCTCACAGCAAGCTCCCAAAAACAGCATGTGATAATGAACAGATAACTCGTTTTTACTTAAGTTGATTGAGGGATAAATTATGGCATGGACACCTGTGATACCTCTCCTGCTCTTCTTCGAAATAGTGTCATGGGATCTTTTACGTCCACCCGAGAGTGCAGACGGGGCCGCGGTTCAGTGTATTATGTGAAAAACAGAACCTCCAACACCACAGCACTCCCTCAGCACTGCACTGGAGTGTCAGCTTAGATTTTGGGGCTCAAGTCCCTGGAGTGGGATTTGAACCTGAACCTTCTGAGTCAGAGGCTAGAGTGCTCATCACTAACCCACAGCTAACACTAACTATCAAAAGTGATAGCGAACAATTCAACCGCGACTGATTAAAAGACTAAACTACACAAGGACTGAATATCGATAAGACTTCTATGATACTCGAAAGACAACACACTTTATTAGTCAGTTTTGACATGGTTGATATCATGTCACAATGAGAAAAAATATTACTTACTGGTGATTGTAATTGCAGAAGCTGGAGATGCGCCTGTCACTGTAGTTGGTGTTGGCCCTGCGTAGCGGAGAGAATATCTCAATGTATTAATTCACTAATTGCTGTAAATAGATTTCACTGACTATGTGTAAAACTACACTCACCAGTAGTGGTAGTTTTAGACGTTGAAGGTGCACCAGGCACTGTAATTGGTGTTGGCCCTTTGTAGCGGAGAAAATATTACAATGTATTATTTCACTAATTGCTGTAAAGTGATTTCACGTGAATATGTGTAAAACTACACTCACCAGTAGTGGTAGTTTCAGACGTTGTAGGTGCGCCTGTCACTCTAGTTGGTGTTGGCCCTATGTAGCGGAGGAAATATTACAATATTCACTAATTGCTGCAAATAGAGTTCACATGACGATGAGAAAGCACTCTACTAACAAGAGATGGTAGTTGCAGAAGCTGTTTATGTGCCTGTCACAGTAGTTGGTGTTGACACCACGTAGCAGTGAAAATATTATATAATATTAATTCACTGTTGGATGTAAATGGACTCCCATATATTTTATTTTGAACTTAATCATTAATTGGTCACATTGGAAAGAGCACATTACAAGTGCCACTACAAATACAATGAGCAGATCAATAAGTACTGCTCAAGTATCATTTGCCCAACTCCCTTCAAGAAAGAAAATGGTTGTCTTTCAGTGCAGGGTTTGGCCCAAGTTGCATGTGTAAGCAATCTACTTATCGAACAATTACACTATTAACTCCCATGTTGTCAGCAAACACGTCATTATCTTTTATCAACAAGATCTACCTTATGGTTTCAAGTAAAAAATAGATTTCAAGGAGTATTGCATGACTTATTTTCCAAAGAGCAATGGGCAAATTTGAGAACATCACTGAACACGCTACACTTCTCATCAATACTTCATCAATTTCTCCATACTGAGCAATTTCCTTCTTTCATATTTGCAGGAATCATTTCATTGCTTTTTCCAAACAGATATTGCACATGGAAGCAACATTCTTGTCTGGGATTAAGGAAAGAAAAGCTCTTGGTTCAGGATTTTTCGAATGATATGTTTTCAAGCAAGTCCTTTTGTTCTCCGAAGCAACAAATATTACTGTAACCATCGATTGACCTGAAATGGATAATCTTTCGTGGTAATCAGTGAATTTAGGCTTCTATCATTATTGACAGCAATCCCCTAATTCTTCAAAATGCAAAAGTAAATTGCAAACAAATTCCAAAACTTAAATGTCAGAATTTGGAGACAATGTAAATAGTTTCTGCCAATCCGCTTCTTCAACATTGCTCAGTAGATCTCGGGCAGTTAGAACTACCTATGCTCATTTTAATGACAAGAAAATATTGCCATTATTGCTCTCAACCTTGCAAGAGCAACACGTCACAAAGTATCCGTTAAAATCAAACTTTTGTGGAATTGTATTAATCATTTCCGAAACCTATAACTGATAATGCCCGTGATTTAGAATACCAGGCAGCATTCGTGTCTTTTAATGATATTCATTTCAAAGTTTACACATTCTCAAAATAAATATGCATCAATTACCAGTGAGGGAAGTCGAAGCCAACACACTTGTGCTCCCTGTTACTCCTATAGGGCAAAGGAAAGGTTTCAAAAGATTACATCAAGTCTTCGCTGTTTGCCATTCCTCAAATGTGTTTCATATCTGAAAGCACTTAGTTTAGAGGATTAAAGCAACACATTCAACTATTAATAAACATACCAAGGAAAGAATAGCTTGCATTTAAATAGCGTCTTTCACGACCACCGGATAGCTCAAAGTGCTTAACCATCAATGAACTATTTTTGGAATGTAGTCACTGTTGCAATGTGCGAAACGTGGCAGCCAAATTGCTCACAGCAAGCTCCCAAAAACAGCATGTGATAATGAACAGATAACTCGTTTTTACTTAAGTTGATTGAGGGATAAATTATGGCAAGGACACCTGTGATACCTCTCCTGCTCTTCTTCGAAATAGTGTCATGGGATCTTTTACGTCCACCCAAGAGTGCAGACGGGGCCGCGGTTCAGTGTATTATGTGAAAAACAGTACCTCCAACACCGCAGCACTCCCTCAGCACTGCACTAGAGTGTCAGCTGAGATTTTGGGGCTCAAGTCCCTGGAGTGGGATTTGAACCCGAACCTTCCGAGTCAGAGGCTAGAGTGCTCATCACTAACCCACAGCTGACACTAACTATCAAAAGTGATAGCGAACAATTCAACCGCTACTGATTTATAGACTAAACTATACAAGGACTGAATATCGAACATACTTCAATGATACTCGAAAGACAACACATTTTATTGGTCAGTTTTGGCAGGGTTGATATCATGTCACAATGAGAAAAAATATTACTTACTGGTGATTGTAATTGCAGAAGCTGGAGGTGTGCCTGTCACTGTAGTTGGTGTTGGCCCTGCGTAGCGGAGAGAATATCTCAATGTATTAATTCACTAATTGCTGTAAATAGATTTCACTGACTATGTGTAAAACTACACTCACCAGTAGTGGTAGTTTTAGACGTTGAAGGTGCACCAGGCACTGTAATTGGTGTTGGCCCTTTGTAGCGGAGAAAATATTACAATGTATTATTTCACTAATTGCTGTAAAGTGATTTCACGTGAATATGTGTAAAACTACACTCACCAGTAGTGGTAGTTTCAGACGTTGTAGGTGCGCCTGTCACTCTAGTTGGTGTTGGCCCTATGTAGCGGAGGAAATATTACAATATTCACTAATTGCTGCAAATAGAGTTCACATGACGATGAGAAAGCACTCTACTAACAAGAGATGGTAGTTGCAGAAGCTGTTTATGTGCCTGTCACAGTAGTTGGTGTTGACACCACGTAGCAGTGAAAATATTATATAATATTAATTCACTGTTGGATGTAAATGGACTCCCATATATTTTATTTTGAACTTAATCATTAATTGGTCACATTGGAAAGAGCACATTACAAGTCCCACTACAAATACAATGAGCAGATCAATAAGTACTGCTCAAGTATCATTTGCCCAACTCCCTTCAAGAAAGAAAATGGTTGTCTTTCAGTGCAGGGTTTGGCCCAAGTTGCATGTGTAAGCAATCTACTTATCGAACAATTACACTATTAACTCCCATGTTGTCAGCAAACACGTCATTATCTTTTATCAACAAGATCTACCTTATGGTTTCAAGTAAAAAATAGATTTCAAGGAGTATTGCATGACTTATTTTCCAAAGAGCAATGGGCAAATTTGAGAACATCACTGAACACGCTACACTTCTCATCAATACTTCATCAATTTCTCCATACTGAGCAATTTCCTTCTTTCACATTTGCAGGAATCATTTCATTGCTTTTTCCAAACAGATATTGCACATGGAAGCAACATTCTTGTCTGGGATTAAGGAAAGAAAAGCTCTTGGTTCAGGATTTTTCGAATGATATGTTTTCAAGCAAGTCCTTTTGTTCTGCGAAGCAACAAATATTACTGTAACCATCGATTGACCTGAAATGGATAATCTTTCGTGGTAATCAGTGAATTTAGGCTTCTATCATTATTGACAGCAATCCCCTAATTCTTCAAAATGCAAAAGTAAATTGCAAACAAATTCCAAAACTTAAATGTCAGAATTTGGAGACAATGTAAATAGTTTCTGCCAATCCGCTTCTTCAACATTGCTCAGTAGATCTAGGGCAGTTAGAACTACCTCTGCTCATTTTAATGACTAGAAAATATTGCCATTATTGCTCTCAACCTTGCAAGAGCAACACGTCACAAAGTATCCGTTAAAATCAAACTTTTGTGGAATTGTATTAATCATTTCCGAAACCTATAACTGATAATGCCCGTGATTTAGAATACCAGGCAGCATTCGTGTCTTTTAATGCTATTCATTTCAAAGTTTACACATTCTCAAAATAAATATGCATCAATTACCAGTGAGGGAAGTCGAAGCCAACACACTTGTGCTCCCTGTTACTCCTATAGGGCAAAGGAAAGGTTTCAAAAGATTACATCAAGTCTTCGCTGTTTGCCATTCCTCAAATGTGTTTCATATCAGAAAGCACTTAGTTTAGAGGATTAAAGCAACACATTCAACTATTAATAAACATACCAAGGAAAGAATAGCTTGCATTTAAATAGCGCCTTTCACGACCACCGGATAGCTCAAAGTGCTTAACCATCAATGAACTATTTTTGGAATGTAGTCACTGTTGCAATGTGCGAAACGTGGCAGCCAAATTGCTCACAGCAAGCTCCCAAAAACAGCATGTGATAATGAACAGATAACTCGTTTTTACTTAAGTTGATTGAGGGATAAATTATGGCAAGGACACCTGTGATACCTCTCCTGCTCTTCTTCGAAATAGTGTCATGGGATCTTTTACGTCCACCCAAGAGTGCAGACGGGGCCGCGGTTCAGTGTATTATGTGAAAAACAGTACCTCCAACACCGCAGCACTTCCTCAGCACTGCACTAGAGTGTCAGCTTAGATTTTGGGGCTCAAGTCCCTGGAGTGGGATTTGAACCCGAACCTTCCGAGTCAGAGGCTAGAGTGCTCATCACTAACCCACAGCTGACACTAACTATCAAAAGTGATAGCGAACAATTCAACCGTGACTGATTTATAGACTAAACTATACAAGGACTGAATATCGAAAATACTTCTATGATATTCGAAAGACAACACATTTTATTGGTCAGTTTTGACATGGTTGATATCATGTCACAATGAGAAAAAATATTACTTACTGGTGATTGTAATTGCAGAAGCTGGAGGTGTGCCTGTCACTGTAGTTGGTGTTGGCCCTGCGTAGCGGAGAGAATATCTCAATGTATTAATTCACTAATTGCTGTAAATAGATTTCACTGACTATGTGTAAAACTACACTCACCAGTAGTGGTAGTTTTAGACGTTGAAGGTGCACCAGGCACTGTAATTGGTGTTGGCCCTTTGTAGCGGAGAAAATATTACAATGTATTATTTCACTAATTGCTGTAAAGTGATTTCACATGACTATGTGTAAAACTACACTCACCAGTAGCGGTAGTTTCAGACGTTGTAGGTGCACCTGGCACTGTAATTGGTGTTGGCCCTATGTTGCGGAGAAAATATTACAATGTATTATTTCACTAATTGCTGTAAAGTGATTTCACGTGAATATGTGTAAAACTACACTCACCAGTAGTGGTAGTTTCAGACGTTGTAGGTGCGCCTGTCACTCTAGTTGGTGTTGGCCCTATGTAGCGGAGGAAATATTACAATATTCACTAATTGCTGCAAATAGAGTTCACATGACGATGAGAAAGCACTCTACTAACAAGAGATGGTAGTTGCAGAAGCTGTTTATGTGCCTGTCACAGTAGTTGGTGTTGACACCACATAGCAGTGAAAATATTATATAATATTAATTCACTGTTGGATGTAAATGGACTCCCATATATTTTATTTTGAACTTAATCATTAATTGGTCACATTGGAAAGAGCACATTACAAGTGCCACTACAAATACAATGAGCAGATCAATAAGTACTGCTCAAGTATCATTTGCCCAACTCCCTTCAAGAAAGAAAATGGTTGTCTTTCAGTGCAGGGTTTGGCCCAAGTTGCATGTGTAAGCAATCTACTTATCGAACAATTACACTATTAACTCCCATGTTGTCAGCAAACACGTCATTATCTTTTATCAACAAGATCTACCTTATGGTTTCAAGTAAAAAATAGATTTCAAGGAGTATTGCATGACTTATTTTCCAAAGAGCAATGGGCAAATTTGAGAACATCACTGAACACGCTACACTTCTCATCAATACTTCATCAATTTCTCCATACTGAGCAATTTCCTTCTTTCATATTTGCAGGAATCATTTCATTGCTTTTTCCAAACAGATATTGCACATGGAAGCAATATTCTTGTCTGGAATTAAGGAAAGAAAAGCTCTTGGTTCAGGATTTTTCGAATGATATGTTTTCAAGCAAGTCCTTTTGTTCTGCGAAGCAACAAATATTACTGTAACCATCGATTGACCTGAAATGTATAATCTTTCGTGGTAATCAGTGAATTTAGGCTTCTATCATTATTGACAGCAATCCCCTAATTCTTCAAAATGCAAAAGTAAATTGCAAACAAATTCCAAAACTTAAATGTCAGAATTTGGAGACAATGTAAATAGTTTCTGCCAATCCGCTTCTTCAACATTGCTCAGTAGATCTAGGGCAGTTTGAACTACCTATGCTCATTTTATAGACTAGAAAATACTGCCATTATTGCTCTCAACCTTGCAAGAGCAACACGTCACAAAGTATCCGTTAAAATCAAACTTTTGTGGAATTGTATTAATCATTTCCGAAACCTATAACTGATAATGCCCGTGATTTAGAATACCAGGCAGCATTCGTGTCTTTTAATGTTATTCATTTCAAAGTTTACACATTCTCAAAATAAATATGCATCAATTACCAGTGAGGGAAGTCGAAGCCAACACACTTGTGCTCCCTGTTACTCCTATAGGGCAAAGGAAAGGTTTCAAAAGATTACATCAAGTCTTCGCTGTTTGCCATTCCTCAAATGTGTTTCATATCAGAAAGCACTTAGTTTAGAGGATTAAAGCAACACATTCAACTATTAATAAACATACCAAGGAAAGAATAGCTTGCATTTAAATAGCGCCTTTCACGACCACCGGATAGCTCAAAGTGCTTAACCATCAATGAACTATTTTTGGAATGTAGTCACTGTTGCAATGTGCGAAACGTGGCAGCCAAATTGCTCACAGCAAGCTCCCAAAAACAGCATGTGATAATGAACAGATAACTCGTTTTTACTTCAGTTGATTGAGGGATAAATTATGGCAAGGACACCTGTGATACCTCTCCTGTTCTTCTTCGAAATAGTGTCATGGGATCTTTTACATCCACCCAAGTGTGCAAACGGGGCCGCGGTTCAGTGTATTATGTGAAAAACAGTACCTCCAACACCGCAGCACTCCCTCAGCACTGCACTGGAGTGTCAGCTTAGATTTTGGGGCTCAAGTCCCTGGAGTGGGATTTGAACCCGAACCTTCCGAGTCAGAGGCTAGAGTGCTCATCACTAACCCACAGCTGACACTAACTATCAAAAGTGATAGCGAACAATTCAACCGCTACTGATTTATAGACTAAACTATACAAGGACTGAATATCGAAAAGACTTCTATGATACACGAAAGACAACACGCTTTATTGGTCAGTTTTGACATGGTTGATATCATGTCACAATGAGAAAAAATATGACTTACTGGTGATTGTAATTGCAGAAGCTGGAGGTGTGCCTGTCACTGTAGTTGGTGTTGGCCCTGCGTAGCGGAGAGAATATCTCAATGTATTATTTCACTAATTGCTGTAAAGTGATTTCACGTGACTATGTGTAAAACTGCACTCACCAGTAGCGGTAGTTTCAGACGTTGTAGGTGCACCTGGCACTGTAATTGGTGTTGGCCCTATGTTGCGGAGAAAATATTACAATGTATTATTTCACTAATTGCTGTAAAGTGATTTCACGTGAATATGTGTAAAACTACACTCACCAGTAGTGGTAGTTTCAGACGTTGTAGGTGCGCCTGTCACTCTAGTTGGTGTTGGCCCTATGTAGCGGAGGAAATATTACAATATTCACTAATTGCTGCAAATAGAGTTCACATGACGATGAGAAAGCACTCTACTAACAAGAGATGGTAGTTGCAGAAGCTCTTTATGTACCTGTCACAGTAGTTGGTGTTGACACCACGTAGCAGTGAAAATATTATATAATATTAATTCACTGTTGGATGTAAATGGACTCCCATATATTTTATTTTGAACTTAATCATTAATTGGTCACATTGGAAAGAGCACATTACAAGTGCCACTACAAATACAATGAGCAGATCAATAAGTACTGCTCAAGTATCATTTGCCCAACTCCCTTCAAGAAAGAAAATGGTTGTCTTTCAGTGCAGGGTTTGGCCCAAGTTGCATGTGTAAGCAATCTACTTATCGAACAATTACACTATTAACTCCCATGTTGTCAGCAAACACGTCATTATCTTTTATCAACAAGATCTACCTTATGGTTTCAAGTAAAAAATATATTTCAAGGAGTATTGCATGACTTATTTTCCAAAGAGCAATGGGCAAATTTGAGAACATCACTGAACACACTACACTTCTCATCAATACTTCATCAATTTCTCCATACTGAGCAATTTCCTTCTTTCTGATTTGCAGGAATCATTTCATCGCTTTTTCCGAACAGAAATTGGACATGGAAGCAACATTCTTGTCCGGAATTAAGGAAAGAAAAGCTCTTGGTACAGGATTTTGCAAATGATATGTTTTCAAGCAAGTCCTTTTGTTCTCAGAAGCAACAAATATTACTGTAACCATCGATTGACCTGAAATGTATAATCTTTCGTGGTAATTAGTGAATTTAGGCTTCTATCATTATTGACAGCAATCCCCAAATTCTTCAAAATGCAAAAGTAAATTGCAAACAAATTCCAAAACTTAAATGTCAGAATTTGGAGAAAATGTAAATAGTTTCTGCCAATCCGCTTCTTCAACATAGCTCAGTAGATCTAGGGCAGTTAGAACTACCTATGCTCATTTTAATGACAAGAATATATTGCCATTATTGCTCTCAAACTTGCAAGAGCAACACGTCACAAAATATCCGTTAAAATCAAACTTTTGTGGAATTGTATTAATCATTTCCAAAATCTATAACTGATAATGCCCGTGATTTAGAATACCAGGCAGCATTCGTGTCTTTGAATGCTATTCATTTCAAAGTTTACACATTCTCAAAATAAATATGCATCAATTACCAGTGAGGGAAGTCGAAGCCAACACACTTGTGCTCCCTGTTACTCCTTTTGGGCAAAGGAAAGGTTTCAAAAGATTACATCAAGTCTTCGCTGTTTGCCATTTCTCAAATGTGTTTCATATCAGAAAGCACTTAGTTTAGAGGATTAAAGCAACACATTCAACTATTAATAAACATACCAAGGAAAGAATAGCTTGCATTTAAATAGCGCCTTTCACGACCACCGGATAGCTCAAAGTGCTTAACCATCAATGAACTATTTTTGGAATGTAGTCACTGTTGCAATGTGCGAAACGTGGCAGCCAAATTGCTCACAGCAAGCTCCCAAAAACAGCATGTGATAATGAACAGATAACTCGTTTTTACTTTAGTTGATTGAGGGATAAATTATGGCAAGGACACCTGTGATACCTCTCCTGCTCTTCTTCAAAATAGTGTCATGGGATCTTTTACGTCCACCCAAGAGTGCAGACGGGGCCGCGGTTCAGTGTATTATGTGAAAAACAGTACCTCCAACACCGCAGCACTCCCTCAGCGCTGCACTGGAGTGTCAGCTTAGATTTTGAGGCTCAAGTCCCTGGAGTGGGATTTGAACCCGAACCTTCCGAGTCAGAGGCTAGAGTGCTCATCACTAACCCACAGCTGACACTAACTATCAAAAGTGATAGCGAACAATTCAACCGCTACTGATTTATAGACTAAACTATACAAGGACTGAATATCGAAAATACTTCAATGATACTCGAAAGACAACACATTTTATTGGTCAGTTTTGGCAGGGTTGATATCATGCCACAATGAGAAAAAATATTACTTACTGGTGATTGTAATTGCAGAAGCTGGAGGTGGGCTTGTCACTGAAGTTGGTGTTGGCCCTGCGTAGCGGAGAGAATATCTCAATGTATTAATTCACTAATTGCTGTAAATAGATTTCACTGACTATGTGTAAAACTACACTCACCAGTAGTGGTAGTTTTAGACGTTGAAGGTGCACCAGGCACTGTAATTGGTGTTGGCCCTTTGTCGCGGAGAAAATATTACAATGTATTATTTCACTAATTGCTGTAAATAGATTTCACTGACTATGTATAAAACTACACTCACCAGTAGCGGTAGTTTCAGACGTTGTAGGTGCACCTGGCACTGTAATTGGTGTTGGCCCTATGTAGCGGAGAAAATATTACAATGTATTATTTCACTAATTGCTGTAAAGCGATTTCACGTGAATATGTGTAAAACTACACTCACCAGTAGTGGTAGTTTCAGACGTTGTAGGTGCGCCTGTCACTCTAGTTGGCGTTGGCCCTATGTAGCGGAGGAAATATTACAATATTCACTAATTGCTGCAAATAGAGTTCACATGACGATGAGAAAGCACTCTACTAACAAGAGATGGTAGTTGCAGAAGCTGTTTATGTACCTGTCACAGTAGTTGGTGTTGACACCACGTAGCAGTGAAAATATTATATAATATTAATTCACTGTTGGATGTAAATGGACTCCCATATATTTTATTTTGAACTTAATCATTAATTGGTCACATTGGAAAGAGCACATTACAAGTGCCACTACAAATACAATGAGCAGATCAATAAGTACTGCTCAAGTATCATTTGCCCAACTCCCTTCAAGAAAGAAAATGGTTGTCTTTCAGTGCAGGGTTTGGCCCAAGTTGCATGTGTAAGCAATCTACTTATCGAACAATTACACTATTAACTCCCATGTTGTCAGCAAACACGTCATTATCTTTTATCAACAAGATCTACCTTATGGTTTCAAGTAAAAAATATATTTCAAGGAGTATTGCATGCCTTATTTTCCAAAGAGCAATGGGCAAATTTGAGAACATCACTGAACACGCTACACTTCTCATCAATACTTCATCAATTTCTCCATACTGAGCAATTTCCTTCTTTCACATTTGCAGGAATCATTTCATTGCTTTTTCCAAACAGATATTGGACATGGAAGCAACATTCTTGTCTGGAATTAAGGAAAGAAAAGCTCTTGGTTCAGGATTTTTCAAATGATATGTTTTCAAGCAAATCCTTTTGTTCTCCGAAGCAACAAATATTACTGTAACCATCGATTGACCTGAAATGTATAATCTTTCGTGGTAATCAGTGAATTTAGGCTTCTATCATTATTGACAGCAATCCCCTAATTCTTCAAAATGTAAAAGTAAATTGCAAACAACTTCCAAAACTTAAATGTCAGAATTTGGAGACAATGTAAATAGTTTCTGCCAATCCGCTTCTTCAACATTGCTCAGTAGATCTAGGGCAGTTAGAACTACCTATGCTCATTTTAATGACAAGAAAATATTGCCATTATTGGTCTCAACCTTGCAAGAGCAACACGTCACAAAATATCCGTTAAAATCAAACTTTTGTGGAATTGTATTAATCATTTCCAAAATCTATAACTGATAATGCCCGTGATTTAGAATACCAGGCAGCATTCGTGTCTTTGAATGCTATTCATTTCAAAGTTTACACATTCTCAAAATAAATATGCATCAATTACCAGTGAGGGAAGTCGAAGCCAACACACTTGTGCTCCCTGTTACTCCTATAGGGCAAAGGAAAGGTTTCAAAAGATTACATCAAGTCTTCGCTGTTTGCCATTCCTCAAATGTGTTTCATATCAGAAAGCACTTAGTTTAGAGGATTAAAGCAACACATTCAACTATTAATAAACATACCAAGGAAAGAATAGCTTGCATTTAAATAGCGCCTTTCACGACCACCGGATAGCTCAAAGTGCTTAACCATCAATGAACTATTTTTGGAATGTAGTCACTGTTGCAATGTGCGAAACGTGGCAGCCAAATTGCTCACAGCAAGCTCCCAAAAACAGCATGTGATAATGAACAGATAACTCGTTTTTACTTAAGTTGATTGAGGGATAAATTATGGCAAGGACACCTGTGATACCTCTCCTGCTCTTCTTCGAAATAGTGTCATGGGATCTTTTACGTCCACCCGAGAGTGCAGACGGGGCCGCGGTTCAGTGTATTATGTGAAAAACAGTACCTCCAACACCGCAGCACTCCCTCAGCACTGCACTGGAGTGTCAGCTTAGATTTTGGGGCTCAAGTCCCTGGAGTGGGATTTGAACCCGAACCTTCTGAGTCAGAGGCTAGAGTGCTCATCACTAACCCACAGCTGACACTAACTATCAAAAGTGATAGCGAACAATTCAACCGCTACTGATTTATAGACTAAACTATACAAGGACTGAATATCGAAAATACTTCAATGATACTCGAAAGACAACACATTTTATTGGTCAGTTTTGGCAGGGTTGATATCATGTCACAATGAGAAAAAATATTACTTACTGGTGATTGTAATTGCAGAAGCTGGAGGTGTGCCTGTCACTGTAGTTGGTGTTGGCCCTGCGTAGCGGAGAGAATATCTCAATGTATTAATTCACTAATTGCTGTAAATAGATTTCACTGACTATGTGTAAAACTACACTCACCAGTAGTGGTAGTTTTAGACGTTGAAGGTGCACCAGGCACTGTAATTGGTGTTGGCCCTTTGTAGCGGAGAAAATATTACAATGTATTATTTCACTAATTGCTGTAAATAGATTTCACTGACTATGTATAAAACTACACTCACCAGTAGCGATAGTTTCAGACGTTGTAGGTGCACCTGGCACTGTAATTGGTGTTGGCCCTATGTAGCGGAGAAAATATTACAATGTATTATTTCACTAATTGCTGTAAAGCGATTTCACGTGAATATGTGTAAAACTACACTCACCAGTAGTGGTAGTTTCAGACGTTGTAGGTGCGCCTGTCACTCTAGTTGGTGTTGGCCCTATGTAGCGGAGGAAATATTACAATATTCACTAATTGCTGCAAATAGAGTTCACATGACGATGAGAAAGCACTCTACTAACAAGAGATGGTAGTTGCAGAAGCTGTTTATGTACCTGTCACAGTAGTTGGTGTTGACACCACATAGCCGTGAAAATATTATATAATATTAATTCACTGTTGGATGGAAATGGACTCCCATATATTTTATTTTGAACTTAATCATTAATTGGTCACATTGGAAAGAGCACATTACAAGTGCCACTACAAATACAATGAGCAGATCAATAAGTACTGCTCAAGTATCATTTGCCCAACTCCCTTCAAGAAAGAAAATGGTTGTCTTTCAGTGCAGGGTTTGGCCCAAGTTGCATGTGTAAGCAATCTACTTATCGAACAATTACACTATTAACTCCCATGTTGTCAGCAAACACGTCATTATCTTTTATCAACAAGATCTACCTTATGGTTTCAAGTAAAAAATATATTTCAAGGACTTATTGCATGACTTATTTTCCAAAGAGCATTGGGCAAATTTGAGAACATCACTGAACACACTACACTTCTCATCAATACTTCATCAATTTCTCCATACTGAGCAATTTCCTTCTTTCTGATTTGCAGGAATCATTTCATCGCTTTTTCCGAACAGAAATTGGACATGGAAGCAACATTCTTGTCCGGAATTAAGGAAAGAAAAGCTCTTGGTACAGGATTTTGCAAATGATATGTTTTCAAGCAAGTCCTTTTGTTCTCAGAAACAACAAATATTATTGTAACCATCGATTGACCTGAAATGTGTAATCTTTCGTGGTAATTAGTGAATTTAGGCTTCTATCATTATTGACAGCAATCCCCGAATTCTTCAAAATGCAAAAGTAAATTGCAAACAAATTCCAAAACTTAAATGTCAGAATTTGGAGAAAATGTAAATAGTTTCTGCCAATCCGCTTCTTCAACATTGCTCAGTAGATCTAGGGCAGTGAGAACTAACTATGCTCATTTTAATGACAAGAAAATATTGCCATTATTGCTCTCAACCTTGCAAGAGCAACACGTCACAAAGTATCCGTTAAAATCAAACTTTTGTGGAATTGTATTAATCATTTCCAAAATCTATAACTGATAATGCCCGTGATTTAGAATACCAGGCAGCATTCGTGTCTTTGAATGCTATTCATTTCAAAGTTTACACATTCTCAAAATAAATATGCATCAATTACCAGTGAGGGAAGTCGAAGCCAACACACTTGTGCTCCCTGTTACTCCTATCGGGCAAAGGAAAGGTTTCAAAAGATTACATCAAGTCTTCGCTGTTTGCCATTCCTCAAATGTGTTTCATATCAGAAAGCACTTAGTTTAGAGGATTAAAGCAACACATTCAACTATTAACAAACATACCAAGGAAAGAATAGCTTGCATTTAAATAGCGCCTTTCACGACCACCGGATAGCTCAAAGTGCTTAACCATCAATGAACTATTTTTGGAATGTAGTCACTGTTGCAATGTGCGAAACGTGGCAGCCAAATTGCTCACAGCAAGCTCCCAAAAACAGCATGTGATAATGAACAGATAACTCGTTTTTACTTAAGTTGATTGAGGGATAAATTATGGCAAGGACACCTGTGATACCTCTCCTGCTCTTCTTCGAAATAGTGTCATGGGATCTTTTACGTCCACCCGAGAGTGCAGACGGGGCCGCGGTTCACTGTATTATGTGAAAAACAGTACCTCCAACACCGCAGCACTCCCTCAGCACTGCACTGGAGTGTCAGCTTAGATTTTGGGGCTCAAGTCCCTGGAGTGGGATTTGAACCCGAACCTTCTGAGTCAGAGGCTAGAGTGCTCATCACTAACCCACAGCTGACACTAACTATCAAAAGTGATAGCGAACAATTCAACCGCTACTGATTTATAGACTAAACTATACAAGGACTGAATATCGAAAATATTTCAAAGATACTCGAAAGACAACACATTTTATTGGTCAGTTTTGGCAGGGTTGATATCATGTCACAATGAGAAAAAATATTACTTACTGGTGATTGTAATTGCAGAAGCTGGAGGTGTGCCTGTCACTGTAGTTGGTGTTGGCCCTGCGTAGCGGAGAGAATATCTCAATGTATTAATTCACTAATTGCTGTAAATAGATTTCACTGACTATGTGTAAAACTACACTCACCAGTAGTGGTAGTTTTAGACGTTGAAGGTGCACCAGGCACTGTAATTGGTGTTGGCCCTTTGTAGCGGAGAAAATATTACAATGTATTATTTCACTAATTGCTGTAAATAGATTTGACTGACTATGTATAAAACTACACTCACCAGTAGCGATAGTTTCAGACGTTGTAGGTGCACCTGGCACTGTAATTGGTGTTGGCCCTATGTAGCGGAGAAAATATTACAATGTATTATTTCACTAATTGCTGTAAAGCGATTTCACGTGAATATGTGTAAAACTACACTCACCAGTAGTGGTAGTTTCAGACGTTGTAGGTGCGCCTGTCACTCTAGTTGGTGTTGGCCCTATGTAGCGGAGGAAATATTACAATATTCACTAATTGCTGCAAATAGAGTTCACATGACGATGAGAAAGCACTCTACTAACAAGAGATGGTAGTTGCAGAAGCTGTTTATGTACCTGTCACAGTAGTTGGTGTTGACACCACATAGCCGTGAAAATATTATATAATATTAATTCACTGTTGGATGGAAATGGACTCCCATATATTTTATTTTGAACTTAATCATTAATTGGTCACATTGGAAAGAGCACATTACAAGTGCCACTACAAATACAATGAGCAGATCAATAAGTACTGCTCAAGTATCATTTGCCCAACTCCCTTCAAGAAAGAAAATGGTTGTCTTTCAGTGCAGGGTTTGGCCCAAGTTGCATGTGTAAGCAATCTACTTATCGAACAATTACACTATTAACTCCCATGTTGTCAGCAAACACGTCATTATCTTTTATCAACAAGATCTACCTTATGGTTTCAAGTAAAAAATATATTTCAAGGACTTATTGCATGACTTATTTTCCAAAGAGCATTGGGCAAATTTGAGAACATCACTGAACACACTACACTTCTCATCAATACTTCATCAATTTCTCCATACTGAGCAATTTCCTTCTTTCTGATTTGCAGGAATCATTTCATCGCTTTTTCCGAACAGAAATTGGACATGGAAGCAACATTCTTGTCCGGAATTAAGGAAAGAAAAGCTCTTGGTACAGGATTTTGCAAATGATATGTTTTCAAGCAAGTCCTTTTGTTCTCAGAAACAACAAATATTATTGTAACCATCGATTGACCTGAAATGTGTAATCTTTCGTGGTAATTAGTGAATTTAGGCTTCTATCATTATTGACAGCAATCCCCGAATTCTTCAAAATGCAAAAGTAAATTGCAAACAAATTCCAAAACTTAAATGTCAGAATTTGGAGAAAATGTAAATAGTTTCTGCCAATCCGCTTCTTCAACATTGCTCAGTAGATCTAGGGCAGTGAGAACTAACTATGCTCATTTTAATGACAAGAAAATATTGCCATTATTGCTCTCAACCTTGCAAGAGCAACACGTCACAAAGTATCCGTTAAAATCAAACTTTTGTGGAATTGTATTAATCATTTCCAAAATCTATAACTGATAATGCCCGTGATTTAGAATACCAGGCAGCATTCGTGTCTTTGAATGCTATTCATTTCAAAGTTTACACATTCTCAAAATAAATATGCATCAATTACCAGTGAGGGAAGTCGAAGCCAACACACTTGTGCTCCCTGTTACTCCTATCGGGCAAAGGAAAGGTTTCAAAAGATTACATCAAGTCTTCGCTGTTTGCCATTCCTCAAATGTGTTTCATATCAGAAAGCACTTAGTTTAGAGGATTAAAGCAACACATTCAACTATTAACAAACATACCAAGGAAAGAATAGCTTGCATTTAAATAGCGCCTTTCACGACCACCGGATAGCTCAAAGTGCTTAACCATCAATGAACTATTTTTGGAATGTAGTCACTGTTGCAATGTGCGAAACGTGGCAGCCAAATTGCTCACAGCAAGCTCCCAAAAACAGCATGTGATAATGAACAGATAACTCGTTTTTACTTAAGTTGATTGAGGGATAAATTATGGCAAGGACACCTGTGATACCTCTCCTGCTCTTCTTCGAAATAGTGTCATGGGATCTTTTACGTCCACCCGAGAGTGCAGACGGGGCCGCGGTTCACTGTATTATGTGAAAAACAGTACCTCCAACACCGCAGCACTCCCTCAGCACTGCACTGGAGTGTCAGCTTAGATTTTGGGGCTCAAGTCCCTGGAGTGGGATTTGAACCCGAACCTTCTGAGTCAGAGGCTAGAGTGCTCATCACTAACCCACAGCTGACACTAACTATCAAAAGTGATAGCGAACAATTCAACCGCTACTGATTTATAGACTAAACTATACAAGGACTGAATATCGAAAATATTTCAAAGATACTCGAAAGACAACACATTTTATTGGTCAGTTTTGGCAGGGTTGATATCATGTCACAATGAGAAAAAATATTACTTACTGGTGATTGTAATTGCAGAAGCTGGAGGTGTGCCTGTCACTGTAGTTGGTGTTGGCCCTGCGTAGCGGAGAGAATATCTCAATGTATTAATTCACTAATTGCTGTAAATAGATTTCACTGACAATGTGTAAAACTACACTCACCAGTAGTGGTAGTTTTAGACGTTGAAGGTGCACCAGGCACTGTAATTGGTGTTGGCCCTTTGTAGCGGAGAAAATATTACAATGTATTATTTCACTAATTGCTGTAAATAGATTTGACTGACTATGTATAAAACTACACTCACCAGTAGCGATAGTTTCAGACGTTGTAGGTGCACCTGGCACTGTAATTGGTGTTGGCCCTATGTAGCGGAGAAAATATTACAATGTATTATTTCACTAATTGCTGTAAAGCGATTTCACGTGAATATGTGTAAAACTACACTCACCAGTAGTGGTAGTTTCAGACGTTGTAGGTGCGCCTGTCACTCTAGTTGGTGTTGGCCCTATGTAGCAGAGGAAATATTACAATATTCACTAATTGCTGCAAATAGAGTTCACATGACGATGAGAAAGCACTCTACTAACAAGAGATGGTAGTTGCAGAAGCTGTTTATATACCTGTCACAGTAGTTGGTGTTGACACCACGTAGCAGTGAAAATATTATATAATATTAATTCACTGTCGGATGTAAATGGACTCCCATATATTTTATTTTGAACTTAATCATTAATTGGTCACATTGGAAAGAGCACATTACAAGTGCCACTACAAATACAATGAGCAGATCAATAAGTACTGCTCAAGTATCATTTGCCCAACTCCCTTCAAGAAAGAAAATGGTTGTCTTTCAGTGCAGGGTTTGGCCCAAGTTGCATGTGTAAGCAATCTACTTATCGAACAATTACATTATTAACTCCCATGTTGTCAGCAAACACGTCATTATCTTTTATCAACAAGATCTACCTTATGGTTTCAAGTAAAAAACATATTTCAAGGAATATTGCATGACTTATTTTCCAAAGAGCAATGGGCAAATTTGAGAACATCACTGAACACGCTACACTTCTCATCAATAATTCATCAATTTCTCCATACTGAGCAATTTCCTTCTTTCACATTTGCAGGAATCATTTCATTGCTTTTTCCAAACAGAAATTGGACATGGAAGCAATATTCTTGTCTGGAATTAAGGAAAGAAAAGCTCTTGGTTCAGGATTTTTCGAATGATATGTTTTCAAGCAAGTCCTTTTGTTCTCCGAAGCAACAAATATTACTGTAACCATCGATTGACCTGAAATGTATAATCTTTCGTGGTAATCAGTGAATTTAGGCTTCTATCATTATTGACAGCAATCCCCGAATTCTTCAAAATGCAAAAGTAAATTGCAAACAAATTCCAAAACTTAAATGTCAGAATTTGGAGACAATGTAAATAGTTTCTGCCAATCCGCTTCTTCAACATTGCTCAGTAGATCTAGGGCAGTCAGAACTACCTATGCTCATTTTAATGACAAGAAAATATTGCCGTCATTGGGCTCAATCTTGCAAGAGCAACACGTCACAAAGTATCCGTTAAAATCAAACTTTTGTGGAAATGTATTAATCATTTCCGAAACCTATAACTGATAATGCCCGTGATTTAGAATACCAGGCAGCATTCGTGTCTTTTAATACTATTCATTTCAAAGTTTACACATTCTCAAAATAAATATGCATCAATTACCAGTGAGGGAAGTCGAAGCCAACACACTTGTGCTCCCTGTTACTCCTATCGGGCAAAGGAAAGGTTTCAAAAGATTACATCAAGTCTTCGCTGTTTGCCATTCCTCAAATGTGTTTCATATCAGAAAGCACTTAGTTTAGAGGATTAAAGCAACACATTCAACTATTAATAAACATACCAAGGAAAGAATAGCTTGCATTTAAATAGCGCCTTTCATGACCACCGGATAGCTCAAAGTGCTTAACCATCAATGAACTATTTTTGGAATGTAGTCACTGTTGCAATGTGCGAAACGTGGCAGCCAAATTGCTCACAGCAAGCTCCCAAAAACAGCATGTGATGATGAACAGATAACTCGTTTTTACTTAAGTTGATTGAGGGATAAATTATGGCAAGGACACCTGTGATACCTCTCCTGCTCTTCTTCGAAATAGTGTCATGGGATCTTTTACGTCCACCCAAGAGTGCAGACGGGGCCGCGGTTCAGTGTATTATGTGAAAAACAGTACCTCCAACACCGCAGCACTTCCTCAGCACTGCACTAGAGTGTCAGCTTAGATTTTGGGGCTCAAGTCCCTGGAGTGGGATTTGAACCCGAACCTTCCGAGTCAGAGGCTAGAGTGCTCATCACTAACCCACAGCTGACACTAACTATCAAAAGTGATAGCGAACAATTCAACCGCTACTGATTTATAGACTAAACTATACAAGGACTGAATATCGAAAATACTTCTATGATACTCGAAAGACAACACATTTTATTGGTCAGTTTTGGCAGGGTTGATATCATGTCACAATGAGAAAAAATATTACTTACTGGTGATTGTAATTGCAGAAGCTGGAGGTGTGCCTGTCACTGTAGTTGGTGTTGGCCCTGCGTAGCGGAGAGAATATCTCAATGTATTAATTCACTAATTGCTGTAAATAGATTTCACTGACTATGTGTAAAACTACACTCACCAGTAGTGGTAGTTTTAGACGTTGAAGGTGCACCAGGCACTGTAATTGGTGTTGGCCCTTTGTAGCGGAGAAAATATTACAATGTATTATTTCACTAATTGCTGTAAATAGATTTGACTGACTATGTATAAAACTACACTCACCAGTAGCGATAGTTTCAGACGTTGTAGGTGTACCTGGCACTGTAATTGGTGTTGGCCCTATGTAGCGGAGAAAATATTACAATGTATTATTTCACTAATTGCTGTAAAGCGATTTCACGTGAATATGTGTAAAACTACACTCACCAGTAGTGGTAGTTTCAGACGTTGTAGGTGCGCCTGTCACTCTAGTTGGTGTTGGCCCTATGTAGCGGAGGAAATATTACAATATTCACTAATTGCTGCAAATAGAGTTCACATGACGATGAGAAAGCACTCTACTAACAAGAGATGGTAGTTGCAGAAGCTGTTTATGTGCCTGTCACATTAGTTGTTGTTGACACCACATAGCCGTGAAAATATTATATAATATTAATTCACTGTTGGATGTAAATGGACTCCCATATATTTTATTTTGAACTTAATCATTAATTGGTCACATTGGAAAGAGCACATTACAAGTGCCACTACAAATACAATGAGCAGATCAATAAGTACTGCTCAAGTATCATTTGCCCAACTCCCTTCAAGAAAGAAAATGGTTGTCTTTCAGTGCAGGGTTTGGCCCAAGTTGCATGTGTAAGCAATCTACTTATCGAACAATTACACTATTAACTCCCATGTTGTCAGCAAACACGTCATTATCTTTTATCAACAAGATCTACCTTATGGTTTCAAGTAAAAAATATATTTCAAGGAGTATTGCATGACTTATTTTCCAAAGAGCAATGGGCAAATTTGAGAACATCACTGAACACACTACACTTCTCATCAATACTTCATCAATTTCTCCATACTGAGCAATTTCCTTCTTTCTGATTTGCAGGAATCATTTCATCGCTTTTTCCGAACAGAAATTGGACATGGAAGCAACATTCTTGTCCGGAATTAAGGAAAGAAAAGCTCTTGGTACAGGATTTTGCAAATGATATGTTTTCAAGCAAGTCCTTTTGTTCTCAGAAACAACAAATATTATTGTAACCATCGATTGACCTGAAATGTGTAATCTTTCGTGGTAATTAGTGAATTTAGGCTTCTATCATTATTGACAGCAATCCCCGAAACCTTCAAAATGCAAAAGTAAATTGCAAACAAATTCCAAAACTTAAATGTCAGAATTTGGAGAAAATGTAAATAGTTTCTGCCAATCCGCTTCTTCAACATTGCTCAGTAGATCTAGGGCAGTTAGAACTACCTATGCTCATTTTAATGACAAGAAAATATTGCCATTATTGCTCTCAACCTTGCAAGAGCAACACGTCACAAAGTATCCGTTAAAATCAAACTTTTGTGGAATTGTATTAATCATTTCCAAAATCTATAACTGATAATGCCCGTGATTTAGAATACCAGGCAGCATTCGTGTCTTTGAATGCTATTCATTTCAAAGTTTACACATTCTCAAAATAAATATGCATCAATTACCAGTGAGGGAAGTCAAAGCCAACACACTTGTGCTCCCTGTTACTCCTATAGGGCAAAGGAAAGGTTTCAAAAGATTACATCAAGTCTTCGCTGTTTGCCATTCCTCAAATGTGTTTCATATCAGAAAGCACTTAGTTTAGAGGATTAAAGCAACACATTCAACTATTAATAAACATACCAAGGAAAGAATAGCTTGCATTTAAATAGCGCCTTTCATGACCACCGGATAGCTCAAAGTGCTTAACCATCAATGAACTATTTTTGGAATGTAGTCACTGTTGCAATGTGCGAAACGTGGCAGCCAAATTGCTCACAGCAAGCTCCCAAAAACAGCATGTGATAATGAACAGATAACTCGTTTTTACTTAAGTTGATTGAGGGATAAATTATGGCAAGGACACCTGTGATACCTCTCCTGCTCTTCTTCGAAATAGTGTCATGGGATCTTTTACGTCCACCCAAGAGTGCAGACGGGGCCGCGGTTCAGTGTATTATGTGAAAAACAGTACCTCCAACACCGCAGCACTCCCTCAGCACTGCACTGGAGTGTCAGCTTAGATTTTAGGGCTCAAATCCCTGGAATGGGATTTGAACCCGAACCTTCCGAGTCAGAGGCTAGAGTGCTCATCACTAACCCACAGCTGACACTAACTATCAAAAGTGATAGCGAACAATTCAACCGCTACTGATTTATAGACTAAACTATACAAGGACTGAATATCGAAAATATTTCAATGATACTCGAAAGACAACACATTTTATTGGTCAGTTTTGGCAGGGTTGATATCATGTCACAATGAGAAAAAATATTACTTACTGGTGATTGTAATTGCAGAAGCTGGAGGTGTGCCTGTCACTGTAGTTGGTGTTGGCCCTGCGTAGCGGAGAGAATATCTCAATGTATTAATTCACTAATTGCTGTAAATAGATTTCACTGACAATGTGTAAAACTACACTCACCAGTAGTGGTAGTTTTAGACGTTGAAGGTGCACCAGGCACTGTAATTGGTGTTGGCCCTTTGTAGCGGAGAAAATATTACAATGTATTATTTCACTAATTGCTGTAAATAGATTTGACTGAGTATGTATAAAACTACACTCACCAGTAGCGATAGTTTCAGACGTTGTAGGTGCACCTGGCACTGTAATTGGTGTTGGCCCTATGTAGCGGAGAAAATATTACAATGTATTATTTCACTAATTGCTGTAAAGCGATTTCACGTGAATATGTGTAAAACTACACTCACCAGTAGTGGTAGTTTCAGACGTTGTAGGTGCGCCTGTCACTCTAGTTGGTGTTGGCCCTATGTAGCAGAGGAAATATTACAATATTCACTAATTGCTGCAAATAGAGTTCACATGACGATGAGAAAGCACTCTACTAACAAGAGATGGTAGTTGCAGAAGCTGTTAATATACCTGTCACAGTAGTTGGTGTTGACACCACGTAGCAGTGAAAATATTATATAATATTAATTCACTGTTGGATGTAAATGGACTCCCATATATTTTATTTTGAACTTAATCATTAATTGGTCACATTGGAAAGAGCACATTACAAGTGCCACTACAAATACAATGAGCAGATCAATAAGTACTGCTCAAGTATCATTTGCCCAACTCCCTTCAAGAAAGAAAATGGTTGTCTTTCAGTGCAGGGTTTGGCCCAAGTTGCATGTGTAAGCAATCTACTTATCGAACAATTACACTATTAACTCCCATGTTGTCAGCAAACACGTCATTATCTTTTATCAACAAGATCTACCTTATGGTTTCAAGTAAAAAACATATTTCAAGGAATATTGCATGACTTATTTTCCAAAGAGCAATGGGCAAATTTGAGAACATCACTGAACACGCTACACTTCTCATCAATAATTCATCAATTTCTCCATACTGAGCAATTTCCTTCTTTCACATTTGCAGGAATCATTTCATTGCTTTTTCCAAACAGAAATTGGACATGGAAGCAATATTCTTGTCTGGAATTAAGGAAAGAAAAGCTCTTGGTTCAGGATTTTTCGAATGATATGTTTTCAAGCAAGTCCTTTTGTTCTCCGAAGCAACAAATATTACTGTAACCATCGATTGACCTGAAATGTATAATCTTTCGTGGTAATCAGTGAATTTAGGCTTCTATCATTATTGACAGCAATCCCCGAATTCTTCAAAATGCAAAAGTAAATTGCAAACAAATTCCAAAACTTAAATGTCAGAATTTGGAGAAAATGTAAATAGTTTCTGCCAATCCGCTTCTTCAACATTGCTCAGTAGATCTAGGGCAGTCAGAACTACCTATGCTCATTTTAATGACAAGAAAATATTGCCGTCATTGGGCTCAATCTTGCAAGAGCAACACGTCACAAAGTATCCGTTAAAATCAAACTTTTGTGGAAATGTATTAATCATTTCCGAAACCTATAACTGATAATGCCCGTGATTTAGAATACCAGGCAGCATTCGTGTCTTTTAATGCTATTCATTTCAAAGTTTACACATTCTCAAAATAAATATGCATCAATTACCAGTGAGGGAAGTCGAAGCCAACACACTTGTGCTCCCTGTTACTCCTATCGGGCAAAGGAAAGGTTTCAAAAGATTACATCAAGTCTTCGCTGTTTGCCATTCCTCAAATGTGTTTCATATCAGAAAGCACTTAGTTTAGAGGATTAAAGCAACACATTCAACTATTAACAAACATACCAAGGAAAGAATAGCTTGCATTTAAATAGCGCCTTTCACGACCACCGGATAGCTCAAAGTGCTTAACCATCAATGAACTATTTTTGGAATGTAGTCACTGTTGCAATGTGCGAAACGTGGCAGCCAAATTGCTCACAGCAAGCTCCCAAAAACAGCATGTGATGATGAACAGATAACTCGTTTTTACTTAAGTTGATTGAGGGATAAATTATGGCAAGGACACCTGTGATACCTCTCCTGCTCTTCTTCGAAATAGTGTCATGGGATCTTTTACGTCCACCCAAGAGTGCAGACGGGGCCGCGGTTCAGTGTATTATGTGAAAAACAGTACCTCCAACACCGCAGCACTTCCTCAGCACTGCACTAGAGTGTCAGCTTAGATTTTGGGGCTCAAGTCCCTGGAGTGGGATTTGAACCCGAACCTTCCGAGTCAGAGGCTAGAGTGCTCATCACTAACCCACAGCTGACACTAACTATCAAAAGTGATAGCGAACAATTCAACCGCTACTGATTTATAGACTAAACTATACAAGGACTGAATATCGAACATACTTCAATGATACTCGAAAGACAACACATTTTATTGGTCAGTTTTGGCAGGGTTGATATCATGTCACAATGAGAAAAAATATTACTTACTGGTGATTGTAATTGCAGAAGCTGGAGGTGTGCCTGTCACTGTAGTTGGTGTTGGCCCTGCGTAGCGGAGAGAATATCTCAATGTATTAATTCACTAATTGCTGTAAATAGATTTCACTGACTATGTGTAAAACTACACTCACCAGTAGTGGTAGTTTTAGACGTTGAAGGTGCACCAGGCACTGTAATTGGTGTTGGCCCTTTGTAGCGGAGAAAATATTACAATGTATTATTTCACTAATTGCTGTAAATAGATTTGACTGACTATGTATAAAACTACACTCACCAGTAGCGATAGTTTCAGACGTTGTAGGTGTACCTGGCACTGTAATTGGTGTTGGCCCTATGTAGCGGAGAAAATATTACAATGTATTATTTCACTAATTGCTGTAAAGCGATTTCACGTGAATATGTGTAAAACTACACTCACCAGTAGTGGTAGTTTCAGACGTTGTAGGTGCGCCTGTCACTCTAGTTGGTGTTGGCCCTATGTAGCGGAGGAAATATTACAATATTCACTAATTGCTGCAAATAGAGTTCACATGACGATGAGAAAGCACTCTACTAACAAGAGATGGTAGTTGCAGAAGCTGTTTATGTGCCTGTCACATTAGTTGTTGTTGACACCACATAGCCGTGAAAATATTATATAATATTAATTCACTGTTGGATGTAAATGGACTCCCATATATTTTATTTTGAACTTAATCATTAATTGGTCACATTGGAAAGAGCACATTACAAGTGCCACTACAAATACAATGAGCAGATCAATAAGTACTGCTCAAGTATCATTTGCCCAACTCCCTTCAAGAAAGAAAATGGTTGTCTTTCAGTGCAGGGTTTGGCCCAAGTTGCATGTGTAAGCAATCTACTTATCGAACAATTACACTATTAACTCCCATGTTGTCAGCAAACACGTCATTATCTTTTATCAACAAGATCTACCTTATGGTTTCAAGTAAAAAATATATTTCAAGGAGTATTGCATGACTTATTTTCCAAAGAGCAATGGGCAAATTTGAGAACATCACTGAACACACTACACTTCTCATCAATACTTCATCAATTTCTCCATACTGAGCAATTTCCTTCTTTCTGATTTGCAGGAATCATTTCATCGCTTTTTCCGAACAGAAATTGGACATGGAAGCAACATTCTTGTCCGGAATTAAGGAAAGAAAAGCTCTTGGTACAGGATTTTGCAAATGATATGTTTTCAAGCAAGTCCTTTTGTTCTCAGAAACAACAAATATTATTGTAACCATCGATTGACCTGAAATGTGTAATCTTTCGTGGTAATTAGTGAATTTAGGCTTCTATCATTATTGACAGCAATCCCCGAAACCTTCAAAATGCAAAAGTAAATTGCAAACAAATTCCAAAACTTAAATGTCAGAATTTGGAGAAAATGTAAATAGTTTCTGCCAATCCGCTTCTTCAACATTGCTCAGTAGATCTAGGGCAGTTAGAACTACCTATGCTCATTTTAATGACAAGAAAATATTGCCATTATTGCTCTCAACCTTGCAAGAGCAATACGTCACAAAGTATCCGTTAAAATCAAACTTTTGTGGAATTGTATTAATCATTTCCAAAATCTATAACTGATAATGCCCGTGATTTAGAATACCAGGCAGCATTCGTGTCTTTGAATGCTATTCATTTCAAAGTTTACACATTCTCAAAATAAATATGCATCAATTACCAGTGAGGGAAGTCGAAGCCAACACACTTGTGCTCCCTGTTACTCCTATAGGGCAAAGGAAAGGTTTCAAAAGATTACATCAAGTCTTCGCTGTTTGCCATTCCTCAAATGTGTTTCATATCAGAAAGCACTTAGTTTAGAGGATTAAAGCAACACATTCAACTATTAATAAACATACCAAGGAAAGAATAGCTTGCATTTAAATAGCGCCTTTCATGACCACCGGATAGCTCAAAGTGCTTAACCATCAATGAACTATTTTTGGAATGTAGTCACTGTTGCAATGTGCGAAACGTGGCAGCCAAATTGCTCACAGCAAGCTCCCAAAAACAGCATGTGATAATGAACAGATAACTCGTTTTTACTTAAGTTGATTGAGGGATAAATTATGGCAAGGACACCTGTGATACCTCTCCTGCTCTTCTTCGAAATAGTGTCATGGGATCTTTTACGTCCACCCAAGAGTGCAGACGGGGCCGCGGTTCAGTGTATTATGTGAAAAACAGTACCTCCAACACCGCAGCACTCCCTCAGCACTGCACTGGAGTGTCAGCTTAGATTTTAGGGCTCAAATCCCTGGAATGGGATTTGAACCCGAACCTTCCGAGTCAGAGGCTAGAGTGCTCATCACTAACCCACAGCTGACACTAACTATCAAAAGTGATAGCGAACAATTCAACCGCTACTGATTTATAGACTAAACTATACAAGGACTGAATATCGAAAATATTTCAATGATACTCGAAAGACAACACATTTTATTGGTCAGTTTTGGCAGGGTTGATATCATGTCACAATGAGAAAAAATATTACTTACTGGTGATTGTAATTGCAGAAGCTGGAGGTGTGCCTGTCACTGTAGTTGGTGTTGGCCCTGCGTAGCGGAGAGAATATCTCAATGTATTAATTCACTAATTGCTGTAAATAGATTTCACTGACAATGTGTAAAACTACACTCACCAGTAGTGGTAGTTTTAGACGTTGAAGGTGCACCAGGCACTGTAATTGGTGTTGGCCCTTTGTAGCGGAGAAAATATTACAATGTATTATTTCACTAATTGCTGTAAATAGATTTGACTGAGTATGTATAAAACTACACTCACCAGTAGCGATAGTTTCAGACGTTGTAGGTGCACCTGGCACTGTAATTGGTGTTGGCCCTATGTAGCGGAGAAAATATTACAATGTATTATTTCACTAATTGCTGTAAAGCGATTTCACGTGAATATGTGTAAAACTACACTCACCAGTAGTGGTAGTTTCAGACGTTGTAGGTGCGCCTGTCACTCTAGTTGGTGTTGGCCCTATGTAGCAGAGGAAATATTACAATATTCACTAATTGCTGCAAATAGAGTTCACATGACGATGAGAAAGCACTCTACTAACAAGAGATGGTAGTTGCAGAAGCTGTTAATATACCTGTCACAGTAGTTGGTGTTGACACCACGTAGCAGTGAAAATATTATATAATATTAATTCACTGTTGGATGTAAATGGACTCCCATATATTTTATTTTGAACTTAATCATTAATTGGTCACATTGGAAAGAGCACATTACAAGTGCCACTACAAATACAATGAGCAGATCAATAAGTACTGCTCAAGTATCATTTGCCCAACTCCCTTCAAGAAAGAAAATGGTTGTCTTTCAGTGCAGGGTTTGGCCCAAGTTGCATGTGTAAGCAATCTACTTATCGAACAATTACACTATTAACTCCCATGTTGTCAGCAAACACGTCATTATCTTTTATCAACAAGATCTACCTTATGGTTTCAAGTAAAAAACATATTTCAAGGAATATTGCATGACTTATTTTCCAAAGAGCAATGGGCAAATTTGAGAACATCACTGAACACGCTACACTTCTCATCAATAATTCATCAATTTCTCCATACTGAGCAATTTCCTTCTTTCACATTTGCAGGAATCATTTCATTGCTTTTTCCAAACAGAAATTGGACATGGAAGCAATATTCTTGTCTGGAATTAAGGAAAGAAAAGCTCTTGGTTCAGGATTTTTCGAATGATATGTTTTCAAGCAAGTCCTTTTGTTCTCCGAAGCAACAAATATTACTGTAACCATCGATTGACCTGAAATGTATAATCTTTCGTGGTAATCAGTGAATTTAGGCTTCTATCATTATTGACAGCAATCCCCGAATTCTTCAAAATGCAAAAGTAAATTGCAAACAAATTCCAAAACTTAAATGTCAGAATTTGGAGAAAATGTAAATAGTTTCTGCCAATCCGCTTCTTCAACATTGCTCAGTAGATCTAGGGCAGTCAGAACTACCTATGCTCATTTTAATGACAAGAAAATATTGCCGTCATTGGGCTCAATCTTGCAAGAGCAACACGTCACAAAGTATCCGTTAAAATCAAACTTTTGTGGAAATGTATTAATCATTTCCGAAACCTATAACTGATAATGCCCGTGATTTAGAATACCAGGCAGCATTCGTGTCTTTTAATGCTATTCATTTCAAAGTTTACACATTCTCAAAATAAATATGCATCAATTACCAGTGAGGGAAGTCGAAGCCAACACACTTGTGCTCCCTGTTACTCCTATCGGGCAAAGGAAAGGTTTCAAAAGATTACATCAAGTCTTCGCTGTTTGCCATTCCTCAAATGTGTTTCATATCAGAAAGCACTTAGTTTAGAGGATTAAAGCAACACATTCAACTATTAACAAACATACCAAGGAAAGAATAGCTTGCATTTAAATAGCGCCTTTCACGACCACCGGATAGCTCAAAGTGCTTAACCATCAATGAACTATTTTTGGAATGTAGTCACTGTTGCAATGTGCGAAACGTGGCAGCCAAATTGCTCACAGCAAGCTCCCAAAAACAGCATGTGATAATGAACAGATAAATCGTTTTTACTTAAGTTGATTGAGGGATAAATTATGGCAAGGACACCTGTGATACCTCTCCTGCTCTTCTTCGAAATAGTGTCATGGGATCTTTTACGTCCACCCAAGAGTGCAGACGGGGCCGCGGTTCAGTGTATTATGTGAAAAACAGTACCTCCAACACCGCAGCACTTCCTCAGCACTGCACTAGAGTGTCAGCTTAGATTTTGGGGCTCAAGTCCCTGGAGTGGGATTTGAACCCGAACCTTCCGAGTCAGAGGCTAGAGTGCTCATCACTAACCCACAGCTGACACTAACTATCAAAAGTGATAGCGAACAATTCAACCGCTACTGATTTATAGACTAAACTATACAAGGACTGAATATCGAACATACTTCAATGATACTCGAAAGACAACACATTTTATTGGTCAGTTTTGGCAGGGTTGATATCATGTCACAATGAGAAAAAATATTACTTACTGGTGATTGTAATTGCAGAAGCTGGAGGTGTGCCTGTCACTGTAGTTGGTGTTGGCCCTGCGTAGCGGAGAGAATATCTCAATGTATTAATTCACTAATTGCTGTAAATAGATTTCACTGACTATGTGTAAAACTACACTCACCAGTAGTGGTAGTTTTAGACGTTGAAGGTGCACCAGGCACTGTAATTGGTGTTGGCCCTTTGTAGCGGAGAAAATATTACAATGTATTATTTCACTAATTGCTGTAAAGTGATTTCACGTGACTATGTATAAAACTACACTCACCAGTAGCGGTAGTTTCAGACGTTGTAGGTGCACCTGGCACTGTAATTGTTGTTGGCCCTATGTAGCGGAGAAAATATTACAATGTATTATTTCACTAATTGCTGTAAAGTGATTTCACGTGAATATGTGTAAAACTACACTCACCAGTAGTGGTAGTTTCAGACGTTGTAGGTGCGCCTGTCACTCTAGTTGGTGTTGGCCCTATGTAGCGGAGGAAATATTACAATATTCACTAATTGCTGCAAATAGAGTTCACATGACGATGAGAAAGCACTCTACTAACAAGAGATGGTAGTTGCAGAAGCTGTTTATGTACCTGTCACAGTAGTTGGTGTTGACACCACGTAGCAGTGAAATTATTATATAATATTAATTCACTGTTGGATGTAAATGGACTCCCATATATTTTATTTTGAACTTAATCATTAATTGGTCACATTGGAAAGAGCACATTACAAGTGCCACTACAAATACAATGAGCAGATCAATAAGTACTGCTCAAGTATCATTTGCCCAACTCCCTTCAAGAAAGAAAATGGTTGTCTTTCAGTGCAGGGTTTGGCCCAAGTTGCATGTGTAAGCAATCTACTTATCGAACAATTACACTATTAACTCCCATGTTGTCAGCAAACACGTCATTATCTTTTATCAACAAGATCTACCTTATGGTTTCAAGTAAAAAATAGATTTCAAGGAGTATTGCATGACTTATTTTCCAAAGAGCAATGGGCAAATTTGAGAACATCACTGAACACGCTACACTTCTCATCAATACTTCATCAATTTCTCCATACTGAGCAATTTCCTTCTTTCACATTTGCAGGAATCATTTCATTGCTTTTTCCAAACAGATATTGGACATGGAAGCAACATTCTTGTCTGGAATTAAGCAAAGAAAAGCTCTTGGTTCAGGATTTTTCGAATGATATGTTTTCAAGCAAGTCCTTTTGATCTCCGAAGCAACAAATATTACTATAACCATCGATTGACCTGAAATGTATAATCTTTCGTGGTATTCAGTGAATTTAGGCTTCTATCATTATTGACAGCAATCCCCTAATTCTTCAAAATGCAAAAGTAAATTGCAAACAAATTCCAAAACTTAAATGTCAGAATTTGGAGACAATGTAAATAGTTTCTGCCAATCCGCTTCTTCAACATTGCTCAGTAGATCTAGGGCAGTTAGAACTACCTCTGCTCATTTTAATGACAAGAAAATATTGCTGTTATTGGTCTCAACCTTGCAAGAGCAACACGTCACAAAGTATCCGTTAAAATCAAACTTTTGTGGAATTGTATTAATCATTTCCGAAACCTATAACTGATAATGCCCGTGATTTAGAATACCAGGCAGCATTCGTGTCTTTTAATGCTATTCATTTCAAAGTTTACACATTCTCAAAATAAATATGCATCAATTACCAGTGAGGGAAGTCGAAGCCAACACACTTGTGCTCCCTGTTACTCCTATAGGGCAAAGGAAAGGTTTCAAAAGATTACATCAAGTCTTCGTTCTTTGCCATTCCTCAAATGTGTTTCATATCAGAAAGCACTTAGTTTAGAGGATTAAAGCAACACATTCAACTATTAATAAACATACCAAGGAAAGAATAGCTTGCATTTAAATAGCGCCTTTCACGACCACCGGATAGCTCAAAGTGCTTAACCATCAATGAACTATTTTTGGAATGTAGTCACTGTTGCAATGTGCGAAACGTGGCAGCCAAATTGCTCACAGCAAGCTCCCAAAAACAGCATGTGAAAATGAACAGATAACTCGTTTTTACTTCAGTTGATTGAGGGATAAATTATGGCAAGGACACCTGTGATACCTCTCCTGTTCTTCTTCGAAATAGTGTCATGGGATCTTTTACATCCACCCAAGTGTGCAAACGGGGCCGCGGTTCAGTGTATTCTGTGAAAAACAGTACCTCCAACACCGCAGCACTCCCTCAGCACTGCACTGGAGTGTCAGCTTAGATTTTGGGGCTCAAGTCCCTGGAGTGGGATTTGAACCCGAACCTTCCGAGTCAGAGGCTAGAGTGCTCATCACTAACCCACAGCTGACACTAACTATCAAAAGTGATAGCGAACAATTCAACCGCGACTGATTTATAGACTCAACTATACAAGGACTGAATATCGAAAATACTTCTATGATACTCGAAAGACAACACACTTTATTGGTCAGTTTTGGCAGGGTTGATATCATGTCACAATGAGAAAAAATATTACTTACTGGTGATTGTAATTGCAGAAGCTGGAGGTGTGCCTGTCACTGTAGTTGGTGTTGGCCCTGCGTAGCGGAGAGAATATCTCAATGTATTAATTCACTAATTGCTGTAAATAGATTTCACTGACTATGTGTAAAACTACACTCACCAGCAGTGGTAGTTTTAGACGTTGAAGGTGCACCAGGCACTGTAATTGGTGTTGGCCCTTTGTAGCGGAGAAAATATTACAATGTATTATTTCACTAATTGCTGTAAAGTGATTTCACGTGACTATGTGTAAAACTACACTCACCAGTAGCGGTAGTTTCAGACGTTGTAGGTGCACCTGGCACTGTAATTGGTGTTGGCCCTATGTTGCGGAGAAAATATTACAATGTATTATTTCACTAATTGCTGTAAAGTGATTTCACGTGAATATGTGTAAAACTACACTCACCAGTAGTGGTAGTTTCAGACGTTGTAGGTGCGCCTGTCACTCTAGTTGGTGTTGGCCCTATGTAGCGATGGAAATATTACAATATTCACTAATTGCTGCAAATAGAGTTCACATGACGATGAGAAAGCACTCTACTAACAAGAGATGGTAGTTGCAGAAGCTGTTTATGTGCCTGTCACAGTAGTTGGTGTTGACACCACGTAGCAGTGAAAATATTATATAATATTAATTCACTGTTGGATGTAAATGGACTCCCATATATTTTATTTTGAACTTAATCATTAATTGGTCACATTGGAAAGAGCACATTACAAGTGCCACTACAAATACAATGAGCAGATCAATAAGTACTGCTCAAGTATCATTTGCCCAACTCCCTTCAAGAAAGAAAATGGTTGTCTTTCAGTGCAGGGTTTGGCCCAAGTTGCATGTGTAAGCAATCTACTTATCGAACAATTACACTATTAACTCCCATGTTGTCAGCAAACACGTCATTATCTTTTATCAACAAGATCTACCTTATGGTTTCAAGTAAAAAATATATTTCAAGGAATATTGCATGACTTATTTTCCAAAGAGCAATGGGCAAATTTGAGAACATCACTGAACACGCTACACTTCTCATCAATACTTCATCAATTTCTCCATACTGAGCAATTTCCTTCTTTCACATTTGCAGGAATCATTTCATTGCTTTTTCCAAACAGATATTGCACATGGAAGCAACATTCTTGTCTGGAATAAAGGAAAGAAAAGCTCTTGGTTCAGGATTTTTCGAATGATATGTTTTCAAGCAAGTCCTTTTGTTCTCCGAAGCAACAAATATTACTATAACCATCGATTGACCTGAAATGTATAATCTTTCGTGGTAATCAGTGAATTTAGGCTTCTATCATTATTGACAGCAATCCCCTAATTCTTCAAAATGCAAAAGTAAATTGCAAACAAATTCCAAAACTTAAATGTCAGAATTTGGAGACAATGTAAATAGTTTCTGCCAATCCGCTTCTTCAACATTGCTCAGTAGATCTAGGGCAGTTAGAACTACCTATGCTCATTTTAATGACAAGAAAATATTGCTGTTATTGGTCTCAACCTTGCAAGAGCAACACATCACAAAGTATCCGTTAAAATCAAACTTTTGTGGAATTGTATTAATCATTTCCGAAACCTATAACTGATAATGCCCGTGATTTAGAATACCAGGCAGCATTCGTGTCTTTTAATGCTATTCATTTCAAAGTTTACACATTCTCAAAATAAATATGCATCAATTACCAGTGAGGGAAGTCGAAGCCAACACACTTGTGCTCCCTGTTACTCCTATAGGGCAAAGGAAAGGTTTCAAAAGATTACATCAAGTCTTCGCTGTTTGCCATTCCTCAAATGTGTTTCATATCAGAAAGCACTTAGTTTAGAGGATTAAAGCAACACATTCAACTATTAATAAACATACCAAGGAAAGAATAGCTTGCATTTAAATAGCGCCTTTCACGACCACCGGATAGCTCAAAGTGCTTTACCATCAATGAACTATTTTTGGAATGTAGTCACTGTTGCAATGTGCGAAACGTGGCAGCCAAATTGCTCACAGCAAGCTCCCAAAAACAGCATGTGATAATGAACAGATAACTCGTTTTTACTTCAGTTGATTGAGGGATAAATTATGGCAAGGACACCTGTGATACCTCTCCTGTTCTTCTTCGAAATAGTGTCATGGGATCTTTTACATCCACCCAAGTGTGCAAACGGGGCCGCGGTTCAGTGTATTATGTGAAAAACAGTACCTCCAACACCGCAGCACTCCCTCAGCACTGCACTGGAGTGTCAGCTTATATTATGGGGCTCAAGTCCCTGGAGTGGGATTTGAACCCGAACCTTCCGAGTCAGAGGCTAGAGTGCTCATCACTAACCCACAGCTGACACTAACTATCAAAAGTGATAGCGAACAATTCAACCGCGACTGATTTATAGACTAAACTATACAAGGACTGAATATCGAAAATACTTCTATGATACTCGAAAGACAACACACTTTATTGGTCAGTTTTGGCATGGTTGATATCATGTCACAATGAGAAAAAATATTACTTACTGGTGATTGTAATTGCAGAAGCTGGAGGTGTGCCTGTCACTGTAGTTGGTGTTGGCCCTGCGTAGCGGAGAGAATATCTCAATGTATTAATTCATTAATTGCTGTAAATAGATTTCACTGACTATGTGTAAAACTACACGCACCAGTAGTGGTAGTTTTAGACGTTGAAGGTGCACCAGGCACTGTAATTGGTGTTGGCCCTTTGTAGTGGAGAAAATATTACAATGTATTATTTCACTAATTGCTGTAAAGTGATTTCACGTGACTATGTATAAAACTACACTCACCAGTAGCGGTAGTTTCAGACGTTGTAGGTGCACCTGGCACTGTAATTGGTGTTGGCCCTATGTAGCGGAGAAAATATTACAATGTATTATTTCACTAATTGCTGTAAAGTGATTTCACGTGAATATGTGTAAAACTACACGCACCAGTAGTGGTAGTTTCAGACGTTGTAGGTGCGCCTGTCACTCTAGTTGGTGTTGGCCCTATGTAGCGGAGGAAATATTACAATATTCACTAATTGCTGCAAATAGAGTTCACATGACGATGAGAAAGCACTCTAGTAACACGAGATGGTAGTTGCAGAAGCTGTTTATGTACCTGTCACAGTAGTTGGTGTTGACACCACGTAGCAGTGAAATTATTATATAATATTAATTCACTGTTGGATGTAAATGGACTCCCATATATTTTATTTTGAACTTAATCATTAATTGGTCACATTGGAAAGAGCACATTACAAGTGCCACTACAAATAGAATGAGCAGATCAATAAGTACTGCTCAAGTATCATTTGCCCAACTCCCTTCAAGAAAGAAAATGGTTGTCTTTCAGTGCAGGGTTTGGCCCAAGTTGCATGTGTAAGCAATCTACTTATCGAACAATTACACTATTAACTCCCATGTTGTCAGCAAACACGTCATTATCTTTTATCAACAAGATCTACCTTATGGTTTCAAGTAAAAAATATATTTCAAGGAGTATTGCATGACTTATTTTCCAAAGAGCAATGGGCAAATTTGAGAACATCACTGAACACGCTACACTTCTCATCAATACTTCATCAATTTCTCCATACTGAGCAATTTCCTTCTTTCACATTTGCAGGAATCATTTCATTGCTTTTTCCAAACAGATATTGGACATGGAAGCAACATTCTTGTCTGGAATTAAGCAAAGAAAAGCTCTTGGTTCAGGATTTTTCGAATGATATGTTTTCAAGCAAATCCTTTTGTTCTGCGAAGCAACAAATATTACTGTAACCATCGATTGACCTGAAATGGATAATCTTTCGTGGTAATCAGTGAATTTAGGCTTCTATCATTATTGACAGCAATCCCCTAATTCTTCAAAATGTAAAAGTAAATTGCAAACAAATTCCAAAACTTAAATGTCAGAATTTGGAGACAATGTAAATAGTTTCTGCCAATCCGCTTCTTCAACATTGCTCAGTAGATCTAGGGCAGTTAGAACTACCTATGCTCATTTTAATGACTAGAAAATATTGCCATTATTGCTTTCAACCTTGCAAGAGCAACACGTCACAAAGTATCCGTTAAAATCAAACTTTTGTGGAATTGTATTAATCATTTCCGAAACCTATAACTGATAATGCCCGTGATTTAGAATACCAGGCAGCATTCGTGTCTTTTAATGCTATTCATTTCAAAGTTTACACATTCTCAAAATAAATATGCATCAATTACCAGTGAGGGAAGTCGAAGCCAACACACTTGTGCTCCCTGTTACTCCTATAGGGCAAAGGAAAGGTTTCAAAAGATTACATCAAGTCTTCGTTCTTTGCCATTCCTCAAATGTGTTTCATATCAGAAAGCACTTAGTTTAGAGGATTAAAGCAACACATTCAACTATTAATAAACATACCAAGGAAAGAATAGCTTGCATTTAAATAGCGTCTTTCACGACCACCGGATAGCTCAAAGTGCTTAACCATCAACGAACTATTTTTGGAATGTAGTCACTGTTGCAATGTGCGAAACGTGGCAGCCAAATTGCTCACAGCAAGCTCCCAAAAACAGCATGTGATAATGAACAGATAACTCATTTTTACTTAAGTTGATTGAGGGATAAATTATGGCAAGGACACCTGTGATACCTCTCCTGCTCTTCTTCGAAATAGTGTCATGGGATCTTTTACGTCCACCCAAGAGTGCAGACGGGGCCGCGGTTCAGTGTATTATGTGAAAAACAGTACCTCCAACACCGCAGCACTCCCTCAGCACTGCACTGGAGTGTCAGCTTAGATTTTGGGGCTCAAGTCCCTGGAGTGGGATTTGAACCCGAACCTTCTGAGTCAGAGGCTAGAGTGCTCATCACTAACCCACAGCTGACACTAACTATCAAAAGTGATAGCGAACAATTCAACCGCGACTGATTTATAGACTAAACTATACAAGGACTGAATATCGAAAATACTTCTATGATACTCGAAAGACAACACACTTTATTGGTCAGTTTTGGCATGGTTGATATCATGTCACAATGAGAAAAAATATTACTTACTGGTGATTGTAATTGTAGAAGCTGGAGGTGTGCCTGTCACTGTAGTTGGTGTTGGCCCTGCGTAGCGGAGAGAATATCTCAATGTATTAATTCATTAATTGCTGTAAATAGATTTCACTGACTATGTGTAAAACTACACTCACCAGTAGCGGTAGTTTCAGACGTTGTAGGTGCACCTGGCACTGTAATTGGTGTTGGCCCTATGTAGCGGAGAAAATATTACAATGTATTATTTCACTAATTGCTGTAAAGTGATTTCACGTGAATATGTGTAAAACTACACTCACCAGTAGTGGTAGTTTCAGACGTTGTAGGTGCGCCTGTCACTCTAGTTGGTGTTGGCCCTATGTAGCGGAGGAAATATTACAATATTCACTAATTGCTGCAAATAGAGTTCACATGACGATGAGAAAGCACTCTACCAACAAGAGATGGTAGTTGCAGAAGCTGTTTATGTGCCTGTCACAGTAGTTGGTGTTGACACCACGTAGCAGTGAAAATATTATATAATATTAATTCACTGTTGGATGTAAATGGACTCCCATATATTTTATTTTGAACTTAATCATTAATTGGTCACATTGGAAAGAGCACATTACAAGTGCCACTACAAATAGAATGAGCAGATCAATAAGTACTGCTCAAGTATCATTTGCCCAACTCCCTTCAAGAAAGAAAATGGTTGTCTTTCAGTGCAGGGTTTGGCCCAAGTTGCATGTGTAAGCAATCTACTTATCGAACAATTACACTATTAACTCCCATGTTGTCAGCAAACACGTCATTATCTTTTATCAACAAGATCTACCTTATGGTTTCAAGTAAAAAATATATTTCAAGGAATATTGCATGACTTATTTTCCAAAGAGCAATGGGCAAATTTGAGAACATCACTGAACACGCTACACTTCTCATCAATACTTCATCAATTTCTCCATACTGAGCAATTTCCTTCTTTCACATTTGCAGGAATCATTTCATTGCTTTTTCCAAACAGAAATTGGACATGGAAGCAATATTCTTGTCTGGAATTAAGGAAAGAAAAGCTCTTGGTTCAGGATTTTTCGAATGATATGTTTTCAAGCAAATCCTTTTGTTCTCCGAAGCAACAAATATTACTGTAACCATCGATTGACCTGAAATGTATAATCTTTCGTGGTAATCAGTGAATTTAGGCTTCTATCATTATTGACAGCAATCCCCTAATTCTTCAAAATGCAAAAGTAAATTGCAAACAAATTTCAAAACTTAAATGTCAGAATTTGGAGACAATGTAAATAGTTTCTGCCAATCCGCTTCTTCAACATTGCTCAGTAGATCTAGGGCAGTTAGAACTACCTATGCTCATTTTAATGACAAGAAAATATTGCCGTTATTGCTCTCAATCTTGCAAGAGCAACACGTCACAAAGTATCCGTTAAAATCAAACTTTTGTGGAAATGTATTAATCATTTCCGAAACCTATAACTGATAATGCCCGTGATTTAGAATACCAGGCAGCATTCGTGTCTTTTAATGCTATTCATTTCAAAGTTTACACATTCTCAAAATAAATATGCATCAATTACCAGTGAGGGAAGTCGAAGCCAACACACTTGTGCTCCCTGTTACTCCTAGAGGGCAAAGGAAAGGTTTCAAAAGATTACATCAAGTCTTCGCTGTTTGCCATTCCTCAAATGTGTTTCATATCAGAAAGCACTTAATTTAGAGGATTAAAGCAACACATTCAACTATTAATAAACATACCAAGGAAAGAATAGCTTGCATTTAAATAGCGCCTTTCACGACCACCGGATAGCTCAAAGTGCTTAACCATCAATGAACTATTTTTGGAATGTAGTCACTGTTGCAATGTGCGAAACGTGGCAGCCAAATTGCTGACAGCAAGCTCCCAAAAACAGCATGTGACAATGAACAGGTAACTCGTTTTTACTTAAGTTGATTGAGGGATAAATTATGGCAAGGACACCTGTGATACCTCTCCTGCTCTTCTTCGAAATAGTGTCATGGGATCTTTTACGTCCACCCCAGAGTGCAGACGGGGCCGCGGTTCAGTGTATTATGTGAAAAACAGTACCTCCAACACCGCAGCACTCCCTCAGCACTGCACTGGAGTGTCAGCTTAGATTTTGGGGCTCAAGTCCCTGGAGTGGGATTTGAACCCGAACCTTCCGAGTCAGAGGCTAGAGTGCTCATCACTAACCCACAGCTGACATTAACTATCAAAAGTGATAGCGAACAATTCAACCGCGACTGATTTATAGACTAAACTATACAAGGACTGAATATCGAAAATACTTCTATGATACTCGAAAGACAACACACGTTATTGGTCAGTTTTGGCATGGTTGATATCATGCCACAATGAGAAAAAATATTACTTACTGGTGATTGTAATTGCAGAAGCTGGAGGTGTGCCTGTCACTGTAGTTGGTGTTGGCCCTGCATAGCGGAGAGAATATCTCAATGTATTAATTCACTAATTGCTGTAAATAGATTTCATGTGACTATGTGTAAAATTACACTCACCAGTAGCGGTAGTTTCAGACGTTGTAGGTGCACCTGGCACTGTAATTGGTGTTGGCCCTATGTTGCAGAGAAAATATTACAATGTATTACTTCATTAATTGCTGTAAATAGATTTCATGTGAATATGTATAAAATTGCACTCACCTGTAGTGGTAGTTTCAGACATTGTAGGTGCGCCTGTCACTCTAGTTGCTGTTGGCCCTATGTAGCGGAGGAAATATTACAATATTCACTAATTGCTGCAAATAGAGTTCACATGACGATGAGAAAGCACTCTACTAACAAGAGATGGTAGTTGCAGAAGCTGTTTATGTGCCTGTCACATTAGTTGTTGTTGACACCACATAGCCGTGAAAATATTATATAATATTAATTCACTGTTGGATGGAAATGGACTCCCATATATTTTATTTTGAACTTAATCATTAATTGGTCACATTGGAAAGAGCACATTGCAAGTGCCACTACAAATACAATGAGCAGATCAATAAGTACTGCTCAAGTATCATTTGCCCAACTCCCTTCAAGAAAGAAAATGGTTGTCTTTCAGTGCAGAGTTTGGCCCAAGTTGCATGTGTAAGCAATCTACTTATCGAACAATTACACTATTAACTCCCATGTTGTCAGCAAACACGTCATTATCTTTTATCAACAAGATCTACCTTATGGTTTCAAGTAAAAAATATATTTCAAGGAGTATTGCATGACTTATTTTCCAAAGAGCAATGGGCAAATTTGAGAACATCACTGAACACACTACACTTCTCATCAATACTTCATCAATTTCTCCATACTGAGCAATTTCCTTCTTTCTGATTTGCAGGAATCATTTCATCGCTTTTTCCGAACAGAAATTGGACATGGAAGCAACATTCTTGTCCGGAATTAAGGAAAGAAAAGCTCTTGGTACAGGATTTTGCAAATGATATGTTTTCAAGCAAGTCCTTTTGTTCTCAGAAGCAACAAATATTATTGTAACCATCGATTGACCTGAAATGTATAATCTTTCGTGGTAATTAGTGAATTTAGGCTTCTATCATTATTGACAGCAATCCCCGAATTCTTCAAAATGCAAAAGTAAATTGCAAACAAATTCCAAAACTTAAATGTCAGAATTTGGAGAAAATGTAAATAGTTTCTGCCAATCCGCTTCTTCAACATAGCTCAGTAGATCTAGGGCAGTTAGAACTACCTATGCTCATTTTAATGACAAGAATATATTGCCGTTATTGGTCTCAACCTTGCAAGAGCAACACGTCACAAAGTATCCGTTAAAATCAAACTTTTGTGGAATTGTATTAATCATTTCCAAAATCTATAACTGATAATGCCCGTGATTTAGAATACCAGGCAGCATTCGTGTCTTTGAATGCTATTCATTTCAAAGTTTACACATTCTCAAAATAAATATGCATCAATTACCAGTGAGGGAAGTCGAAGCCAACACACTTGTGCTCCCTGTTACTCCTATAGGGCAAAGGAAAGGTTTCAAAAGATTACATCAAGTCTTCGCTGTTTGCCATTTCTCAAATGTGTTTCATATCAGAAAGCACTTAGTTTAGAGGATTAAAGCAACACATTCAACTATTAATAAACATACCAAGGAAAGAATAGCTTGCATTTAAATAGCGCCTTTCACGACCACCGGATAGCTCAAAGTGCTTAACCATCAATGAACTATTTTTGGAATGTAGTCACTGTTGCAATGTGCGAAACGTGGCAGCCAAATTGCTCACAGCAAGCTCCCAAAAACAGCATGTGATAATGAACAGATAACTCGTTTTTACTTAAGTTGATTGAGGGATAAATTATGGCAAGGACACCTGTGATACCTCTCCTGCTCTTCTTCAAAATAGTGTCATGGGATCTTTTACGTCCACCCAAGAGTGCAGACGGGGCCGCGGTTCAGTGTATTATGTGAAAAACAGTACCTCCAACACCGCAGCACTCCCTCAGCGCTGCACTGGAGTGTCAGCTTAGATTTTGGGGCTCAAGTCCCTGGAGTGGGATTTGAACCCGAACCTTCCGAGTCAGAGGCTAGAGTGCTCATCACTAACCCACAGCTGACACTAACTATCAAAAGTGATAGCGAACAATTCAACCGCTACTGATTTATAGACTAAACTATACAAGGACTGAATATCGAAAATACTTCAATGATACTCGAAAGACAACACATTTTATTGGTCAGTTTTGGCAGGGTTGATATCATGCCACAATGAGAAAAAATATTACTTACTGGTGATTGTAATTGCAGAAGCTGGAGGTGTGCTTGTCACTGAAGTTGGTGTTGGCCCTGTGTAGCGGAGAGAATATCTCAATGTATTAATTCACTAATTGCTGTAAATAGATTTCACTGACTATGTGTAAAACTACACTCACCAGTAGCGGTAGTTTTAGACGTTGAAGGTGCACCAGGCACTGTAATTGGTGTTGGCCCTTTGTCGCGGAGAAAATATTACAATGTATTATTTCACTAATTGCTGTAAATAGATTTCACTGACTATGTATAAAACTACACTCACCAGTAGCGGTAGTTTCAGACGTTGTAGGTGCACCTGGCACTGTAATTGGTGTTGGCCCTATGTAGCGGAGAAAATATTACAATGTATTATTTCACTAATTGCTGTAAAGCGATTTCACGTGAATATGTGTAAAACTACACTCACCAGTAGTGGTAGTTTCAGACGTTGTAGGTGCGCCTGTCACTCTAGTTGGTGTTGGCCCTATGTAGCGGAGGAAATATTACAATATTCACTAATTGCTGCAAATAGAGTTCACATGACGATGAGAAAGCACTCTACCAACAAGAGATGGTAGTTGCAGAAGCTGTTTATGTACCTGTCACAGTAGTTGGTGTTGACACCACGTAGCAGTGAAAATATTATATAATATTAATTCACTGTTGGATGTAAATGGACTCCCATATATTTTATTTTGAACTTAATCATTAATTGGTCACATTGGAAAGAGCACATTACAAGTGCCACTACAAATACAATGAGCAGATCAATAAGTACTGCTCAAGTATCATTTGCCCAACTCCCTTCAAGAAAGAAAATGGTTGTCTTTCAGTGCAGGGTTTGGCCCAAGTTGCATGTGTAAGCAATCTACTTATCGAACAATTACACTATTAACTCCCATGTTGTCAGCAAACACGTCATTATCTTTTATCAACAAGATCTACCTTATGGTTTCAAGTAAAAAATATATTTCAAGGAGTATTGCATGCCTTATTTTCCAAAGAGCAATGGGCAAATTTGAGAACATCACTGAACACGCTACACTTCTCATCAATACTTCATCAATTTCTCCATACTGAGCAATTTCCTTCTTTCACATTTGCAGGAATCATTTCATTGCTTTTTCCAAACAGATATTGGACATGGAAGCAACATTCTTGTCTGGAATTAAGGAAAGAAAAGCTCTTGGTTCAGGATTTTTCGAATGACATGTTTTCAAGCAAATCCTTTTGTTCTCCGAAGCAACAAATATTACTGTAACCATCGATTGACCTGAAATGTATAATCTTTCGTGGTAATCAGTGAATTTAGGCTTCTATCATTATTGACAGCAATCCCCTAATTCTTCAAAATGTAAAAGTAAATTGCAAACAACTTCCAAAACTTAAATGTCAGAATTTGGAGACAATGTAAATAGTTTCTGCCAATCCGCTTCTTCAACATTGCTCAGTAGATCTAGGGCAGTTAGAACTACCTATGCTCATTTTAATGACAAGAAAATATTGCCGTTATTGGTCTCAACCTTGCAAGAGCAACACGTCACAAAATATCCGTTAAAATCAAACTTTTGTGGAATTGTATTAATCATTTCCAAAATCTATAACTGATAATGCCTGTGATTTAGAATACCAGGCAGCATTCGTGTCTTTGAATGCTATTCATTTCAAAGTTTACACATTCTCAAAATAAATATGCATCAATTACCAGTGAGGGAAGTCGAAGCCAACACACTTGTGCTCCCTGTTACTCCTATAGGGCAAAGGAAAGGTTTCAAAAGATTACATCAAGTCTTCGCTGTTTGCCATTCCTCAAATGTGTTTCATATCAGAAAGCACTTAGTTTAGAGGATTAAAGCAACACATTCAACTATTAATAAACATACCAAGGAAAGAATAGCTTGCATTTAAATAGCGCCTTTCACGACCACCGGATAGCTCAAAGTGCTTAACCATCAATGAACTATTTTTGGAATGTAGTCACTGTTGCAATGTGCGAAACGTGGCAGCCAAATTGCTCACAGCAAGCTCCCAAAAACAGCATGTGATAATGAACAGATAACTCGTTTTTACTTAAGTTGATTGAGGGATAAATTATGGCAAGGACACCTGTGATACCTCTCCTGCTCTTCTTCGAAATAGTGTCATGGGATCTTTTACGTCCACCCGAGAGTGCAGACGGGGCCGCGGTTCAGTGTATTATGTGAAAAACAGTACCTCCAACACCGCAGCACTCCCTCAGCACTGCACTGGAGTGTCAGCTTAGATTTTGGGGCTCAAGTCCCTGGAGTGGGATTTGAACCCGAACCTTCTGAGTCAGAGGCTAGAGTGCTCATCACTAACCCACAGCTGACACTAACTATCAAAAGTGATAGCGAACAATTCAACCGTGACTGATTTATAGACTAAACTATACAAGGACTGAATATCGAAAATACTTCAATGATACTCGAAAGACAACACATTTTATTGGTCAGTTTTGGCAGGGTTGATATCATGTCACAATGAGAAAAAATATTACTTACTGGTGATTGTAATTGCAGAAGCTGGAGGTGTGCCTGTCACTGTAGTTGGTGTTGGCCCTGCGTAGCAGAGAGAATATCTCAATGTATTAATTCACTAATTGCTGTAAATAGATTTCACTGACTATGTGTAAAACTACACTCACCAGTAGTGGTAGTTTTAGACGTTGAAGGTGCACCAGGCACTGTAATTGGTGTTGGCCCTTTGTAGCGGAGAAAATATTACAATGTATTATTTCACTAATTGCTGTAAATAGATTTGACTGACTATGTATAAAACTACACTCACCAGTAGCGATAGTTTCAGACGTTGTAGGTGCACCTGGCACTGTAATTGGTGTTGGCCCTATGTAGCGGAGAAAATATTACAATGTATTATTTCACTAATTGCTGTAAAGCGATTTCACGTGAATATGTGTAAAACTACACTCACCAGTAGTGGTAGTTTCAGACGTTGTAGGTGCGCCTGTCACTCTAGTTGGTGTTGGCCCTATGTAGCGGAGGAAATATTACAATATTCACTAATTGCTGCAAATAGAGTTCACATGACGATGAGAAAGCACTCTACTAACAAGAGATGGTAGTTGCAGAAGCTGTTTATGTACCTGTCACAGTAGTTGGTGTTGACACCACATAGCCGTGAAAATATTATATAATATTAATTCACTGTTGGATGGAAATGGACTCCCATATATTTTATTTTGAACTTAATCATTAATTGGTCACATTGGAAAGAGCACATTACAAGTGCCACTACAAATACAATGAGCAGATCAATAAGTACTGCTCAAGTATCATTTGCCCAACTCCCTTCAAGAAAGAAAATGGTTGTCTTTCAGTGCAGGGTTTGGCCCAAGTTGCATGTGTAAGCAATCTACTTATCGAACAATTACACTATTAACTCCCATGTTGTCAGCAAACACGTCATTATCTTTTATCAACAAGATCTACCTTATGGTTTCAAGTAAAAAATATATTTCAAGGAGTATTGCATGACTTATTTTCCAAAGAGCAATGGGCAAATTTGAGAACATCACTGAACACACTACACTTCTCATCAATACTTCATCAATTTCTCCATACTGAGCAATTTCCTTCTTTCTGATTTGCAGGAATCATTTCATCGCTTTTTCCGAACAGAAATTGGACATGGAAGCAACATTCTTGTCCGGAATTAAGGAAAGAAAAGCTCTTGGTACAGGATTTTGCAAATGATATGTTTTCAAGCAAGTCCTTTTGTTCTCAGAAACAACAAATATTATTGTAACCATCGATTGACCTGAAATGTGTAATCTTTTGTGGTAATTAGTGAATTTAGGCTTCTATCATTATTGACAGCAATCCCCGAATTCTTCAAAATGCAAAAGTAAATTGCAAACAAATTCCAAAACTTAAATGTCAGAATTTGGAGAAAATGTAAATAGTTTCTGCCAATCCGCTTCTTCAACATTGCTCAGTAGATCTAGGGCAGTTAGAACTACCTATGCTCATTTTAATGACAAGAATATATTGCCGTTATTGGTCTCAACCTTGCAAGAGCAACACGTCACAAAGTATCCGTTAAAATCAAACTTTTGTGGAATTGTATTAATCATTTCCAAAATCTATAACTGATAATGCCCGTGATTTAGAATACCAGGCAGCATTCGTGTCTTTGAATGCTATTCATTTCAAAGTTTACACATTCTCAAAATAAATATGCATCAATTACCAGTGAGGGAAGTCGAAGCCAACACACTTGTGCTCCCTGTTACTCCTATCGGGCAAAGGAAAGGTTTCAAAAGATTACATCAAGTCTTCGCTGTTTGCCATTCCTCAAATGTGTTTCATATCAGAAAGCACTTAGTTTAGAGGATTAAAGCAACACATTCAACTATTAACAAACATACCAAGGAAAGAATAGCTTGCATTTAAATAGCGCCTTTCACGACCACCGGATAGCTCAAAGTGCTTAACCATCAATGAACTATTTTTGGAATGTAGTCACTGTTGCAATGTGCGAATCGTGGCAGCCAAATTGCTCACAGCAAGCTCCCAAAAACAGCATGTGATAATGAACAGATAACTCGTTTTTACTTAAGTTGATTGAGGGATAAATTATGGCAAGGACACCTGTGATACCTCTCCTGCTCTTCTTCGAAATAGTGTCATGGGATCTTTTACGTCCACCCGAGAGTGCAGACGGGGCCGCGGTTCACTGTATTATGTGAAAAACAGTACCTCCAACACCGCAGCACTCCCTCAGCACTGCACTGGAGTGTCAGCTTAGATTTTGGGGCTCAAGTCCCTGGAGTGGGATTTGAACCCGAACCTTCTGAGTCAGAGGCTAGAGTGCTCATCACTAACCCACAGCTGACACTAACTATCAAAAGTGATAGCGAACAATTCAACCGCTACTGATTTATAGACTAAACTATACAAGGACTGAATATCGAAAATACTTCAATGATACTCGAAAGACAACACATTTTATTGGTCAGTTTTGGCAGGGTTGATATCATGTCACAATGAGAAAAAATATTACTTACTGGTGATTGTAATTGCAGAAGCTGGAGGTGTGCCTGTCACTGTAGTTGGTGTTGGCCCTGCGTAGCGGAGAGAATATCTCAATGTATTAATTCACTAATTGCTGTAAATAGATTTCACTGACTATGTGTAAAACTACACTCACCAGTCGTGGTAGTTTTAGACGTTGAAGGTGCACCAGGCACTGTAATTGGTGTTGGCCCTTTGTAGCGGAGAAAATATTACAATGTATTATTTCACTAATTGCTGTAAATAGATTTGACTGACTATGTATAAAACTACACTCACCAGTAGCGATAGTTTCAGACGTTGTAGGTGCACCTGGCACTGTAATTGGTGTTGGCCCTATGTAGCGGACAAAATATTACAATGTATTATTTCACTAATTGCTGTAAAGCGATTTCACGTGAATATGTGTAAAACTACACTCACCAGTAGTGGTAGTTTCAGACGTTGTAGGTGCGCCTGTCACTCTAGTTGGTGTTGGCCCTATGTAGCGGAGGAAATATTACAATATTCACTAATTGCTGCAAATAGAGTTCACATGACGATGAGAAAGCACTCTACTAACAAGAGATGGTAGTTGCAGAAGCTGTTTATGTACCTGTCACAGTAGTTGGTGTTGACACCACATAGCCGTGAAAATATTATATAATATTAATTCACTGTTGGATGGAAATGGACTCCCATATATTTTATTTTGAACTTAATCATTAATTGGTCACATTGGAAAGAGCACATTACAAGTGCCACTACAAATACAATGAGCAGATCAATAAGTACTGCTCAAGTATCATTTGCCCAACTCCCTTCAAGAAAGAAAATGGTTGTCTTTCAGTGCAGGGTTTGGCCCAAGTTGCATGTGTAAGCAATCTACTTATCGAACAATTACACTATTAACTCCCATGTTGTCAGCAAACACGTCATTATCTTTTATCAACAAGATCTACCTTATGGTTTCAAGTAAAAAATATATTTCAAGGAGTATTGCATGACTTATTTTCCAAAGAGCATTGGGCAAATTTGAGAACATCACTGAACACACTACACTTCTCATCAATACTTCATCAATTTCTCCATACTGAGCAATTTCCTTCTTTCTGATTTGCAGGAATCATTTCATCGCTTTTTCCGAACAGAAATTGGACATGGAAGCAACATTCTTGTCCGGAATTAAGGAAAGAAAAGCTCTTGGTACAGGATTTTGCAAATGATATGTTTTCAAGCAAGTCCTTTTGTTCTCAGAAACAACAAATATTATTGTAACCATCGATTGACCTGAAATGTGTAATCTTTCGTGGTAATTAGTGAATTTAGGCTTCTATCATTATTGACAGCAATCCCCGAATTCTTCAAAATGCAAAAGTAAATTGCAAACAAATTCCAAAACTTAAATGTCAGAATTTGGAGAAAATGTAAATATTTCTGCCAATCCGCTTCTTCAACATTGCTCAGTAGATCTAGGGCAGTTAGAACTACCTATGCTCATTTTAATGACAAGAAAATATTGCCATTATTGCTCTCAACCTTGCAAGAGCAACACGTCACAAAGTATCCGTTAAAATCAAACTTTTGTGGAATTGTATTAATCATTTCCAAAATCTATAACTGATAATGCCCGTGATTTAGAATACCAGGCAGCATTCGTGTCTTTGAATGCTATTCATTTCAAAGTTTACACATTCTCAAAATAAATATGCATCAATTACCAGTGAGGGAAGTCGAAGCCAACACACTTGTGCTCCCTGTTACTCCTATAGGGCAAAGGAAAGGTTTCAAAAGATTACATCAAGTCTTCGCTGTTTGCCATTCCTCAAATGTGTTTCATATCAGAAAGCACTTAGTTTAGAGGATTAAAGCAACACATTCAACTATTAACAAACATACCAAGGAAAGAATAGCTTGCATTTAAATAGCGCCTTTCACGACCACCGGATAGCTCAAAGTGCTTAACCATCAATGAACTATTTTTGGAATGTAGTCACTGTTGCAATGTGCGAAACGTGGCAGCCAAATTGCTCACAGCAAGCTCCCAAAAACAGCATGTGATAATGAACAGATAACTCGTTTTTACTTAAGTTGATTGAGGGATAAATTATGGCAAGGACACCTGTGATACCTCTCCTGCTCTTCTTCGAAATAGTGTCATGGGATCTTTTACGTCCACCCAAGAGTGCAGACGGGGCCGCGGTTCACTGTATTATGTGAAAAACAGTACCTCCAACACCGCAGCACTCCCTCAGCACTGCACTGGAGTGTCAGCTTAGATTTTGGGGCTCAAGTCCCTGGAGTGGGATTTGAACCCGAACCTTCTGAGTCAGAGGCTAGAGTGCTCATCACTAACCCACAGCTGACACTAACTATCAAAAGTGATAGCGAACAATTCAACCGCTACTGATTTATAGACTAAACTATACAAGGACTGAATATCGAAAATACTTCAATGATACTCGAAAGACAACACATTTTATTGGTCAGTTTTGGTGGGTTGATATCATGTCACAATGAGAAAAAATATTACTTACTGGTGATTGTAATTGCAGAAGCTGGAGGTGTGCCTGTCACTGTAGTTGGTGTTGGCCCTGCGTAGCGGAGAGAATATCTCAATGTATTAATTCACTAATTGCTGTAAATAGATTTCACTGACTATGTGTAAAACTACACTCACCAGTCGTGGTAGTTTTAGACGTTGAAGGTGCACCAGGCACTGTAATTGGTGTTGGCCCTTTGTAGCGGAGAAAATATTACAATGTATTATTTCACTAATTGCTGTAAATAGATTTGACTGACTATGTATAAAACTACACTCACCAGTAGCGATAGTTTCAGACGTTGTAGGTGCACCTGGCACTGTAATTGGTGTTGGCCCTATGTAGCGGACAAAATATTACAATGTATTATTTCACTAATTGCTGTAAAGCGATTTCACGTGAATATGTGTAAAACTACACTCACCAGTAGTGGTAGTTTCAGACGTTGTAGGTGCGCCTGTCACTCTAGTTGGTGTTGGCCCTATGTAGCGGAGGAAATATTACAATATTCACTAATTGCTGCAAATAGAGTTCACATGACGATGAGAAAGCACTCTACTAACAAGAGATGGTAGTTGCAGAAGCTGTTTATGTACCTGTCACAGTAGTTGGTGTTGACACCACATAGCCGTGAAAATATTATATAATATTAATTCACTGTTGGATGGAAATGGACTCCCATATATTTTATTTTGAACTTAATCATTAATTGGTCACATTGGAAAGAGCACATTACAAGTGCCACTACAAATACAATGAGCAGATCAATAAGTACTGCTCAAGTATCATTTGCCCAACTCCCTTCAAGAAAGAAAATGGTTGTCTTTCAGTGCAGGGTTTGGCCCAAGTTGCATGTGTAAGCAATCTACTTATCGAACAATTACACTATTAACTCCCATGTTGTCAGCAAACACGTCATTATCTTTTATCAACAAGATCTACCTTATGGTTTCAAGTAAAAAATATATTTCAAGGAGTATTGCATGACTTATTTTCCAAAGAGCATTGGGCAAATTTGAGAACATCACTGAACACACTACACTTCTCATCAATACTTCATCAATTTCTCCATACTGAGCAATTTCCTTCTTTCTGATTTGCAGGAATCATTTCATCGCTTTTTCCGAACAGAAATTGGACATGGAAGCAACATTCTTGTCCGGAATTAAGGAAAGAAAAGCTCTTGGTACAGGATTTTGCAAATGATATGTTTTCAAGCAAGTCCTTTTGTTCTCAGAAACAACAAATATTATTGTAACCATCGATTGACCTGAAATGTGTAATCTTTCGTGGTAATTAGTGAATTTAGGCTTCTATCATTATTGACAGCAATCCCCGAATTCTTCAAAATGCAAAAGTAAATTGCAAACAAATTCCAAAACTTAAATGTCAGAATTTGGAGAAAATGTAAATATTTCTGCCAATCCGCTTCTTCAACATTGCTCAGTAGATCTAGGGCAGTTAGAACTACCTATGCTCATTTTAATGACAAGAAAATATTGCCATTATTGCTCTCAACCTTGCAAGAGCAACACGTCACAAAGTATTCGTTAAAATCAAACTTTTGTGGAATTGTATTAATCATTTCCAAAATCTATAACTGATAATGCCCGTGATTTAGAATACCAGGCAGCATTCGTGTCTTTGAATGCTATTCATTTCAAAGTTTACACATTCTCAAAATAAATATGCATCAATTACCAGTGAGGGAAGTCGAAGCCAACACACTTGTGCTCCCTGTTACTCCTATAGGGCAAAGGAAAGGTTTCAAAAGATTACATCAAGTCTTCGCTGTTTGCCATTCCTCAAATGTGTTTCATATCAGAAAGCACTTAGTTTAGAGGATTAAAGCAACACATTCAACTATTAACAAACATACCAAGGAAAGAATAGCTTGCATTTAAATAGCGCCTTTCACGACCACCGGATAGCTCAAAGTGCTTAACCATCAATGAACTATTTTTGGAATGTAGTCACTGTTGCAATGTGCGAAACGTGGCAGCCAAATTGCTCACAGCAAGCTCCCAAAAACAGCATGTGATAATGAACAGATAACTCGTTTTTACTTAAGTTGATTGAGGGATAAATTATGGCAAGGACACCTGTGATACCTCTCCTGCTCTTCTTCGAAATAGTGTCATGGGATCTTTTACGTCCACCCAAGAGTGCAGACGGGGCCGCGGTTCAGTGTATTATGTGAAAAACAGTACCTCCAACACCGCAGCACTCCCTCAGCACTGCACTAGAGTGTCAGCTTAGATTTTGGGGCTCAAGTCCCTGGAGTGGGATTTGAACCCGAACCTTCCGAGTCAGAGGCTAGAGTGCTCATCACTAACCCACAGCTGACACTAACTATCAAAAGTGATAGCGAACAATTCAACCGCTACTGATTTATAGACTAAACTATACAAGGACTGAATATCGAACATACTTCAATGATACTCGAAAGACAACACATTTTATTGGTCAGTTTTGGCAGGGTTGATATCATGTCACAATGAGAAAAAATATTACTTACTGGTGATTGTAATTGCAGAAGCTGGAGGTGTGCTTGTCACTGAAGTTGGTGTTGGCCCTGTGTAGCGGAGAGAATATCTCAATGTATTAATTCACTAATTGCTGTAAATAGATTTCACTGACAATGTGTAAAACTACACTCACCAGTAGTGGTAGTTTTAGACGTTGAAGGTGCACCAGGCACTGTAATTGGTGTTGGCCCTTTGTAGCGGAGAAAATATTACAATGTATTATTTCACTAATTGCTGTAAATAGATTTGACTGACTATGTATAAAACTACACTCACCAGTAGCGATAGTTTCAGACGTTGTAGGTGCACCTGGCACTGTAATTGGTGTTGGCCCTATGTAGCGGAGAAAATATTACAATGTATTATTTCACTAATTGCTGTAAAGCGATTTCACGTGAATATGTGTAAAACTACACTCACCAGTAGTGGTAGTTTCAGACGTTGTAGGTGCGCCTGTCACTCTAGTTGGTGTTGGCCCTATGTAGCGGAGGAAATATTACAATATTCACTAATTGCTGCAAATAGAGTTCACATGACGATGAGAAAGCACTCTACTAACAAGAGATGGTAGTTGCAGAAGCTGTTTATGTGCCTGTCACATTAGTTGTTGTTGACACCACATAGCCGTGAAAATATTATATAATATTAATTCACTGTGGGATGTAAATGGACTCCCATATATTTTATTTTGAACTTAATCATTAATTGGTCACATTGGAAAGAGCACATTACAAGTGCCACTACAAATACAATGAGCAGATCAATAAGTACTGCTCAAGTATCATTTGCCCAACTCCCTTCAAGAAAGAAAATGGTTGTCTTTCAGTGCAGGGTTTGGCCCAAGTTGCATGTGTAAGCAATCTACTTATCGAACAATTACACTATTAACTCCCATGTTGTCAGCAAACACGTCATTATCTTTTATCAACAAGATCTACCTTATGGTTTCAAGTAAAAAATATATTTCAAGGAGTATTGCATGACTTATTTTCCAAAGAGCAATGGGCAAATTTGAGAACATCACTGAACACACTACACTTCTCATCAATACTTCATCAATTTCTCCATACTGAGCAATTTCCTTCTTTCTGATTTGCAGGAATCATTTCATCGCTTTTTCCGAACAGAAATTGGACATGGAAGCAACATTCTTGTCCGGAATTAAGGAAAGAAAAGCTCTTGGTACAGGATTTTGAAAATGATATGTTTTCAAGCAAGTCCTTTTGTTCTCAGAAACAACAAATATTATTGTAACCATCGATTGACCTGAAATGTGTAATCTTTCGTGGTAATTAGTGAATTTAGGCTTCTATCATTATTGACAGCAATGCCCGAAACCTTCAAAATGCAAAAGTAAATTGCAAACAAATTCCAAAACTTAAATGTCAGAATTTGGAGAAAATGTAAATAGTTTCTGCCAATCCGCTTCTTCAACATTGCTCAGTAGATCTAGGGCAGTTAGAACTACCTATGCTCATTTTAATGACAAGAAAATATTGCCATTATTGCTCTCAACCTTGCAAGAGCAACACATCACAAAGTATCCGTTAAAATCAAACTTTTGTGGAATTGTATTAATCATTTCCAAAATCTATAACTGATAATGCCCGTGATTTAGAATACCAGGCAGCATTCGTGTCTTTGAATGCTATTCATTTCAAAGTTTACACATTCTCAAAATAAATATGCATCAATTACCAGTGAGGGAAGTCGAAGCCAACACACTTGTGCTCCCTGTTACTCCTATCGGGCAAAGGAAAGGTTTCAAAAGATTACATCAAGTCTTCGCTGTTTGCCATTCCTCAAATGTGTTTCATATCAGAAAGCACTTAGTTTAGAGGATTAAAGCAACACATTCAACTATTAATAAACATACCAAGGAAAGAATAGCTTGCATTTAAATAGCGCCTTTCATGACCACCGGATAGCTCAAAGTGCTTAACCATCAATGAACTATTTTTGGAATGTAGTCACTGTTGCAATGTGCGAAACGTGGCAGCCAAATTGCTCACAGCAAGCTCCCAAAAACAGCATGTGATAATGAACAGATAACTCGTTTTTACTTAAGTTGATTGAGGGATAAATTATGGCAAGGACACCTGTGATACCTCTCCTGCTCTTCTTCGAAATAGTGTCATGGGATCTTTTACGTCCACCCAAGAGTGCAGACGGGGCCGCGGTTCAGTGTATTATGTGAAAAACAGTACCTCCAACACCGCAGCACTCCCTCAGCACTGCACTGGAGTGTCAGCTTAGATTTTAGGGCTCAAATCCCTGGAATGGGATTTGAACCCGAACCTTCCGAGTCAGAGGCTAGAGTGCTCATCACTAACCCACAGCTGACACTAACTATCAAAAGTGATAGCGAACAATTCAACCGCTACTGATTTATAGACTAAACTATACAAGGACTGAATATCGAAAATATTTCAATGATACTCGAAAGACAACACATTTTATTGGTCAGTTTTGGCAGGGTTGATATCATGTCACAATGAGAAAAAATATTACTTACTGGTGATTGTAATTGCAGAAGCTGGAGTTGTGCCTGTCACTGTAGTTGGTGTTGGCCCTGCGTAGCGGAGAGAATATCTCAATGTATTAATTCACTAATTGCTGTAAATAGATTTCACTGACAATGTGTAAAACTACACTCACCAGTAGTGGTAGTTTTAGACGTTGAAGGTGCACCAGGCACTGTAATTGGTGTTGGCCCTTTGTAGCGGAGAAAATATTACAATGTATTATTTCACTAATTGCTGTAAATAGATTTGACTGACTATGTATAAAACTACACTCACCAGTAGCGATAGTTTCAGACGTTGTAGGTGCACCTGGCACTGTAATTGGTGTTGGCCCTATGTCGCGGAGAAAATATTACAATGTATTATTTCACTAATTGCTGTAAAGCGATTTCACGTGAATATGTGTAAAACTACACTCACCAGTAGTGGTAGTTTCAGACGTTGTAGGTGCGCCTGTCACTCTAGTTGGTGTTGGCCCTATGTAGCGGAGGAAATATTACAATATTCACTAATTGCTGCAAATAGAGTTCACATGACGATGAGAAAGCACTCTACTAACAAGAGATGGTAGTTGCAGAAGCTGTTTATGTGCCTGTCACATTAGTTGTTGTTGACACCACATAGCCGTGAAAATATTATATAATATTAATTCACTGTTGGATGGAAATGGACTCCCATATATTTTATTTTGAACTTAATCATTAATTGGTCACATTGGAAAGAGCACATTACAAGTGCCACTACAAATACAATGAGCAGATCAATAAGTACTGCTCAAGTATCATTTGCCCAACTCCCTTCAAGAAAGAAAATGGTTGTCTTTCAGTGCAGGGTTTGGCCCAAGTTGCATGTGTAAGCAATCTACTTATCGAACAATTACACTATTAACTCCCATGTTGTCAGCAAACACGTCATTATCTTTTATCAACAAGATCTACCTTATGGTTTCAAGTAAAAAATATATTTCAAGGAGTATTGCATGACTTATTTTCCAAAGAGCAATGGGCAAATTTGAGAACATCACTGAACACACTACACTTCTCATCAATACTTCATCAATTTCTCCATACTGAGCAATTTCCTTCTTTCTGATTTGCAGGAATCATTTCATCGCTTTTTCCGAACAGAAATTGGACATGGAAGCAACATTCTTGTCCGGAATTAAGGAAAGAAAAGCTCTTGGTACAGGATTTTGAAAATGATATGTTTTCAAGCAAGTCCTTTTGTTCTCAGAAACAACAAATATTATTGTAACCATCGATTGACCTGAAATGTGTAATCTTTCGTGGTAATTAGTGAATTTAGGCTTCTATCATTATTGACAGCAATCCCCGAATTCTTCAAAATGCAAAAGTAAATTGCAAACAAATTCCAAAACTTAAATGTCAGAATTTGGAGAAAATGTAAATAGTTTCTGCCAATCCGCTTCTTCAACATTGCTCAGTAGATCGAGGGCAGTTAGAACTACCTATGCTCATTTTAATGACAAGAAAATATTGCCATTATTGCTCTCAACCTTGCAAGAGCAACACGTCACAAAGTATCCGTTAAAATCAAACTTTTGTGGAATTGTATTAATCATTTCCAAAATCTATAACTGATAATGCCCGTGATTTAGAATACCAGGCAGCATTCGTGTCTTTGAATGCTATTCATTTCAAAGTTTACACATTCTCAAAATAAATATGCATCAATTACCAGTGAGGGAAGTCGAAGCCAACACACTTGTGCTCCCTGTTACTCCTATAGGGCAAAGGAAAGGTTTCAAAAGATTACATCAAGTCTTCGCTGTTTGCCATTCCTCAAATGTGTTTCATATCAGAAAGCACTTAGTTTAGAGGATTAAAGCAACACATTCAACTATTAATAAACATACCAAGGAAAGAATAGCTTGCATTTAAATAGCGCCTTTCATGACCACCGGATAGCTCAAAGTGCTTAACCATCAATGAACTATTTTTGGAATGTAGTCACTGTTGCAATGTGCGAAACGTGGCAGCCAAATTGCTCACAGCAAGCTCCCAAAAACAGCATGTGATAATGAACAGATAACTCGTTTTTACTTAAGTTGATTGAGGGATAAATTATGGCAAGGACACCTGTGATACCTCTCCTGCTCTTCTTCGAAATAGTGTCATGGGATCTTTTACGTCCACCCAAGAGTGCAGACGGGGCCGCGGTTCAGTGTATTATGTGAAAAACAGTACCTCCAACACCGCAGCACTCCCTCAGCACTGCACTGGAGTGTCAGCTTAGATTTTAGGGCTCAAATCCCTGGAATGGGATTTGAACCCGAACCTTCCGAGTCAGAGGCTAGAGTGCTCATCACTAACCCACAGCTGACACTAACTATCAAAAGTGATAGCGAACAATTCAACCGCTACTGATTTATAGACTAAACTATACAAGGACTGAATATCGAAAATATTTCAATGATACTCGAAAGACAACACATTTTATTGGTCAGTTTTGGCAGGGTTGATATCATGTCACAATGAGAAAAAATATTACTTACTGGTGATTGTAATTGCAGAAGCTGGAGGTGTGCCTGTCACTGTAGTTGGTGTTGGCCCTGCGTAGCGGAGAGAATATCTCAATGTATTAATTCACTAATTGCTGTAAATAGATTTCACTGACAATGTGTAAAACTACACTCACCAGTAGTGGTAGTTTTAGACGTTGAAGGTGCACCAGGCACTGTAATTGGTGTTGGCCCTTTGTAGCGGAGAAAATATTACAATGTATTATTTCACTAATTGCTGTAAATAGATTTGACTGACTATGTATAAAACTACACTCACCAGTAGCGATAGTTTCAGACGTTGTAGGTGCACCTGGCACTGTAATTGGTGTTGGCCCTATGTCGCGGAGAAAATATTACAATGTATTATTTCACTAATTGCTGTAAAGCGATTTCACGTGAATATGTGTAAAACTACACTCACCAGTAGTGGTAGTTTCAGACGTTGTAGGTGCGCCTGTCACTCTAGTTGGTGTTGGCCCTATGTAGCGGAGGAAATATTACAATATTCACTAATTGCTGCAAATAGAGTTCACATGACGATGAGAAAGCACTCTACTAACAAGAGATGGTAGTTGCAGAAGCTGTTTATGTGCCTGTCACATTAGTTGTTGTTGACACCACATAGCCGTGAAAATATTATATAATATTAATTCACTGTTGGATGGAAATGGACTCCCATATATTTTATTTTGAACTTAATCATTAATTGGTCACATTGGAAAGAGCACATTACAAGTGCCACTACAAATACAATGAGCAGATCAATAAGTACTGCTCAAGTATCATTTGCCCAACTCCCTTCAAGAAAGAAAATGGTTGTCTTTCAGTGCAGGGTTTGGCCCAAGTTGCATGTGTAAGCAATCTACTTATCGAACAATTACACTATTAACTCCCATGTTGTCAGCAAACACGTCATTATCTTTTATCAACAAGATCTACCTTATGGTTTCAAGTAAAAAATATATTTCAAGGAGTATTGCATGACTTATTTTCCAAAGAGCAATGGGCAAATTTGAGAACATCACTGAACACGCGACACTTCTAATCAATAATTCATCAATTTCTCCATACTGAGCAATTTCCTTCTTTCTGATTTGCAGGAATCATTTCATCGCTTTTTCCGAACAGAAATTGGACATGGAAGCAACATTCTTGTCCGGAATTAAGGAAAGAAAAGCTCTTGGTACAGGATTTTGCAAATGATATGTTTTCAAGCAAGTCCTTTTGTTCTCAGAAACAACAAATATTATTGTAACCATCGATTGACCTGAAATGTGTAATCTTTCGTGGTAATTAGTGAATTTAGGCTTCTATCATTATTGACAGCAATCCCCGAATTCTTCAAAATGCAAAAGTAAATTGCAAACAAATTCCAAAACTTAAATGTCAGAATTTGGAGAAAATGTAAATAGTTTCTGCCAATCCGCTTCTTCAACATTGCTCAGTAGATCTAGGGCAGTTAGAACTACCTATGCTCATTTTAATGACAAGAAAATATTGCCATTATTGCTCTCAACCTTGCAAGAGCAACACGTCACAAAGTATCCGTTAAAATCAAACTTTTGTGGAATTGTATTAATCATTTCCAAAATCTATAACTGATAATGCCCGTGATTTAGAATACCAGGCAGCATTCGTGTCTTTGAATGCTATTCATTTCAAAGTTTACACATTCTCAAAATAAATATGCATCAATTACCAGTGAGGGAAGTCGAAGCCAACACACTTGTGCTCCCTGTTACTCCTATCGGGCAAAGGAAAGGTTTCAAAAGATTACATCAAGTCTTCGCTGTTTGCCATTCCTCAAATGTGTTTCATATCAGAAAGCACTTAGTTTAGAGGATTAAAGCAACACATTCAACTATTAATAAACATACCAAGGAAAGAATAGCTTGCATTTAAATAGCGCCTTTCATGACCACCGGATAGCTCAAAGTGCTTAACCATCAATGAACTATTTTTGGAATGTAGTCACTGTTGCAATGTGCGAAACGTGGCAGCCAAATTGCTCACAGCAAGCTCCCAAAAACAGCATGTGATAATGAACAGATAACTCGTTTTTACTTAAGTTGATTGAGGGATAAATTATGGCAAGGACACCTGTGATACCTCTCCTGCTCTTCTTCGAAATAGTGTCATGGGATCTTTTACGTCCACCCAAGAGTGCAGACGGGGCCGCGGTTCAGTGTATTATGTGAAAAACAGTACCTCCAACACCGCAGCACTCCCTCAGCACTGCACTGGAGTGTCAGCTTAGATTTTAGGGCTCAAATCCCTGGAATGGGATTTGAACCCGAACCTTCCGAGTCAGAGGCTAGAGTGCTCATCACTAACCCACAGCTGACACTAACTATCAAAAGTGATAGCGAACAATTCAACCGCTACTGATTTATAGACTAAACTATACAAGGACTGAATATCGAAAATATTTCAATGATACTCGAAAGACAACACATTTTATTGGTCAGTTTTGGCAGGGTTGATATCATGTCACAATGAGAAAAAATATTACTTACTGGTGATTGTAATTGCAGAAGCTGGAGGTGTGCCTGTCACTGTAGTTGGTGTTGGCCCTGCGTAGCGGAGAGAATATCTCAATGTATTAATTCACTAATTGCTGTAAATAGATTTCACTGACAATGTGTAAAACTACACTCACCAGTAGTGGTAGTTTTAGACGTTGAAGGTGCACCAGGCACTGTAGTTGGTGTTGGCCCTGCGTAGCGGAGAGAATATCTCAATGTATTAATTCACTAATTGCTGTAAATAGATTTCACTGACAATGTGTAAAACTACACTCACCAGTAGTGGTAGTTTTAGACGTTGAAGGTGCACCAGGCACTGTAATTGGTGTTGGCCCTTTGTAGCGGAGAAAATATTACAATGTATTATTTCACTAATTGCTGTAAATAGATTTGACTGACTATGTATAAAACTATACTCACCAGTAGCGATAGTTTCAGACGTTGTAGGTGCACCTGGCACTGTAATTGGTGTTGGCCCTATGTAGCGGAGAAAATATTACAATGTATTATTTCACTAATTGCTGTAAAGCGATTTCACGTGAATATGTGTAAAACTACACTCACCAGTAGTGGTTTTTTCAGACGTTGTAGGTGCGCCTGTCACTCTAGTTGGTGTTGGCCCTATGTAGCGGAGGAAATATTACAATATTCACTAATTGCTGCAAATAGAGTTCACATGACGATGAGAAAGCACTCTACTAACAAGAGATGGTAGTTGCAGAAGCTGTTTATGTACCTGTCACAGTAGTTGGTGTTGACACCACGTAGCAGTGAAAATATTATATAATATTAATTCACTGTTGGATGTAAATGGACTCCCATATATTTTATTTTGAACTTAATCATTAATTGGTCACATTGGAAAGAGCACATTACAAGTGCCACTACAAATACAATGAGCAGATCAATAAGTACTGCTCAAGTATCATTTGCCCAACTCCCTTCAAGAAAGAAAATGGTTGTCTTTCAGTGCAGGGTTTGGCCCAAGTTGCATGTGTAAGCAATCTACTTATCGAACAATTACACTATTAACTCCCATGTTGTCAGCAAACACGTCATTATCTTTTATCAACAAGATCTACCTTATGGTTTCAAGTAAAAAACATATTTCAAGGAGTATTGCATGACTTATTTTCCAAAGAGCAATGGGCAAATTTGAGAACATCACTGAACACGCTACACTTCTCATCAATAATTCATCAATTTCTCCATACTGAGCAATTTCCTTCTTTCACATTTGCAGGAATCATTTCATTGCTTTTTCCAAACAGAAATTGGACATGTAAGCAATATTCTTGTCTGGAATTAAGGAAAGAAAAGCTCTTGGTTCAGGATTTTTCGAATGATATGTTTTCAAGCAAGTTCTTTTGTTCTCCGAAGCAACAAATATTACTGTAACCATCGATTGACCTGAAATGTATAATCTTTCGTGGTAATCAGTGAATTTAGGCTTCTATCATTATTGACAGCAATCCCCGAATTCTTCAAAATGCAAAAGTAAATTGCAAACAAATTCCAAAACTTAAATGTCAGAATTTGGAGACAATGTAAATAGTTTCTGCCAATCCGCTTCTTCAACATTGCTCAGTAGATCTAGGGCAGTCAGAACTACCTATGCTCATTTTAATGACAAGAAAATATTGCCGTCATTGGGCTCAATCTTGCAAGAGCAACACGTCACAAAGTATCCGTTAAAATCAAACTTTTGTGGAAATGTATTAATCATTTCCGAAACCTATAACTGATAATGCCCGTGATTTAGAATACCAGGCAGCATTCGTGTCTTTTAATGCTATTCATTTCAAAGTTTACACATTCTCAAAATAAATATGCATCAATTACCAGTGAGGGAAGTCGAAGCCAACACACTTGTGCTCCCTGTTACTCCTATCGGGCAAAGGAAAGGTTTCAAAAGATTACATCAAGTCTTCGCTGTTTGCCATTCCTCAAATGTGTTTCATATCAGAAAGCACTTAGTTTAGAGGATTAAAGCAACACATTCAACTATTAATAAACATACCAAGGAAAGAATAGCTTGCATTTAAATAGCGCCTTTCATGACCACCGGATAGCTCAAAGTGCTTAACCATCAATGAACTATTTTTGGAATGTAGTCACTGTTGCAATGTGCGAAACGTGGCAGCCAAATTGCTCACAGCAAGCTCCCAAAAACAGCATGTGATAATGAACAGATAACTCGTTTTTACTTAAGTTGATTGAGGGATAAATTATGGCAAGGACACAACTGATACCTCTCCTGCTCTTCTTCGAAATAGTGTCATGGGATCTTTTACGTCCACCCAAGAGTGCAGACGGGGCCGCGGTTCAGTGTATTATGTGAAAAACAGTACCTCCAACACCGCAGCACTTCCTCAGCACTGCACTAGAGTGTCAGCTTAGATTTTGGGGCTCAAGTCCCTGGAGTGGGATTTGAACCCGAACCTTCCGAGTCAGAGGCTAGAGTGCTTATCACTAACCCACAGCTGACACTAACTATCAAAAGTGATAGCGAACAATTCAACCGCTACTGATTTATAGACTAAACTATACAAGGACTGAATATCGAAAATACTTCAATGATACTCGAAAGACAACACACTTTATTGGTCAGTTTTGGCAGGGTTGATATCATGTCACAATGAGAAAAAATATTACTTACTGGTGATTGTAATTGCAGAAGCTGGAGGTGTGCCTGTCACTGTAGTTGGTGTTGGCCCTGCGTAGCGGAGAGAATATCTCAATGTATTAATTCACTAATTGCTGTAAATAGATTACACTGACTATGTGTAAAACTACACTCACCAGTAGTGGTAGTTTTAGACGTTGAAGGTGCACCAGGCACTGTAATTGGTGTTGGCCCTTTGTAGCGGAGAAAATATTACAATGTATTATTTCACTAATTGCTGTAAATAGATTTGACTGACTATGTATAAAACTACACTCACCAGTAGCGATAGTTTCAGACGTTGTAGGTGCACCTGGCACTGTAATTGGTGTTGGCCCTGTGTAGCGGAGAAAATATCTCAATGTATTAATTCACGAATTGCTGTAAATGGATTGAAAGTAACTATGTGTAAAACTACACTCAGCAATTAGTCTTACACATTTAGATGTTTTCAGGACATAGCAACATTAGAATTAGGAACAGGAGTAGGCCATCTAGCCCCTCAAGCCTGCTCCGCCATTCAACAAGATCATGGCTGATCTGGCCGTGGACTCAGCTCCACTTACCCGCCCGCTCCCCATAACCCTTAATTCCCTTATTGGTTAAAAATCTATCTATCTGTGATTTGAATACATTCAATGAGCTAGCCTCAACTGCTTGCTTCGGCACAGAATTCCACAGATCCACAACCCTCTGGGAGAAAAAATTCCTTCTCAACTCGGTTTTAAATTGGCTCCCCCGTATTTTGAGGCTTTGCCCCCTTGTTCTAGTCTCCCTGACCAGTGGAAACAACCTTTCTGCCTTTATCTTGTCTATCCCTTTCATTATTTTAAATGTTTCTATAAGATCACCCCTCACCTTCTGAACTCCAACGAGTAAAGACCCAGTCTACTCAATCTACCATCATCTCCGGAATCAGCCGAGTGAATCGTCTCTGTACCCCCTCCAAAGCTAATATATCCTTCCTTAAGTAAGGTGACCAAAACTGCATGCAGTACTCCAGGTGCGGCCTCACCAATACCCTGTACAGTTGCAGCAGGACCTCCCAGCTTTTGTACTCCATCCCTCTCGCAATGAAGGCCAACATTCCATTCGCCTTCCTGATTACCTGCTGCACGTGCAAACTAACTTTTTGGGATTCATGCACAAGGACCCCCAGGTCCCTCTGCATCGCAGCATGTTGTAATTTCTCCCCATTCAAATAATATTCCCTTTTATTGTTTTTTTTTCCCCCAAGGTGGATGACCTCACATTTTCCAACATTGTATTCCATCTGCCAAACCTTCGCCCATTCGCTTCACCTATTTAAATCTCTTTGCAGCCTCTCTGTGTCCTTTACACACCCGCTTTCCCACTAATCTTTGTGTCACCTGCAAATTTTGTTCCACTACACTCTGTCCCCTCTTTCAGGTCATCTATGTATATTGTAAACAGTTGTGGTCCCAGCACCAATCCCTGTGGCACACCACTAACCATCAATTTCCAACCCGAAAAAGACCCATTTATCCCGACTCTCTGCTTTCTGCTAGCCAGCCAATTTTCGATCCATGCTCATACATTTCCTCTGACTCTGCAGTAACCTTTTGTGTGGCACCTTATTGAATGCCTTTTGGAAATCTAAATACACCACATTCATCGGTACACCTCTATCCACCATGCTCATTATATCCTCAAAGAATTCCAGTAAATTAGTTAAACATGATTTCCCCTTCATGAATCCATGTTGCGTCTGCTTGATTGCACAATTCCTATCTAGATGTCCCGCTATTTCTTCTTTAATGATAGCTTCAAGCATTTTCCCCACTACAGATGTTAAACAACCGGCCTATAGTTACCTGCCTTTTGTCTGCCACCTTTTTTAAACAGAGGCGTTACATTAGCTGCTTTCCAATCCGCTGGTACCTCCCTAGAGTTCAGAGAATTTTGGTAGATTATAACGAATGCATCTGCTATAACTTCTGCCATCTCTTTTAATACCCTGGGATGAATTTCATCAGGACCAGGTGTCTTGTCTACCTTGAGTCCCATTAGCCTGTCCAGCACTACCCCCCTAGTGATAGTGATTATCTCAAGGTAATTCCCGTGACCAACAATTTTTGGCATGGTTTTTGTGTCTTCCACTGTGAAGACCAAAGCAAAATAATTGTTTAAGGTCTCAGCCATTTCCACATTTCCCATTATTAAATCCCCCTTCTCATCTTCTAAGGGACCAACATTTACTTTAGTCACTCTTTTTCGTTTTATATATCGGTAAAAGCTTTTACTATCTGTTTTTATGTTTTGCACAAGTTTACTTTCGTAATCTATCTTTCCTTTCTTTATTGCTTTCTTAGTCATTCTTTGCTGTCGTTTAAAATGTTCCCAATCTTCTAGTTTCCCACTAACCTTGGCCACCTTATACGCATTGGTTTTTAATTTGATACTCTCCTTTATTTCCTTGGTTATCCACGGCTGGTTATCCCTTCTCTTACCGCCCTTCTTTTTCACTATGAAAGAGCTCCTTAAAAGTCCTCCACTGTTCCTCATTTGTGCCACCGTTTAGTCTGTGTTCCCAGTCTACTTTAGCCAACTCTGCCCTCACCCCACTGTGGTCCCCTTTGTTTAAGCATAGTACGCTCATTTGAGACACTACTTCCTCACCCTCAATCTGTATTACAAATTCAACCATACTGTGATCACTCATTCCGAGAGGATCTTTTACTCGGAGATTGTTTATTATTCCTGTCTCATTACACAGGACCAGATCTAAGATAGCTTGCTCCCTTGTAGATTCTGTAACATACTGTTCTGAGAAACAATCCCGTATGCATTCTATGAATTCCTCCTCAAGGCTACCCCGTGCGATTTGATTTGACCAATCGATATGTAGGTTAAAATGCCCCATGATTACTGCCGTTCCATTTTCACATGCCTCCATTATTCCCTTGATTATTGTCTGCCCCACCGTGAAGTTATTATTTGGGGGCCTATAAACTACGCCCACCCGTGGCTTTTTCCCCTTACTATCTCTAATCTCCACCCACAATGATTCAACATTTTGTTCATTGGAGCCAATATCATCTCTCACAACTGCCCTGATATCATCCTTTATTAACAGAGCTACCACACCTCCTTTCCCTTCTTGTCAGATAACCCAGTATGTTTAATTCCCAGTCTTGGCCACCCTGCAACCACGTTTCTGTAATGGCCACCAAATCATACCCATTTGTAATGATTTGTGCCATCAACTCATTTACTTTATTTCGAATGCTGCGTGCGTTTAGGTAGAGTGTTTTAATACTAGGTGCACCCAGCACTGTAATTGGTGTTGGCCCTTTGTAGCAGAGAAAATATTACAATGTATTAATTCATTAATTGCTGTAAATAGATTTCATGCGACTATGTGTAAAACTACACTCACCAGTAGTGGTAGTTTCAGACGTTGTAGGTGCGCCTGTCACTCTAGTTGGTGTTGGCCCTATGTTGCGGAGGAAATATTATAATATTCACTAATTGCTGCAAATAGAGTTCACATGATGATGAGAAAGAACTCTACTAACAAGAGATGGTCGTTGCAGAAGCTGTTTATATACCTGTCACAGTAGTTGGTGTTCACACCACATCGCAGTGAAAATATTATATAATATTAATTCACTGTTGGATGAAAATGGACTCCCATATATTTTATTTTGAACTTAATCATTAATTGGTCACATTGGAAAGAGCACATTACAAGTGCCACTACAAATACAATGAGCAGATCAATAAGTACTGCTCAAGTATCATTTGCCCAACTCCCTTCAAGAAAGAAAATGGTTGTCTTTCAGTGCAGGGTTTGGCCCAAGTTGCACGTGTAAGCAATCTACTTATCGAACAATTACACTATTAACTCCCATGTTGTCAGCAAACACGTCATTATCTTTTATCAACAAGATCTACCTTATGCTTGCAAGTAAAAAATATATTTCAAGGAATATTGCATGACTTATTTTCCAAAGAGCAATGGGCAAATTTGAGAACATCACTGAACACGCTACACTTCTCATCAATACTTCATCAATTTCTCCATACTGAGCAATTTCCTTCTTTCAGATTTGCAGGAATCATTTCATCGCTTTTTCCAAACAGAAATTGGACATGGAAGCAACATTCTTGTCCGGAATTAAGGAAAGAAAAGCTCTTGGTTCAGGATTTTCCGAATGATATGTTTTCAAGCACGTCCTTTTGTTCTCAGTTCTCAGAAGCAACAAATCTTACTGTAACCATCGATTGACCTGAAATGTATAATCTTTCATGGTAATCAGTGAATTTAGGCTTCTATCATTATTGACAGCAATCCCCTAATTCTTCAAAATGCAAAAGTAAATTGAAAACAAATTCCAAAACTTAAATGTCAGAATTTGGAGACAATGTAAATAGTTTCTGCCAATCCGCTTCTTCAACATTGCTCAGTCGATCTAGGGCAGTTAGAACTACCTATGCTCATTTTAATGACAAGAAAATATTGCCGTTATTGCTCTCAACCATGCAAGAGCAACACGTCACAAAGTATCCGTTAAAATCAAACTTATGTGGAATTGTATTAATCATTTCCTCAACCTGTAACTGATAATGCCCGTGATTTACAATGCCAAGCAGCATTCTTGTCTCTTAATGCTATTCATACATTCTCAAAATAAATATGCATCAGTTACCAGTGAGGGAAGTCGAAGCCAACACACTTGTGCTCTCCGTTACTCCTATAGGGCAAAGGAAAGGTTTCAAAAGATTACATCAAGTCTTCGCTGTTTGCCATCCCTCAAATATGTTTCCCATCAGAAAGCACTTCGTTTGGAGCATTAAAGAAACACATTCAACCATTAATAAACATACCAAGTAAAAAAAAGCTTCCATTTAAATAGCGCGTTTCATGACCACCGGATAGCTCCAAGTGCTTAACCATCAATGAACTATTTTTGGAGTGTAGTCAGTGTTGCAATATTGGAAACGTGGCAGCCAAATTGCTCACAGCAAGCTCCCAAAAACAACATGTGATAATGACCAGATAACCCGTTTTTTCTTATGTTGATTGAGGGATAAATAATGGCAAGTACACCAGTGATAATTCTCCTGCTGTTCTTCGAAATAGTGTCATGGGATCTTTTACGTCCACCCGAGGGTGCAGATGGGGCCGCGGTTCAGTGTATTATGTGAAAAACAGTACCTCCAACACCGCAGCACTCCCTCAGCACTGCACTGGAGTGTCAGCTTAGATTTTGGGGCTCAAGTCCCTGTGTGTGGCATTTGAACCCTAACCTTCCGAGTCAGAAGCTAGAATACTAATCACTAACCCACAGTTGACACTAACTATCAAAAGTGATAGCGAACAAGTCAACCGCTACTGATTTATACATTTAACTATCCAAGGACTGAACATCGAAAATACTTCATTGATACTCGAAAGACAACACACTTTATTGGTCAGTTTTGGCAGGGTTGATATCATGTCACAATGAGAAAAAATATTACATACTGGTGATTGTAGTTTCAGAAGCTGTAGGTGTGCCTGTCACTGTAGTTGGTGTTGGCCCTATGTAGCGGAGAAAATATCTCAATGTATTAATTCACTAATTGCTGTAAATAGACTTCACGTGACTATGTGTAAAACTGCATTCCCCAGTAGTGGTAGTTTCAGACGTTTAGGTGTGCCTGTCACTGCAGTTGGTATTGGAGGAAATATTACAATATTCACTAATTGCTGCAAATAGAGTTCACATGACGATGAGAAAGAATTCTATTAACAAGCGATGGTTGTTGTAGAAGCTGTTTATGCGCCTGGCACAGTAATTGGTGTTGGCACCACGTAGCAGTGAAAATATTACATAATATTTATTCACTGTTCGCTGTAAATTGTTAGAAATCAGAGCTTTCTAAAAATGTAAAAAATGAATCGAATCTATAAAACTGTTAATAATGCTGCGTTTTAAATCATTGTTTTGAACTGGAGATGAAGTGTCTACTCAGAATGCTTAAAAATGCTCATGTCTTGGTACTCTGCTAAGGTGTTATAGCATACTGCACTATGTCAACCATTTTCTTTGGTTTTCAACTCAAAACTTCAGCTCTATGTATCTTTAAGACAATTACAGAATGACTTGGAATGGATGGAAGCTGTTAGCGTTAACATAAACAATTTGCTCCGTCGTCATGGGGAATACAATGCTGATGGAGCAGTTTTCTTTTTTGAGGTTTAGGATTGTACCCGAGAGAATAAGAACAAGAGATAAGATCTAAATTTCAAAAAATGAACTCTGGGAAAGTAAAGAGAGAAAGACAAGTGGCCAAGAAAATCAGGAGACATCTTTAGGGTGGGATTTGTTTCGAGAAGCAAAACAAAGAACTCAAGTCTTATTGGATATTAAGTTTTTAGGGAAACCTCTGTTGGTCAAAAGGTCTTGTAAATATCCCATATCAGGCCCACCCCTAAAAAGAGAATAAAAGTAGCCTAATCAAGATTGACCACCCAAATGGTGTGAGGAGAGAGTGAAACAGAGGTTGAGCTGGTCAAACACTCTACAAGTGATTCCATGATTTACAATCAATTTGAATTGTAACAAAGCACTGCCTTCTTAATTTGGTTAATTAAAGTTTTCTTGACTTATAAATTGTGAAAAACCCGTCTTACAATTCAAATTGATTTAAAACAAAACCACACACGTTAATTAACAAACATAACAGCACACAAAGGATAAACAACTGCAGCTCTCAGTATTGAAAAGTCGGTGGAACTAACCCAAATGTAACAGACACCTTTTTTTTAAAAGACAAACTTTCATACAAACTGAAATTCCAGCATCTCTTTTAAGGTTCCTTTATCTCAACATTGTGACCACAGTGAAATTCTGGTTATTTAAACATTTTTTTAATTGGCAGTATTTGCATTGGAATTTTGACACATTTGAGGTGATTCTCCTTGTTAAATACTTGGGTTGTACTGGGAAATCTTGAGTTTGAAACCCTATTTTTAAAAATACTAAAATGTTTAAAACCAATCCAAAATGCTGTTTTCTCTGATGAGAGACAAAAAGTGCTCGAGGTTGGGAATCGAGATGAGATATGGAAGTTACTTTGTAAATGAATTGCGAGCATTGTGTCTCTAATGTTAAGACACCATGGAACCTACCAAGCTTGGCAAACACTTGACTCTGAAATTGGAATTAATGAGAAATTGATAAAGATAAATTGATATGAGTTGCTGTTTCAAGCATTCAAGAAGGGAAAATCTAACTGCGGTTTAAAGGGATAATGTTTCATTAAAAGAAGCTGGTTGAGAACAATCGAGGTGGTCCTACTAATTGCTGTGTATCAAGAGAAAAAGTTTGTGGGGAAATAAAATCGAGCAGTGACAAAACCTGTTAGTGCGACAATACTGCTGTTTGGATTTCTGATAAGTTGGAAATAATAAAATGGACCCGGGCACAATATAGTTGGTAACAAAGAATTTTGAAAAAATGTTCGTCTTTAATACTGTATTTTGGATAGTAAGAGTATTCCAGAGCTCATGAGATATGAATCATCATTAATGGGATGTCTACTTAAGATGGAAGATAGAAACAGGAAAATTACACTACCAAATGGGAATTTTCCTAACATTTATAGTGAAAGTCAGGAAAGTGTAGTTGAGAATAATGAATTGATAGCTTTCTCTTGGAGATATTTGTGTCCTTGCCTATGAACTATTTAAGAAAATTGCATTGAGAGCCTGGTCATTACCTGAGACATGCAGTGGAAGATGAGCAAAGAACTCTAGACATTAAAATCATCTGAAAGCCCAAGATGGCTTGTATCAGATGGCACATATGGCATGATACAGAGATACCGGTGTAAGCCTGCAGACATGATTTGTTGCGTGTGAAGCAACTAACATGCGGAAATGCATGGTAAATTTGCACTGAAGAATGGGTCTCAGACATGCTGAGTTACGTGACAACAGCAAGACATGAAATGGTTAACATGGTTCAGGGAAGTGAGACAATTGACACACACTCCATCGAGAAACTATCTAATTAATGAAAAAAAAACAGTATAGAGTTAAACACACTGGTTTCTGTCAGAGGGATTGAAGGTGCGTTTAAGAAAAAAAATGATACAAATTTAAGTAAAAAATGATAGAATTTAGATTGGGACAATTGAAGACTGGGGAGAATAAATTTAGTAAGAATAATCCACAATGAATGGATACGAGTAAAATAGACCTGGAGAATCTTTTAAGTCTATGACTTGTTGATTAGATGTTAAACTTCAGATTACTTTACAATGTCTGTTTTCTTTGTCTGCATCAATTTTGCTGGAAATGTATGTACGTGCTAGTGATTGTAAGACTGAATTATAATTGTAATAATTGTGTTTTGCAGGTAACAAAATGTGGGAAAAGCCAGTACGAATCCAGTATGAGGGTTTTGGTGGCACCTCCTGTATCATGTTTTACTGGTTTAACAGAACCTATGCTCAAGTGAAACTGACAGTAAATAAGATACTTAAGTATAAGCTACACAATTATGTGGCACAATTGGTACAACATATATACTCGTGGGATGTTGGGCTTAATATATTAGCACATCCTCATGTTCGAATTATTTCACACGCTCTGGAAGTTTTCCAACTTTTAATGATAGTGTATTTAATATATGTATTCCAAGTAGCAAGACTTTGATGCATAAGCCAATGTCTACGACTAACCAGCACTAATTTAATTAATTGAACACACCGAAAGTGAAAATCCGAAGCAACGTAGAGGAGACTCAAGGCGGGGTAGGATCAGGAAAGATACAAGAAACAGAGAATACCGTAGGCAGGGCAGAATTAGAACACCGGAACAGTGAATTGAATTTGAGAAAGGGGTTCGAGGTTGCTCCTCCCCTCAAAGGGATGGACTGTAAGTGTGGTATATGAAATGATACAATGAACTCCGTACTGTGAGGTCGGAGCGGAGCAGGTCGGGAGCAACGAGGCCCATAAAAGGGGGCCCAGCAGTCAGAGGGGCAGCGGAGGTCAGAGCAGAGCAGGTCGGGAGCAGCGAGGCCCATAAAAGGAGCCCAGCAGTCAGGAGCGGCTAGCTGGTGCAGGGGCAGAAAATAAACAAAGAAGTAAAAAGAAATCGCAGTGTGACGTCACAGCCAAGCAGGTAAGTGATTGGCTGCTGGATTGGTAAGTATTTAATCTTTTTCTTTTTCTTTTTCTTTTCTTATCAGTAGGTAACCTTTGGCATTGTTGCCAAATTAAGTTAACCTAAAGGTTAAGTCATCGCAGGAGAGCCCAGACCCATGTCATGCTTCTCCTGTGCTCTGTGGGAAATCAGGGACACTTCCAGAGTCCCTGACTAATATATGTGCAGGAAGTGTGTCCAGCTGAAGCTCCTGACAGACCGCTTTGCGGCACTGGAGCTGCACATGATTCACTCTGGAGCATCCGCGATGCTGAGGATGTCATGAATAGTACGTTTAGTGAGTTGGTCGCACCGCAGGTAAAGGTTACACAGGCAGATAGGGAATGGGTGACCATCAGGCAGAGCAGTGGAAGGAAGGTAGTGCAGGAATCGCCAGCAGTCGTCTTCCTCCAAAACAGATATACCGTTTTGGGTACTGTTGGGGCAGATGACTCATCAGGGGAAGGCAGTAGTAGCCAAGTTCATGGCACCATGGGTGGCTCTGCTGCACAGGAAGGCAGGAAAAAGAATGGGAGAGCTATAGTGGTAGGGGTTTCTATTGTAAGGGTAATAGATAGGTGTATCTGCGGCAGCAATTGAGACTCCAGGATAGTATGTTGCCTCCCTGGTGCAAGGGTCAAGGATGTCTCAGAGCGGCTGCGGGGCATTCTGGAGGGGGAGAGTTGTCGTGGTGCATATAGATACCAACGATATAGGTAAAAACGGGATGAGGTCGTACAAGCTGAATTTAGGGAGCTGGAGTTAAATTAAAAAGTAGTATCTCAAAGGTAGTAATCTCAGGATTGCGACCAGTGCCACGTTCTAGTCAGAGTAGAAATAGAACGATAGTTACGATGAATACATGGCTTGAGGAATGGTGCAAGAGGGAGGGATTCAAATTCCTGGGACATTCTGGGGGAGGTGGGACCAGTACAAACCAGACGGTCTGCATCTGGGCATGACCGGAACTGATGTCCTAGAGGAAGTGTTTGCTAGTGCTGTTGGGGAGGGGTTAAACTAATATGGCAGGGGGATGGGAATCTATGCAGGGAGACAGTTGGAAGGAAAGTGGGGGCAGAAGCAAAAGGTAGAAAGGAGATAAGGAAAGGTGGAGGGCAGAGAAATCAAAGGCAAAAATCAAAAAGGGACACATTACGACATAATTCTAAAAGGACAAAGAATATTAAAAAAAACTAGCCTGGAGGCTCTGTGTCTCAATGCGAGGAGCATTCCTAGTAAGGTGAAAGAATTAACTGTGCAGATAGCTGTTAACGGATATGATGTAATTGGGATTACGGAGACATGGCTCCAGGGTGACCAAGGTTGGGAACTCAACATTCAGGGGTATTCAATATTCAGGAAGGATAGACAGAAAGGAAAAGGAGGTGGGGGTAGCGTTGCTGGTTAAAGAGGAGATTAACGCAATAGTAAGGAAGGACATTAGCTTGGATGATGTGGAATCTGTATGGGTAGAGTTGCGGAACACCAAAGGGCATAAAACGCTAGTGAGAGTTGTGTACAGACCACCAAACAGTAGTAGTGAGGTTGGGGATGGCATCAAACAGGAAATTAGGGATGTGTGCAATAAAGATACAGCAGTTATCATGGGTGACTTTAATCTACATATAGATTGGGCTAACCCAACTGGAAGCAATACAGTGGAGGAGGATTTCCTGGAGTGTATAAAGGATGGTTTTCTAGACCAATATGTCGAGGAACCAACTAGAGAGCTGGCCATCCTAGACTGAGTATTGTGTAACGTGAGAGGATTAAAAAGCAATCTTGTTGTGCGACGTCCCTTGGGAAAGAGTGACCATAATATGTTAGAATTCTTCATTAAGATGAAGAGTGACACAGTTAATTCAGAGACTAGGGTCCTGAACTTAAGGAAAGGTAACTTCGATGGTATGAGACGTGAATTGACTAGGATAGACTGGCGAATGATACTTAAAAGGTTGACGGTGGATAGGCAATGGCAGACATTTAAAGATCACATGGATGAATTATAACTATTGCACATTCCTGTCCAGCGCAGAAATAAAACAGGAAAGGTGGCTCAACCGTGGCTAACAATGGGAATTAGGGATAGTGTAAAATCCAAGGAAGAGGCATATAAATTGGTTAGAAAAAGCAGCAAACCTGAGGACTGGGAGAAATTTGGAATTCAGCAGAGGAGGACAAAGGGTTTAATTAGGAGGGGGAAAATAGAGCATGAGAGTAAGCTTGCAGGAACATAAAAACTGACTGCTAAAGCTTATATAGATATGTGAAGAGAAAACAATTAGTGAAGACAAATGTAGGTCCCTTGCAGTCAGAATCAGGTGAATTCATAATGGGGAACAGAGAATTTATAATGGCAGACCAACTGAACAAATACTTTGGTTCTGTCTTCACGAAGGAAGACACAAATAACCTTCCAGAAGTACTAGGGGACCGAGGGTCTAGCAAGAAGGAGGAACTGAAGGAATTCATTATTAGTCAGGAAATTGTTAGGAAAATTGATGGGATTGAAGGCCGATAAATCTCCAGGGCCTGATAGTCTGCATCCCAGAGTACTTAAGGAAGTGGCCCTAGAAATAGTGGATGTATTGGTGGTCATTTTAAACAATCTATAGACTCTGAATCAGTTTCTATGGATTGGAGGGTAGCTAATGTAAGCCCACTTTTTAAATAAGGAAGGAGAGAGAAAACAGGGAATTATAGACCAGTTAGCCTGACATTGGTAGTGGGGAAAATATTGGAATTAATTATTAAACATGTAATAGCAGCACATTTGGAAAGCAGTGACAGGATCAGTCCAAGTCAGCATGGATTTATGAACGGGAAATCATGCTTGACAAATCTTCTAGAATTTTTTGAGGATGTAACTGGTAGAGTGGACAAGGGCGAACCAGTGGATGTGATGTATTTGGACTTTCAAAAGGCTTTTGACAAGGTCCCACACAAGAGATTAGTGTGCAAAATTAAGGCACATGGTATTGGAGGTAATGTACTGACGTGCATAGAGAACTAGTTGGCAGACAGGAAGCAGAGAGTCAGGATAAACGGGTCCTTTTCAGAATGGCAGGCAGTGACTAGTGGAGTGCCGCAGGGCTCAGTGCTGGGACCCCAGCTCTTTACAGTATACATTAACAATTTGGATGAAGGAATTGAGTGTAATATTTCCAAGTTTGCAGATGACACTAAACTGGGTGGCGGTGTGAGCTGTGAGGGGGTCGCTCAGAGGCTGCAGGGTGACTTGGATAAGTTAGGTGAGTGGGCAAATACACGGCAGATGCAGTATAATGTGGATAAATGTGAGGTTATCCATTTTGGGATCAAAAACACGAAGGCAGAATATTATCTGAATGGCGGCAGATTAGGAAAAGGGGAGGTGCAACGAGACCTGGGTGTCATGGTTCATCAGTCATTGAAGGTTGGCATGCAGGTACAGCAGGCGGTGAAGAAGACAAATGGTATGTTGGCCTTCATAGCTAGGGGATTTGAGTATAGGAGCAGGAAGGTCTTACTGCAGTTGTACAGGGCCTTATTGAGGCCTCACCTGGAATATTGTGTTCAGTTTTGGTTTCCTAATCTGAGGAAGGATGTTCTTGCTATTGAGGGAGTGCAGCGAAGGTTCACCAGATTAATTCCAGGGATGGCTGGACTGTCATATGAGGAGAGACTGGATCAACTGGGCCTTTATTCACTGGCGTTTAGAGGGATGCGAGGGGATCTCATAGAAATATATAAGATTCTGACGGGACTGGACAGGATAGATGCGGGAAGAATGTTCCCGATGTTGGGGAAGTCCGGAACCACGGGACATAGTCTTAGGATAAGGGGTAGGCCATTTAGGACTTAGATGAGGAGAAACTTCTTCACTCAGAGAGTTGTTAACCTGTGGAATTCCCTGCCGCAGAGAGTGATTGATGCCAGTTCATTGGATATATTCCCGAGGGAGTTAGATATGGCCCTTACGGCTAAGGGGATCAAGGGGTATGGAGAGAAAGCAGGAAACGGGTACTGAGGGGATGATCAGCCATGATCTTATTGAATGGCAGTGCAGGCTCGAAGGGCCGAATGGCCTACTCCTGCACCTATTTTCTATGTTTCTATGTTTCTATGTGACCTTGTAGTCTCAACAAATCCTGACCGTGCCATCGCTCTTTAACACCGGAACAATGGGACTGGCCCATTCATTAAATTCGACCGGTGAGATGACCCCCTCGCGTTGTAACCTGTCCAATTCGGGCTCAACCTTTTCTCTCATCATGTGCGGGACTACCCTGGCTTTGTGATGGATGGGCCTTGCGTCTGGGCCTAGGTGTATCTGCACCTTGGCTCCCTTGAAGCTGCCAATTCCCGGTTCAAACAGTGAGGGAAATTCGTTCAGCACTTGAGTACACAAATCATCATCCGCTGATGACAAAGCTTTGATATCGTACAATTTCCATTTTATTTTCTCCTGCCAACTCCTGCCGAATAATGATGGGCTGTTGCCCGGGATAATCCATAACGGTAAATCATGAACCGCTCCCTCGTACGACATTCTTACTGCTGCACTACCGATCACTGGTATGACCTCTTCAAAGTACGCAACTTTGTATTTATTGGACTCAGCTTGGGTCTCTCTGCCTTGGTCTCCCACAGCTTTTCAAAAGTCCTCTGGCTTATTATCGATTGACCCGCACCCGTGTCTAATTCCATGGGTGCCGGCACACCGTTTAATTTTACCTCCATCATTATCGGTTGGCTCTTTGTTAGGAACGCATGTATGCTATACACTTCCTCCTCGGAGCTCTCAAATGTCTCGGGCTGCATTGCCAGATCCACGCTGAATTGATCATAATCCACGCGGTGTGTCGCAGCTCGCTTGCTCCGCTGTGGACACGTCCGCTAAAGATGTCCCATCTTCGCACACCCTCTGCATACATACTGCCTGAAGCGGCACTAATGGGGCAGTGAATGCCCCCGCAACGCCAACACATTGAGCTCAGATTTGCATCCGAAGGCGGGCTTTGCGTGGCTCCCATTCTCACATATGCAGTCGAGTAGGCCCTCGATGGCGAACTTTGAGCGGCTCCCGGTCTTGCAGACACAGTCGAGTAGGCCCTGCCATGTGCAGCTCTGCCGGCCGTCGATACAATTTTGTACACAGTACTTGCCGTGGAGTTCCTGTTTTGTTGCGATATCTGCTTCGTGCTTTTCTGCATGGATATGCAAGCCTGGGCGATGGTGATGATCTTGCTGAGCAGCTTACTTAAGATCGCCTCGTGGTTGACCCCGATCACGAAAAAGTCACGCAGCATGTCTTCCAATGCAGGCCCAAATTTGCAAGGCCCTGCAAGACGTCTCAGGTTGGCAACAAATGCCGCTATGTCCTGGCCTTCGGGACGAACGTGCATATAGAAGCGATATCTGGATATGAGGATTCCTTCCATGAGTTTAAGGTGTTCCCAAACTAGAGCATACAGTTCTTTGTAATTAATTTCTGTAGGAAGAGTGGGTGAGAGCAGGTTCTTGATGAGAGCATAGATCATGGGGCCACAGACGGTGAGAAGAACTGCCCTGTGCTTCTCTGCATCCTTGTCTTTGTTTAGGTCGTTTGCAACGAAATACTAGTCAAGACGATCCGTGAAATCTCCCCAATCCTCTCCCTCATTGAATCTTTAGAGAATTCCAACAGTACTCGATCGTGCTTTGCTCGCCATACTTTTGCGTAGGTTCGTATTTTCCTCGTCGCCAGTTGTGGTGTATGAAGTGATACAATGAACTCCGTACTGTGAGCCAGTGACTAGGGTGTAACCTGATCAGTCTTTAATGGAAGTGAAGATACAAAGATGAAGTTCAGGTTATATACCGGGCCTAGCATGAGTGTACCTATGATCCTAGGACCTCCGACGGTAGTTCCCCCTGGTGGTAGGCAGACCTTATGTACATACATTACAGTAAGAAGGAGGGAAAACCTCATTTTTGAATCTCGCTTATCGAAATTTAGAGAAGGCACGATGGATGCGAAACCGGAAATGAGAGGAATACATTAGAAGTCAGCGATGCTTAAAAATGTATAAAACTGATTCGAATGGATAAAACGGATAAGAATATTGAGTTTGACATCGTTGTTTAGAACTGGAGACGAAGTGTCTGCTCAGAATGCTTAGAAATGCTAATGTCTTGGTACCCTTCTGAGATGTTACAGCATTCTCCACTATGACAACCATTATCTGTGGTTTTCAAATTAAAACTTCAGCTTTAAGACAATTTGTTACAGAAAGACTTAGAATGGATGGAAGTTGTGAGAGTTAATGTAAACATATTGCTAAGTCGTAAACGAGAATACGATGCTGAAGGAGCAATTTTTTGGTTTGAGCTTCAGGATTGTACCTGAGAGAATAGGGATAAGAGATGATATGAATTTCAAAGAACGAACTGTGGCAAGTAAACAGAGAAAGACATGTGGCCAAGAAAATCAGGAGACATCTTTAGGGCGGGCTTTGTTTCGAGAATCAAGACAAAGAACGCAAAGTCTTATTGGATATTAGGTTTTTAAGGAAACCTCTATAGGTCAAAAGGTTTTGTCAATATCCAAGGTCAGGCCCACCCCTAAAAAGAGAAAAAAAAGTAGCCTAATCAAGATTGACCACACAGATGGTGTGAGGGGAGAGTGAAACAGAAGTTGAGCTGGTCGAACACTCTACGAAGGAAGCTCTAGACAGAGAAAGGGACTGCAAGCCACCAAACTGATCATGTGCGCCAACCATTTGCACGATTGGAATCGGTATTAACTATCTGTTACAGTCGTATGTTTTTGCTGTATAACTAATGTGTTATATTACGTCTTAAATTCTGATTAAACACAATGGGGTTGAAATTCGTTTGATAATGCTGCCCGTTAGCACCAGTGCTAGGCGGCTAATGGGTGGCAAAGGCCTACCTTTGACGGTAAGCGGCGTCGACGCCTTGTCCTAAATTCAGTCGGCTCTTTGGCAGAGGCTCCAAGGCGCAATGCTGCACTCACCCACGCCACCCGCATGGTGACGTCCTCCAGTGTACAACGCCACTTTGATGCCTCTGTCGCGATAGTTGCTTTCTATGGCTGCTGTAACAGGAGGCAGCCAAACAGCCAGGAAAAAGTGGTCGTAAAAGAGCGGATCTCGAGCGGAATCGCTCAGAAAGGAAGGTAAGTTTTTCTCTTTATTAATTTCTGCATGTTTTCGTTAGTTTTAAGAGTGGGGAAGTGTGTGTGTGGGTCGGAGAAGTTTTCGTTCTTTTTTTTCTGTTCCCTTTTTTTTCTAGCATGGCGGCAGCCTCCGGTCAGGGAATTCAGTCAGCCTCCTGAGCTCCCGCCCGAGGATGAGTGTGAACGGCACTTTTTAGTGCTGCTCTCCCATTTTTGGGCATAAAAACTGAATTTAGGACTTTGGGGCTGCGCGTAACATCCAGCGCAAAAATCAACATTCAGTCGGTGACACCGTCTCAAACACGGCCATAACGAATTTCAACCCCAATATATCCACCAGAGTGGATTACAGTCAATCCTGATTATTAAAGTAACCAGAGATAGTCTTAAACTTTGCTACTTTGTAAAAAATAATTTTTAATTTAGGAGATAATCATTAATTGGTCACAATTGAAAGAGCACATTACAAATGTCACTACAAATACAATGAGCAGATCAATAAGTACTGCTCAATTATCATTTGCCCAACTCCATTCAATAAATAAAATGGTTGTCTTTCAGTGCAGGGTTTGGTCCAAGTTGCCTGTGAAAGCAATCTACTTATCAAGCAATTACAACATTGTTGTCAGCAAACAAATCATTATCTCTTCTCAACAAGATCTTTCAAGTAAAAAATATATTTCAAAGAATACTGCATGACTTATTTTCTAAAGAACAATGCGCAAAAATGAAAAACCTCACTGAACACACTCCTCTTCTAATCATTATTTCATCAATTTCTCTATATTGAGCAATTTCCTTCTTTCTGATTTGAAGGAAAGTTCTCAATTGGGGGAAAGCCAATTTTGATAAACTGAAAGGTGATTTAGCCACAATGGACTGGAAACAGCCACTTGAACGTAAATCAGTGTCAGAGCAGTGGGAGGTATTCACGGAGGCGATCTGGAGCGTTCATAGCAAGTATGTTCCCTGAAAGAAAAAGAGTGGGGCTAACAAATCTAGAGCCCCCTGGATGTCAAGGGACATCATCATCATCATAGGCAGTCCCTCGGAATCGAGGAAGACTTGCTTCCACTCCTGAAGTGAGTTCTTTGGTGGCTGAACAGTCCAATACGAGAGCCACAGACTCTGTCACAGGTAGGACAGATAGTCGTTGAGGGAAGGAGTGGGTGGGACTGGTTTGTCGCACGCTCTTTCTGCTGCCTGCGCTTGATTTCTGCATACTCTTGCCATTGAGACTCAAGGTACTCAGCGCCCTCTCGGATGCACTTCCTCCACTTAGGACGGTCTTGGGCTAGGGACTCCCAGGTGTCAGTGGGGATGCCGCATTTTATCAGGGAGACTTTGAGAGTGTCCTTGTAGCGTTTCCGCTGCCCACCTCTGGCTTGTTTGCCATGAAGGAGCTCCGAGTAGAGCACTTGCTTTGGGAGTCTCGTGTCTGGCATGCGAACTATGTGGCCTGTCCAGCGGAGCTGATCGAGTGTGGTCAGTGCTTCAATGCTGGGGATGTTAGCCTGGACGAGCACGCTGATTCTGGTGCGCCTGTCCTCCCAGGAGCTTTGTAGGATCTTGCGGAGACATCGTTGGTGATATTTCTCCAGCAACTCGAGGTGTCTGCTGTACATGGTCCATGTCTCTGAGCCATACAAGAGGGTAGGTATTACCACAACCCTGTAGACCATGAGCTTGGTGGCAGTTTTGAGAGCCTGGTCTTCAAACACTCTTTTCCTCAGGTGGCCGAAGGCTGCACTGGCGCATACAAAGGACATACAAGGTAGGATAAAGAAAAAAATGGAGGCTTATGAAAGATACCGAGGTGCTCAATACTGCAGAAACTCTAGAGGAGTATAGAAAGTGCAGGGGTAAAATGAAAAAGGAAAGCAAAGAGAGAACATGAAATAATTTAGGCAAGTAAAATCAAGGAGAACCCAAGGATGTTTTATAAATACATTAAGAGCAAGAGGATAACTAAAGAAAGTTACTTACTGCAGTTGGTGATTCCATTTTGACACGTGCTGTAATATATGAAATATTAAAATTAAAATATTTTGGTATTGTATTAATTTTGGGGAAATAAGTCGCAAAATAGTATTCAGTTTAATTAATCACATTTACTTTCAGTGCGATCAGAAACATTACAACTAATGCACAGATGAGGATGTAGTAATGCTGCTGAACAGTTTGTTAAATTCCTAATCTTGCACACAGTGAACAAGTATGAAAACGTGGCAAATTCTACTACACAGAGGCCATCTTAGACTGGGTGTTATGTAATGATAAAGGATTAATTAGCAATCTCGTTGTGCGAGGCCCCTTGGGGAAGAGTGACCATAATATGGTGGAATTCTGCATTAGGATGGAGAATGAAACAGTTAATTCAGAGACCATGGTCCAGAACTTAAAGAAGGCTAACTTTGAAGGTATGAGGCGTGAATTGGCTGAGATGGATTGGCGAATGATACTTAAGGGGTTGACTGTGGATGGGCAATGGCAGACATTTAGAGACCGCATGGATGAACTACAACAATTGTACATTCCTGTCTGGCATAGAAATAAAAAAGGGAAGGTGGCTCAACCGTGGCTATCAAGGGAAATCAGGGATAGTATTAAAGCCAAGGAAGTGGCATACAAATTGGCCAGAAATAGCAGCGAACCTGGGGACTGGGAGAAATTTAGAACTCAGCAGAGGAGGACAAAGGGTTTGATTAGGGCAGGGAAAATGGAGTATGAGAAGAAGCTTGCAGGGAACATTAAGACGGATTGCAAAAGTTTCTATAGATATGTAAAGAGAAAAAGGTTAGTAAAGACAAATGTAGGTCCCCTGCAGTCAGAATCAGGGGAAGTCATAACGGGGAACAAAGAAATGGCGGACCAATTGAACAAGTACTTTGGTTCGGTATTCACGAAGGAGGACACGAACAACCTTCCGGTTATAAAAGGGGTTGGGGGGTCTAGTAAGGAGGAGGAACTGAGGGAAATCCTTATTAGCCGGGAAATTGTGTTGGGGAAATTGATGGGATTGAAGGCCGATAAATCCCCAGGGCCTGATGGACTGCATCCCAGAGTACTTAAGGAGGTGGCCTTGGAAATAGTGGATGCGTTGACAGTCATTTTCCAACATTCCATTGACTCTGGATCAGTTCCTATGGAGTGGAGGGTAGCCAATGTAACCCCACTTTTTAAAAAAGGAGGGAGAGAGAAAACAGGGAATTATAGACCGGTCAGCCTGACATCGGTAGTGGGTAAAATGATGGAATCAATTATTAAGGATGTCATAGCAGTGCATTTGGAAAGAGGTGACATGATAGGTCCAAGTCAGCATGGATTTGTGAAAGGGAAATCATGCTTGACAAATCTTCTGGAATTTTTTGAGGATGTTTCCAGTAGAGTGGATAAGGGAGAACCAGTTGATGTGGTATATTTGGACTTTCAGAAGGCGTTCGACAAGGTCCCACACAAGAGATTGATGTGCAAAGTTAGAGCACATGGGATTGGGGGTAGTGTACTGACATGGATTGAGAACTGGTTGTCAGACAGGAAGCAAAGAGTAGGAGTAAATGGGTACTTTTCAGAATGGCAGGCAGTGACTAGTGGGGTACCGCAAGGTTCTGTGCTGGGGCCCCAGCTGTTTACACTGTACATTAATGATTTAGATGAGGGGATTAAATGTAGTATCTCCAAATTTGCGGATGACACTAAGTTGGGTGGCAGTGTGAGCTGCGAGGAGGATGCTGTGAGGCTGCAGAGCGACTTGGATAGGTTAGGTGAGTGGGCAAATGCATGGCAGATGAAGTATAATGTGGATAAATGTGAGGTTATCCACTTTGGTGGTAAAAACAGAGAGACAGACTATTATCTGAATGGTGACAGATTAGGAAAAGGGGAGGTGCAAAGAGACCTGGGTGTCATGGTACATCAGTCATTGAAGGTTGGCATGCAGGTGCAGCAGGCGGTTAAGAAAGCAAATGGCATGTTGGCCTTCATAGCAAGGGGATTTGAGTACAGGGGCAGGGAGGTGTTGCTACAGTTGTACAGGGCATTGGTGAGGCCACACCTGGAGTATTGTGTACAGTTTTGGTCTCCTAACTTGAGGAAGGACATTCTTGCTATTGAGGGAGTGCAGCGAAGGTTCACCAGACTGATTCCCGGGATGGCGGGACTGACCTATCAAGAAAGACTGGATCAACTGGGCTTGTATTCACTGGAGTTCAGAAGAATGAGAGGGGACCTCATAGAAACATATAAAATTCTGACGGGGTTAGACAGGTTAGATGCAGGAAGAATGTTCCCAATGTTGGGGAAGTCCAGAACCAGGGGTCACAGTCTAAGGATAAGGGGTAAGCCATTTAGGACCGAGATGCGGAGGAACTTCTTCACCCAGAGAGTGGTGAACCTGTGGAATTCTCTACCACAGAAAGTTGTTGAGGCCAATTCACTAAATATATTCAAAAAGGAGTTAGATGAGGTCCTTACTGCTAGGGGGATCAAGGGGTATGGCGAGAAAGCAGGAATGGGGTACTGAAGTTGAATGTTCAGCCATGAACTCATTGAATGGCGGTGCAGGCTAGAAGGGCCGAATGGCCTACTCCTGCACCTATTTTCTATGTTTCTATGTTTCTATGTTTCTATCTCTCATACATTTCGTTTTGATTGATTGTGCCAAATAATGGAAAAGGCCAGTAATGATAAGAGTGATCTGAGCCTGAATGAACCTTGCTAACAGTAAGAATTTTTATCCCATTCTATTCAAGACAAATACAATGAATGGAGTAAGGTTCTTTGCTGGCACTTTCACAAGAATACAAGAACACAGGAGTAAAGTCATTTGGCCCATCTTAGCCTGATAATCCAGAAAATAAGCTTACAGCAAGCTACAAAGCTAGTGAGAAAGTTTGGCAAAGAAACAATGTAATTGTGCAAAACCTGTGTCCTGAATAGTAAAAGGAACTATTGCAGAAAAGCATAAGTTTGGAATCAACTTTGAGAACTGAAAGCTAGCTTTTAAAATCCCCATGTGGTAAGAGGCTGGCGGATTAATATTTCACCAATTTCACACGGGTAAGGTGAGCACCAGGGCAGAGGTTGGCAGAACTCTGTAATATAATTTCCATGATCATTACAGTTAGGCAGAAGTTGGCCAGCAGAACATCCTCCCTTAGGTGCTGTGAATCAGGAGTGTGCATATGCATGCCCAAAATTTAAAATTCATACCTTCACCGCCATCCCCTCTCCCCACATGACCCACACCATCAGCAGAGCCTCATAATTGTAGGACTCTATTTTTATATCTATGGGAGCAAAAATTGAATATATGTGGTTTTGAGGATTTAATATCGCCTGGTCGCTAAATTTAAGGCGGGAGATTTTTAGAGCCGGTGGTAGCAGAATTGATTATTAGCACCCTAAGAGTGGAGTGCAGCGCTAAGGGAATCTTTCGACGCTCAGCCGGTAGTGTTACTGATGTTCTGCCGCTAAATCATAGCGCTCAAAGAGAAGGATCGCTGCAAAACATAAAAACTTTAAATAAATTACAAATCAACAAATTTAAACATCAGACACCCCAAAAAAAGTAATATCAATGCAAATAAAATAAAGTAAAATCACTAAAACTTACCTGGTACACTAATCCCATTCATTAGGAAAAGGAGGTGGGGTAGTGTTGCTGGTTAAAGAGGAAATTAATGCAATAGTAAGGAAGGACATTAGCTTGGATGATGTGGAATCTGTATGGGTAGAGCTGCGGAATACCAAAGGGCAGAAAACGCTAGTGGGAGTTGTGGACAGACCACCAAACAGTAGTAGTGAGGTTGGGCATCAAACAGGAAATTAGGGATGCGTGCAATAAAGGTACAGCAGTTATCATGGGCGACTTTCGTCCACATATAGATTGGGCTAACCAAACTGGTAGCAATACAGTGGAGGAGGATTTCCTGGAGTGTATAAGGAATAGTTTTCTAGACCAATATGTCGAGGAACCAACAAGAGAGCTGGCCATCCTAGACTGGGTGTTGTGTAATGAGAGGGGATTAATTTGCAATCTTGTTGTGCAAGGCCCCTTGGGGAAGAGTGACGTTAATATGGTAGAATTCTTCATTAAGCTGGAGAGTGACACAGTTAATTCAGAGACTAGGGTCCTGAACTTAAAGAAAGGTAACTTCGACGGCATGAGACGTGAATTGGTTAGGATAGACTGATGAATGATACTTAAAGGGTTGTCGGTGGATAGGCAATGGCAGACATTTAAAGATCACATGGATGAACTTCAATAATTGTACTTCCCTGTCTGGCATAAAAATAAAACGGGGAAGGTGGCTCAACCATGGCTAACAAGTGGAATTAGGGATAGTATTAAAACCAAGGAAGAGGTGTCATGTATTCAACCAGCATTGTAACCCATGTATAAACTGACCTAAGTTGTACACCGTGAGAACACTGACCACTAGGTGGGAGACACTCCTAACCTGGACCTTCAGGTATAAAAGAGGAAGCTCCACCCACCTTCATCACTTGAGTGCTAAGGAATAAAGGACAGGTCACAGACTGACCTTCTCTCAAGCATGGGCCTCGTGTGCATTTATACTGTGTAGTAAGGACGTATCAATGGCGACAAGAAACTGGGATTTAAACCACGCGAGCATGGCCACTAGCAGAACAGACGAGAGGTACTGTATTAAGGAATGGTTGGGACAGAGATTCAACATTGTTAAAGCAGCACACAGTTCTCCAGGCAGACAAGGGCAGTCAGGCATGCCCCAACATGTAGTCGAACCCAGAGGGGGAGTTCGACAGAGACAATGGCAAGCTGAACAGCGATTCACGCCATTGCAAGGGACAATGCGGCCAGTAATGGGGCCATCAACACCTGTTAATGGTGCACTCAAGGACAATAACAGGGGCAGTCAGGGACGATCGACTGGCAAGGGACCTTTTGTTTCAAACCGCAACTCATGCTGGAGGCGTGGAGGCATACATTCAGCCGGAGTTTGCAGAGATGAGCAAAATACCTGCAGAAATTGCAGAAATGGACACTGGGGGAAATCGCTGGAAGCTGAAGTTCAGCGAGTTCATGTGGAGCGCGTATACAGTTCATACACCAAGATGCCACCGATAATGATGAAAGTGCTCCCCAATGGCATCCCAGTATCAATGGAGTTAGACACGGGTGCCAGCCAGTCCCTGATGGGTATCAAACAGTTCGAAAAGTTGTGGGCATCCAAGGCCAGGAGGCCAAAATTATCGCTGATTGACGCACAGCTACGGACTTACACAAAGCAGATCATTCCGGTGCTAGGCAGCGCCACGGTAGTCGTGACCCACAAAGATTCGGAGAACAGGTTGCCACTCTGATTGTCCCAGGGGACGGTCCCGCACTACTGGGGAGGAGTTGGCTTGCTGTCATGAACTGGAAATGGGGTGATGTCAATGCAATTTCCTCTGTGGAGCGAGTATCATGCTCACAGGTCCTGGACAAATTTGACTCATTATTTCAACCCGGCATTGGCACTTTCATGGGGGCCAAGGTAGTGATTCACATAAACCCGGACGCCAGACCAGTACACCACAAGGCCAGAGCGGTGCCGTACGTGATGCGGGAAAAGATAGAAGGCGAATTGGACTGTCTGTTGAGGGAAGGCATCATCTCGCCAGTCGAATTCAGTGACTGGGCAAGCCCGATTGTGCCGGTGCTCAAGGCGGATGGGTCGGTCAGGATATCTGGCGATTACAAGGCCACCATCAATCGGGTGTCACTCCAAGACCAGTACCCGCTACCGAGAGCAGAGGACCTCTTTACAACGCTATCCGGTGGCAAACTTTTTTCAAAATTGGACCTGACCTCAGCTTACATGACACAGGAGCTGGCGAGTGAGTCGAAGAAGCTGACCACCATCACGACACACAAGGGGTTGTTTGAGTACAACAGATGTCCGTTCGGGATTCGCTCAGCCACCGCGATCTTCCAACGAAATATGGAAAGCCTCCTCAAGTCGATTCCAGGGACGGTGGTTTTTCAGGACGACATCCTCATTACGGGTTACGATACTGAAGAACACCTCCACAACCTGGAGGAGGTGCTACGCAGACTGGACCGGGTAGGTCTGCGACTGAAAAAGGCGAAGTGCGTCTTCCTAGCTCCAGAGGTAGAATTCCTGGGGATGTGGGTAGCAGCAGACGGGATCAGCCCTACTGCATCCAAGACGGAAGCGATCCAGAGAGCACCCAGACCCCGTAACACGACGGAGCTGCGTTCGTTCCTGGGGCTCCTGAACTATTTTGGTAACTTTCTTCCCAAATTGAGCACGCTGCTAGAGCCGCTATACGTGCTCCTACGCAAAGGTCGCGAATGGGTCTGGGGGGGACAGCCAGGAAAGGGCTTTTAATAGAGCACGCAATTTGTTATGTTCCAACAATCTGTTAACGCTATATGACCCATGTAAGAAACTTGTGTTAACGTGCGATGCGTCGTCCTATGGTGTCGGGTGTGTGTTGCAGCATGTCGATGTTAAGGGTCAGTTACAGCCGGTAGCTTATGCCTCCAGGAGTCTGTCCCAGGCAGAAAGGGGTTACGGGATGGTAGAAAAGGAGGCGCTCGCATGCGTATATGCGGTAAAGAAAATGCACCAGTACCTGTTTGGCAGGAAATTTGAGCTGGAGACAATCACAAACCCCTAACGTCCCTTTTGGCCGACAACAAGGCCATAAATGCAAACGCATCGGCCCGCATACAGAGGTGGGCACTCACGTTAGCTGCCTATGACTACACAATTCAGCACAGACCGGGCACCGAAAACTGCGCCGATGCACTCAGCAGGCTCCCACTAGCCACCACTGAGGGGGCTACCAAGCATGGTGCTGAGATGGTCATGGCTGTTGAAGCTTTCGGAAGTGAAGGCTCACCCGTGACAGCCCGTCAGATTAAAGTCTGGACAAATAGAGACCCGCTATTGTCTCTAGTCAAGAAATGTGTCCTGAATGGGGACTGGGCAGCCACGTACAAGGCATGCCCTGAGAAATTTAAACCATTTCACAGGCGCAGGGATGAACTCTCGATTCAGGCCGATTGCCTACTGTGGGGAAACCGCGTAGTCATGCCCCAGATGGGCAGAGAGGTGTTCATCAGAGAACTCCACAATGGGCAACCGGACATTGTCACGATGAAGGCAATTGCCAGGTCACACGTTTGGTGGCCAGGGATAGACACAGATCTGGAACTTTGTGTTCGCAGGTGCAACACGTGTGCCCAGCTGGGCCATGCGCCCAGGGAAGCCCCCCTTAGCCCCTGGCCATGGCCCGCCAAGCCTTGGTCACACATCCATGTGGACTACGCAGGTCCTTTCATGGGGAAAATGTTTTTGGTTGTAGTAGATGCCTACTCCAAATGGATCGAGTGTGATATTTTAAATTCAAGCACATCCTCTGTCACGGTAGAAAGTCTACGGGCAATGTTCGCCGCCCACGGTCTACCGGACATCTTGGTCAGCGACAATGGCCCGTGCTTCACAAGCACTGAATTCCAGGACTTCATGGCAGGCAATGGAATTAACCATGTTAGAACGGCACTGTTCAAGCCGGCCTCAAACGGCCAGGCAGAACGAGCAGTGCAGATAATCAAACAGGGGATGCTCAGATTCCAAGGGGGTTCCCTACAAACCCGCTTATCACGCCTCCTGTTGGCCTATAGATCCCGACCACACTCGCTCACAAGGGTTCCACCCGCAGAGCTACTAATGAAAAGGGCGCTCAAAACCTGATTATCCCTTATACACCCCACCATGAAAGAAATTGTCGAGAGCAGGCGCCAGTCACAATATGACTACCATGACAGGAATGCGAGGGCGCGATGTATTGATGTAAATGATCCTGTTTTTGTCCTCAACTACGCTGCAGGGCCCAAATGGCTCGCAGGCACTGTGGCTGCCAAAGAGGGAAATAGGATTCTGGTAGTCAAACTTACCAATGGACAAATCTGCCGCAAACATGTGGATCAAACAAAAAGGAGGTTCAGCAACCCCATAGAAGAAGCAGAGGAAGAACACGATATAGAGTTCACTCCACCACAGGTGACCGAACACCGGAACCAAAGGGAGGAGAGCCCAGTCACTGTGGGCAGTCCGGACAGGCCTGAGGCACTGCAAACAGCAGACACTCAGACCAGTGCCCAACAACCGGAGCCCCAACTCAGGCGCTCTACAAGGGAGCGTAAACCACCAGAGAGACTCAACCTGTGATCCCAATAAGACTTTGGGGGGGGAGGTGATGTCATGTATTTAACCAGCATTGTAACCCATGTATAAACTGACCTAAGTTGTACACCGTGAGAACACTGACCACTAGGTGGGAGACACTCCTAACCTGGACCTTCAGGTATAAAAGGGGAAGCTCCACCCACCTTCATCACTTGAGTGCTAAGGAATAAAGGACAGGTCACAGACTGACCTTCTCTCAAGCGTGGGCCTCGTGTGCATTTATACTGTGTAGTAAGGACGTATCAAGAGGCATATAAATTGGCCAGAAAAAGCAGCAAACCTAAGGACTGGGAGAAATTTAGAATTCAGCAGAGGAGGACAAAGGGTTTAATTAGGAGGGGAAAATAGAGTATAAGAGTAAGCTTGCAGGGAACATAAAAACTGACTGCAAAAGCTTCAATAAATATGTGAAGAGAAAAAGATTAGTGATGACAAATGTAGGCCCCTTGCAGTCAGAATCAGGTGAATTTATAATCGGAAACAAAGAAATGGCAGACCAATTGAACAAATACTTTGGTTCTGTCTTCACTAAGGAAGACAAAAATAACCTTCTGGAAATACTAGGGGACCGAGGATCTAGCGACAAGGAGGAACTGAAGGAGATCCTTATTAGTCAGGAAATTGTGTTTGGAAAATTGATGGGATTGAAGGCCAATAAATCCCCAGGGCCTGATAGTCTGCATCCCAGAGTACTTAAGGAAGTGGCCCTAGAAATAGTGCATGCATTGGTGGTCATTTTCCAACATTCTATAGACTCTGGATCAGTTCCTATGAATTGGAGGGTAGCTAATGTAACCTCTTCAACCACTTTTTTAAAAAGGAGGGAGCGAGAAAATAGGCAATTATAGACTGGTTAGCCTGACATCGGTAGTGGGGAAAATGTTGGAATCAATTTGGGAAGCAGTGACAGGATCGGTCCAAGTCAGCATGGATTTATGAAAGGGAAATCATGCTTGACAAATCTTCTAGAACATTTTTGAGGATGTAACTAGTAGAGAGGACAAGGGAGAACCAGTGGATGTGGTGTATTTGGACTTTCAAAAGGCTTTTGACAAGGTCCCACACAAGAGGTTAGTGTGCAAAATTAAAGCACATGGTATTGGGGGTAATGTATTGATGTGGATAGAGAACTGGTTGACAGACAGGAAGCAAAGAGTAGGAATAAATGGGTCCTTTTCAGAATGGCAGGCAGTGACTAGTGAGGTACCGCAAAGTTCAGTGCTGGGCCCCCAGCTATTTACAATATACATTAATGATTTGGACGAAGGAATTGAATGTAATATCTCCAAGTTTGCAGATGACACTAAGCTGGGTGGCACTGTGAGCTGTGAGGAAGATGCTAAGAGGCTGCAGGGTGACTTGCACAGGTTAGGTGAGTGGGCAATTGCATGGCAGATGCAGTATAATGTAGCTAAATGTGAGGTTATCAATTTTGGTGGCAAAAACAGGGAGGCGGAATATTATCTGAACGGTGACAGATTAGGAAAAGGGGAGGTGCAACGAGACCTGGGTATCATGGTACATCAGTCATTGAAAGTTGGCATGCAGGTACAGCAGGCGGTGAAGAAAGCAAATGGCATGTTGGCCTTCATAGCGAGAAGATTTGAGTATAGGAACAGGGAGGTCTTACTGCAGTTGTACAGGGCCTTGATGAGACCACACCTTGAATATTGTGTACTGTTTTGGTCTCCTAATCTAAGGAAGGATATTCTTGCTTTTGAGGGAGTGCAGCGAAGATTCACCAGACTGATTCTCAGGATGGCAGGACTGACATTTAAGAAAGACTGGATCGACTAGGCTTATATTCACTGGAATTTAGAAGAATGAGAGGGGATCTGATAGAAACATATAAAATTCTGACGGGATTGGACAGGTTAGATGCAGGAAGAGTGCTCCAGATTTTGGGGAAGTCCAGAACCAGGGGCCACAGTCTAAGGATAAGGGGTAAGCCATTTAGGACCGAAATGAGGAGAAAGTTCTTCACTCAGAGAATTGTGAAACTGTGGAATTCTCTACCACAGAAAGTTGTTGAGGCCAGTTCGTTAGATATATTCAAAAGAGAGTTAGATGATCAAGTGATCAAGAGGTATGGAGAGAAAGCAGGAATGGGGTACTGAAGTTGCATGATCAGCCATGATCATATTGAATGGTGATGCAGGCTCGAAGGGACGAATGGCCTACTCCTCCAGCTATTTTCTATGTTTTCTATGTAAGAGGACGAGCCCACCATTCCCAATAGTCCTGTCAGGCCTGCCGCGCCGCAGTGCAGCAATGGTCCGACCAACACACCCATGCCAGAATTTGAACTCAGATGATCAACCAGGGAGCGTAGGGCCCCGGATCGTCTCAACTTGTAAATAATTTGTATCAAAGACTTGGGCGGGGGGGAGTGATGTTACGTATGTAAACATTGTAACTGTGTAAGACTTGCCACCAAGGGCGCAACAGTTGGAGGCCCAAGGATCACCTTCACACCTCGTGCAAGGGAGTATAAAAGGTGGTCTGCCATGCTGCATAGGCAGTCTGGAGTTGTATTAAAGAGACTAAGGTCACATCAGTTTCAGCTCACAGTACTCAGTCTTGTAGAGTTCTTCCATACTTAACAGTTTCAATAAGATCACCTTTCATTCTTCTAAACTCCAATGAATATAGGCCCTAACTGCTCAACCTTTCTTCATAAGTCAACCGCTTCATCTCACCTAGTGAACTTTCTCTGAACTGCCTCCAATGCAAGTGTATCCCTCCTTAAATAAAACTGTATGAAGTACTCTAGGTGTGGCCTCACCAATACCCTGTACAGTTGTAGCAGGACTTCCCTGCTTTTATACTTCATCCCCCTTGCAATAAAGGCCAACATTCCATTTGCCTTCCTGATTGCTAGCTGTACCTGCATACTAACTTTTTGTGTTCCATGCACAAGGACCTCCAGGTACCTCTGTATTGCAGCATTTTGTAATGTCTCTCCATTTAAATAATAATTTGTTTTTTTATTTTTCCTACCAAAGTGGAAAACCTCATATTTTCCCACATTATACTCCACCTGTCAAATGTTTGTCCACCCACTTAGCCTGTCTATATCTCTTTGCAGATTCTTCGTGTCCTCCTCACAACTTGCTTTCCCATCCATTTTTTTATCATCAGCAAACTTGGCTACATTACACTCGGTTCCTTCATTCAAGTCATTAATATAAATTGTAAATAGTTGAGGCCCCAGCATGGCACCCCACTAGTTAGTGTATGTCAACTGGAAAATGACCCATTTATCCCGACTCTCATTTACCCCCAACCCTGTGAGCTCTTATCTTGTGCAGTAACCTTTTATGTGGCACTTTTTCGAATGCCTTCTGAAAATCCAAATACACCACATCCACTGGTTACCCGTTATCCATCCTCAAGGATGCCAGCAAATTTGCCAAACATGATTTCCCTTTCATAAAACAATGCTGACTCTGCTTGACTGCATTATGATTTTCCAAATATCCTGTTACTGCTTCCTTAATCATGGACTCCAGCATTTTCCCAATGACAGATGTTAGGCTAACTGGTTTACAGTTTCCTGCTTTCTATCTCCTTCCTTTTTTAAATATGGTGTTAAATTTGCAGTTTTCCAATCCACTGGGACCTCTCCAGACACCAGGGAATTTTGTTAGATAACATCCAATGCATCCATTATCTCTGCAGCCACTTCTTTTAAGACCCTAGGATGCAGGCCATTAGGTCCAGGGGACTTGTCCACTTGTAGTGGCCCTTGCGAGTGGCGCTAAGCTATTCAATTTTTCGCCATATATTTTTCAGAATTGAATTGTTCAACAGTCAGCTTCTGAAAGTTTGGCAAGGTTCCACCTTGGTGATAAATGGCTAATGCAAGAAAGGACTAAACGTGAGGTAAAATATGATGAAGAAAATGCCTTTACATCCAGGAAACAAAGCTTTGGCATCAATGGGAACTTTTCAGATTGCAAGGAGATTGGTCATGATGCTCTCTATTTTTCATCCATATTAATGACATGGCCAAGGACAAGGAAGATCTTCAAGATTACAGAGGATACCAGAAACAGAAGGAAGGGCAAATAATGAGGAATAATGCAACCTGATCAGAAAGGTTTAGATATTTTAGGTAACCAGACCAATAACTGGCAGATGCCATTCCACATGGATCAATGTGAAATAAGTAGAATAGTAGCGAGAAACTGAGGGATCGGGGGGCTGATGTGTCTCCTCCCTGATCACCCATAGTGTAAGTCGGGAAGTTCATTTAAATGTCCTGAGCGAGTGCCTGGCAGAATTGACACCTCAGATTTTGCACTCGCTCCAAATATGAGATGAGATGTTATGTGCTGCAGCTGGTGAAATGGAAATTTGTCGGCTACTGTTCCATCAACAACAAAGGCAGTTCCCTCCCACACAGCACAACCCGATGCACTGAACCATTTATAACAAGGGTGTTGTGCATGTATAACATAAGTATATATCCTGTATACTCAAGGTACAGTTACATAAAACCACTGGATGTATCTTCATACTGTATATACTATGCCTGTACCACCAGAGGGTGCAACTGGTGGAGACCTAGGGATCACCTGTACACTACAGGTAACCAGGTATAAAAGGGAGCTCACCATACTGTACCCTCACTCAGGAGCTGTAATAAATGGACTAATGTCGCAACAGTTCAAGTACAATACCTTGCCTCGTGGAGTCATTACTAGAGTGCTTACAGATACAATAAAGGGCCTATCTGGTGGCCATAAACTCGTGTCTGAAACAAAGGTTTCTAGCTACCGTATATACTCGCGTATCATGCGACTTTTGAAGACCTAAATTGTAACCTAAATTTGGGGGGTCGCATGATACGCGAGATACAAAATTTGCGGGTGTGAAGTGCTGGCCAAGATTAGGCTGTTAAGCAGACCGTATCCACGCTGAATCTCGGCAGGTATCTCCTGGGCTGGATTGCAGCCTCTATTGTCGCTTGTACTGTATCGGGGGGGATGAGAGAGAGTCGCGGAGGTCGGGGGGGGAGAGAGAGTCGCGGAGGTCGGGGGGGGGGAGGAAAGAGACCGGACCGGATCCGACCTGACCCCCGCTCTCCCTACCCCGGCGACCCGACCTCCGCTCCCCCAACTCCACCCCCCCACCCGGCAACCCGACCTCCGCTTCCCCCCGGTGACCCAACCCGACCTCCTCTTCACCCCCCCCCACCCCCCCGGCGACCCGACCTCCGCCACCCACAACTCCCTCTGAAGTTTGCTGCATTATTAGAGGCTCCATCTATCTCAGCCCATGCTTCTTTTACCCGCAAACACAGTAGAGGCTGTGGCTGAACGACGCTAGTCAAGCCAGCTGGAACGATTGCTGTATCGGTGTTCGATTCGCGAACAGCTTTCACAGCAGAATCCACTCGATGTTTCATGTTAAGGTCTGTATTCGATCTCAAAAAAGTGACTCGCATGATACATGAGATATATGGTAAAATCATGTTTTGGGGACGAAAATTTAGGGGTCGCATGATACGCGAGATCGCAGGATACGCGAGTATATACGGTACCTCTTTAAAGATCCTACAATCTCAAAGTGCAGTCTAGCAATGCCTAATGCCCAATTTATATCAGTGTATTGTTTAGTTCAGGCATTGTGATGTTTTTTTCTGCATCAATTAAATACTTCCTCATGCCCTCCCCCTTTTGGTCCCCATAAATGCAGGTCATCTGCAAAAGTGGCAGAGACCTGGCATTAGAGATCTGCACCTTTTTCTCCCTGTGCATAGTAGTCTGGGAACAAGCATAGATGGGGCATTACAGACAGGAAAACGGATCCCGAAATGTGCTAAATGGAACTAGCTAACAACATGCTGATTGAAAAAGAAATCTGGGGATAATAATGGATAATTCTTTGAAATCCACTGCACAGTGCTTCTTAGCTGCAGCACAAAAAGAGTCAAATGAGGTACCTGGTTTAATTGTTTCGGGTATACAGGAAAAATCAAAGGGGGTTTTTGTACTATTGCTCCGTAAGCTGTTGGTCAGACTTTACTCATGGTTCTATTTGGAGTCACGTGGAAAATGTTACTAGTGTAAGAACATACAGAGCCTTAATTCTTAATTTTGGCATATATTAAAAATGCTCTGCCAAGCAAAAGCTTTTTTTGAAATGATATAAAGGTTAGCAGGAATTTGTTGAGCAGGTGTGTAACCTTGTAAACAGAGCTGTTGGAAGCTTTTAAACTTCTTTGTAAGTTGAAAGGCTGTGTTCCAGATGGGTGAGACTGGACAATGCTCGTAACTGCAGGGGGTGATCAAGACAAGAGATAAACAAACCCCCTTTTATTTCAAGAAAATCTCTAGATGTTATGGTTGCAACGAAGAAGCAAAGATTGTAAAAACACGACGCTTATGTTTACTGGGGGGAGATCAAACTGTGGAAGTTCTGAAGAACAGGATGCAAGGTGACACGTGAAGTTTGACCAGGTGGATTATTGCCCACTTCTGCAAACTCTTTATGAGTCATTGGACAATGTGAGATTTAGTAACGGCAGTGAACGCAGGATGTATTATGTGTGAAACTTTCACAATTCGAAACGGACATTAAAAGAAAGTTTCGCACGATCCTGGATTATTTACTAAGAAAGGGAAGAAAACCTATATAAAAGATGGTGGTCGAAAGGTAGCATTACTGCAGTTGGAAGGAGGGACTTGGCCAGTCAGCTCGACTTTGAGAGGGCCTGGTAGAGTCAGGGAAGGAGGAGATCTGGTCAGTTATTTCGGGAAGAAAGACCTACAATCAACACTGGACGGATCATCTGCGGGTTGTTGTATGTATGATTTCTTGTAATATTATTGGTGTACTGCTCGAATAGTGATTGGGGTTTTGAATCTGTCTTTGTCAATAAAAGGTTAAAGGGAGACCTCATATGTTTTGTGTAATTTCTCATAAGTCTCAAATCTGAACTTTATAAACTGCTAGACAGGGCAAGGGGTAATTTCCACATGTCTTACACCAGGGAAGGCCATTAGAGTGGTCAGTCTGTATCTGGAATACTTTATAGAATTGTGTAGAAAGCGGACGGTATAAATGGATTCAACAGACAAATGGAATCATTTTTTGAGAAAGGTGTTGAAGAATATAGTGAAAGCACAGGAAAGTCTGAGTATATTGGCTTTTTCGATATATTGGCTTTTTTTTGTTACGAAAAATTATTTTGTATTTATTGAAATTTTGTTTCAACATGAAAACATTTTGAGATGAATAATAAAATACATTATTTAGAAATGGATAATAAAATAGATTATTATTGATACTTTACCATTCTCCACAGTTTGTACTTTGTACTTCATTTGGTTGCAGTAATAGACCATTATAATAACAAGTGCATTCTGGTAAGGTAACACACTTCATTAAATTTTCATCCAGATAAGGAGCATGCTCTGGGCATTTTGCAAAGCAACCTGTACATTAAAGAAAATAATAAAATTAGTCTTAATCATTGATCATTGATCAGCTACTAAAACTGAGGTACATCAGTATTTATTGGGTATTATGTGCTTATGAACTTTTTACTTTTTTTCTAATTCTACCCATACACTGACACTAACCTTTTTGGGGCCTTTTCATGAGTGGCTACCAATGGTCCTTTTAAGGACCACAGTTTAGGCCACCCACCACCTGGTGTACATGGATGGGCTGCTCACGCTCCACCCCTCTGTATCTGAAAATGGCAAATGGATCAGACAGGCCTTGCTCATCAATGGAGCGGCCAAGGTGCCCCTCCTCCAATTTTTACCTGCCAGCTGCCTGTTTTTCAGGCAACAAACTGGTGCCCGGGAGTTGAAAATCACCCCATTCTTTTCATGAAGTTTAACTACTTGAATAGTATTATGACTTTTTAGCACTTTAAGTAAAAGGACTTATTAGGGCTGATTTTAACTAGCTTCACCCAGTGTAAAGGAGGCAATCACAATCTAAAAATGGCATCAGATCAATTATCGCTCTGGTTATGTTGGTTTTCCAGCATCTGCCATCTTTGGTAGGGTCCTCAGTAGAGCGACTGGCGCTCTCACCTGTTTTAGGTGGGAGGTGATTTGTAGCATGCAACTCAGAATCCAATGATGCATATAGGACCCCGATTGCAATTTTGATGTACAAATGTTCACCATGCATGCACTGCCCATTTGTAGCAGCCTAACCAGTGGTCCTTAAAGAGACCACTAGAGGCCGCTCAGGAATCTACGCAGGAAAGTTTTTTAAAAATTGGGTTGGGGCTAGGAAGAGTAGGAGTGTTCCTCCTGCATCCATAAAAATACTCCGGCCCGTCCGAGGTGCCCCCCTCCGATCACCTCTCTCTGGAGGCTCCGACTATCAGCAGGCTCAGCGTGGGAGCCTACCAGTGCCTGCCCTCCGATGAGCTGCTGCAGGGTGGCTGCATATCACACACTGCTGGTCGGCAACATGCAATCGAGGTCCAGGCATCAAAATGGCTCAGCTCTCATGCTGGCAATGATGAATGCCCACCGCCTGCCAATTATCCACCTCAAGTTAAAATCGTCCCTATTGTTTCCCCCGAAGAAACAAACTGCTGGGAAGAGTTCATCGAGTCACTACATAGAGAACTTCTAAATGCATTAAAAATACATTTCGCTACACAGAGGAAATTTTTACTCATCAATAATCCAGATGTGTTGATCCAGATTGTACAACATGCAGAAACATCCATGGAAGATATGCTGGCTAGGAGGCAGTAATATGCAGCTTGGTCTGCACCCTGACAATCTACATGTTAGAAAACGATGCTGGGAGTGCACCATACCCGGCAGGTAATATTTCCATGATGTGACAAAAACTAATGAAACAGATAGGTTTTCAACAAACAGGTAGTAAGCTGAGGGGACTCAAAGGGCCAATTCCTCAGTCTGGTGCCCACAGCAGGAGAGCTGCACAGAATCGGGCGGGCGCAGGTAGAACAACATGGCTGGTCCAACCTCAAAAGTTCAGTGAGTTTTTGAGGCCATATTAAGGCAATATTAAAGCCATCAATTCAATGTAAATATATGCTACTGGATCCTGCAGCTATGCTCTTTACTCGCTGTGTGCCAGTTTAGAATGGGCACCTGACAACCTCCAAGATGAACACATCAAAAGGGCCAGGTAAGAGATGTCACTGCAAGCCCTGCCTGCACCAGATTTTGTGTAAGAGGCTTCTAAATGGCCCTCTAAAAGCAAGAGCTGCCAAGTGACCTCAGCACAGGGAGCCTCCAAGCAGTGCTGAAGACGCATCGGGGCAGCCATCACAACATTCAGAGGGAATAATAATTCTAAATGATAACAGTTACAAACTTCTATCACCTTATCAAGCTCTTATGCTGGCTCTTCAGCATCTTGTTCTCTAATCCCACCACCCCCGCCCCCCTCCCTTTTACTGGCTCTTCTTTCCTGATGCCACTCAACAACTCTCAAGAAAAAACAGACCCCCGCCCCCTCCCCCGTCAGATCTTCGTTATCCAACTTCCTCCTGATACCTATCTGGAAAGGTTGAACAGACTGGGGCTCGTTTCTCTATAACAGAGAAGCCCGAAGAGTGACTTGATAGAGGTCTTTAAGGTTATGAAAGAGTTTGATAGAGCAGACGTAGAGAAGATGTTTCCACTTGTGGGGAGAACAAAACTAGGGGTCATTAATATAAAATAGTCACTAATAAATCCAATAGGAAATAAACACCTCAACTATTTGTAACAGTTGATATCATAAGGAAAATATGTTCGATTCAGATACAACTGCTGAGTACAGATTATAGAACTAACTTTCATTACAACCTTGAAGCAAGATTTGATATCTCATTATTACTACAAAGCCACACTTTGTATATACATACTGAAATGAACTTATATTCTTATTAACCTTGAAATATATTTTAAAAAGTTAATTCTGAGATATATCACACATAACAAAACCATAAACTAACTAGAACAGAAATTTGAAACCTTCAAGAACTGCGGAGAACTTCTTGCCGATAAAATGGTCACGGCATGTTTTTGCAATTGTTGTTCCACATGGTTTGTAGTGCCAGCTACATTCATCACCTTGATTGAAATAGTCACAGTATATAGCTGCAATATAAAATATAAATAATCCATATTTGTTAAAAATCACAAAAGGCATATAACTTTTGTGGAATATTCTAATCATGGGTGTGCCAGGAAGTCAAATAAAATATTTTCCCTGCAAAAAAAACACAAGTTGAGTTTACAAGCTGTTGAGAGCTACAAGTTCCTTCGAAACAATTCCCAGCCAATAGGCAATATTATCCTCTGCACATGCAATAACTGCAAATATTTGATTATAACAATGCTCATCATGTTATGGGTCTCACACTACCTCAATTCACAGAAAGACAACATTAGCATTAGCCCTGCAAAGCTGAATTAACAACCATCGATGCTGCTCACATCGCCACATTTAGCGACACTGCTTACATCACCACTCAGTTGCATCAATACTCTCGAGCAATGATACACAATTTAGCCCACACTATCCCCCAGTCAGAAACCCAATTGCCCAGAGGCATACCAATAAATCTCACCCTAACTTGTACCGTACACTTATGTTCCAAATGGCTTTCGATCAGCACAATTGTCTAATTACCAAGGAAGATATTTCCATGTCCAATCATATCGTATTAAGCATGTAACACTACTGTGACAATGCCAACCCATACTTTCGACAAATATGACTCAAATGCCCATTTTCAAAAACTGATCTACGAAATAGATCACAAACATGCAAAACAAAGTTAGGTGCCCAACCATCTTGCCAGCATTGAAATGGTCCAGCCTTATGGTATGTTATCCATCATGTGTTGAGATGGGGGTTACTGTAGGCCCCACCCCTGTCAAGTGGAAACTGGGTGAATGGGCAGTTAAAATCACCTGGCAGCTGATGTTTCCCAATTGTAACCTGTTCGACTGAGCAGACAGTAAGGATTCCGCCTAAAGCTGGCAGGGTCCTTTGTTATATATGCGTGTCAGGTCCCAATGATGTCAGTGCGTTTCCCGGCAGACCAACCTAGCAGGGTAGAGGATCGGGGCCAGATGATGCGACAAAAAGGTACATTTTTAACTAATTTTGTTTGTGGGATCAGGAGTGGAACAGCCTCGGCAGCTGATCCCACCACCTACCTGGTCTCGGTAGGCGACCTCCTGGCTGCTTGATTGTCCATCGTTTCCTGGTCAGCCTGCGAGATTTAAACGAGGCTCAGGAGTTCAAATACCCCGGGTCTCATCTGGAGCAACAGGTGAGTTTCTAACTCACACTGCAAGTGGTTGTTGTTGTTGCTACTCAGCCACAAGAAATTGGCCCAGAGTTAAAATCGGGGTATGGAGATCAGGCTATAATCCATCAATCATTACAATGCCATAAGACGAGGAGTACACCAAGTCTGAAGGAATTTGATGAATGTAGGGTGATACCATGAGCAAAAGAATGAATAGGGCTGGATGGGAATCAGGGGGAAAATTCTCTGTCGGCTGGAGTCATCCCTAGCACAAAGAAAGATGGTTGTGGTGGTAGGAGCCCTAGGACATCGTTGCAGGAGTTCCTCAGGGCAGTGTCCCAGGCCCAAACACCTTCTGATGCTTCATCAATGACCTTCCCTTGACCATAAGGTCAGAAGTGGGGCTGTTCACTGATGTTCAGTATCATTCGCAACTCCTCAGATAATGAAGCAGTCCATGCCGGCATACAGCAAGACCTGGACAACATTCAGGCTTGAGCTGATAAGTGGCAAGTAACATTTCCGCCACATAAGTGCCAGGCAATGACGATCTCCAACAAACAAGAGTCTAACCACCGTCCCTTGAAATTCAATGGCATTATCATCGCTAAATCCCCCATCATCAACATCCTGGGGGGGTCACCATTGACCGGAAACTTAAGTGGACCAGTCACATAAATATTGTGGCTGCAAGAGCAGGTCAGAGGCTGAGTATTCTGCAGCGGGTGTCTCTCCTCCTGACTCCTCAATGCCTTTCCACCATCTACAAGGCACAAGTCAGGAGTGTGATGGACTACTCTTCACTTGCCTGGATGAGCACAGCTTCAACAACATCAAGAACAACAACAATTTGTGTTATGTCTTGAATAAAGTATCTGACCAGATACTGTAAGCTCAAAGTAATGTGTGACCGTAGTCCTTTATTACATGTCTCCAGAGTGCCTCTCCAGCCTGTGAGGCCTCCTTATGGACAGGTGCTCCCAAGCCCTTAGGTTTACATATAGAAACATAGAAACATAGAAAATAGGTGCAAGAGGAGGCCATTCAGCCCTTCGAGCCTGCACCACCATTCAATAAGATCATGGCTGATCATTCACCTCAGTACCCCTTTATTCCCTCAGTATCCCTTTACAACATGAAGAACTCACCTGGATCAGCTACGTTAATCCTCAATTTTGAAAACTTCTATTGAAGCACCTCCAAATCTCATCTTTGACAAAGAGAACAAGCCAAGCTTCTACAACCTGATCTACGTTTCCTTTTTTTATACTATATTCCAGACACTTGGGAGACAGCAATCATGATCATGCTATCACAAGAAATACCCTTTCCATGGCATGATGGCCAGTGTTACACACACAACTACAGTTGAAGTCTAACCAGTCAGTGGCTGTTGGTGGAAGCTCACAACTCGTTTGCCTTTCTCACTGCAATCACACATGGTTGATTGTTTGAATAATTGGCGGATTTTTCTCCCAATTCACATTCCTGACCAGTATGTTACACAACTGTTGCACACAACGTATTCTCCCTCCTCCTGCCGACGTTTCCTTGCACCCACCCTCTGCCTCCATTCCTTGGCTCGCCCAACAAATTTATTTACATTTGTTTTCAATGGCCTACATTTAGCATCTACTGGCCCATTTCCCTAAAAAATCCAAATCCTTTTGAAACTGGTAGCATGCTTCATTATTTTGCATCCTCCACCTTCACTATTCATTGCAAACCTAGAGATCTTGCTTGGATACCCTCATGCAAATCGTTCATAACTCTGGTACAACAACTTGCAACCCCCTTCCAGCTTGAATGTCTATTATCCATTCCATTTTGGAGCACACGTTCTACCCAACACTCAACCATCAATTCCATGACTTCACACAACTTTTTCTAGATTAGTTAAGTATCACAACCACTGCAACTTTCCCCATCTATTACTGCAGGAATATTTTTCATAAGTTCGTGAGTGAACTTCCTCTTCCTTTGCAGTCCTTGCCCAAGTGTTTCCTGCCTGGATCCATTAACAGTAATTATTTTCTTTACAAGTCATTTTACACAAGAATTTGCCACAACCTTTGAGGAATGACATTGGCCTGGATTTTGTGGTGTTAATGACAGCGAAACTGTCCGTTCGCTGTCATTACTCCTCTGAAGCTGACAGCAACTTCAGGATTTAGCGCATGCGCAGATAAACATGGAAATCATGAATTGGCGGTCAGTCATTCCCTGCTCCGCCACTGGTTGCGCTGTGGAACTCCCCAGAGCCAGCATCAATTAAAACACACTGAAGGACTAAAGCTTCCGCTGGAATATTGCTGTTAAACCCTTCAATAAAGTTAAGCCTTGTTGAAAGAGATGTAACTGGACTTTTAAACAACTGGCTCTGAAAAACTAATGTTATATTTGTGTATTGTCAAATTTTTTCCAATGATATGATTAAGGATTACATGGTTTTTAAAATAATGTACTTTTCTTTTCATTGTTTTGATATTTCTGCTTCTACCTTAATCCTATGTGTATGTCCCAATCTTTATTTTGCTTTCTATATAATTTATAAAAAGTAAATTAGAATCTGAGCATTTTACTTCCTGGTTTGCTATCTGTGAGAATTCTTCAATGTGATTGGATGCTTTGCCTGCTTGATGACTTCACTGTTGCTGGAGATTTGCTTGATTCAACACCAGATTTAAACAAAAAAATCGGGAGAGCTGAAATTCTCCCCCGTAAAGTCAATAGTGTAACTATTTACAATGTGAGTCGATCTGGGGCCTTCCTTTCCCTGGTTGATCATCTCGGTGCAAATACTGGATTTGTTGAGTCCTCGCTGGGCTGCTGTGCAGCTGGCCTTGGGCTGCTGGGTGTGGTGAGTCCTGCTGGGCTGCTGCAGGTGATGGGTTCTGCTTCGTGGTCAACCGCTGGATCGTTTGCCACTTGTGTGTGTGTGTTGGTTGCTCTGGATAGTCCATGAATCTGAGTTTGGTTTGGTCCAAGTATTTTCTGCAGGTGAGTCCATTTGAAAGTTTGACCACAAACACCCTATTCCCCTCTTTGGCCATGACAGTGCCGGGAAGCCACTTGGGATCTTGACCATAGTTCAACACAAATACAGGATCATTAATCTCGATTTCGCGTGACACATTTGCGCGATCATGATATGTATTCTGTTGAAGCCGCCTGCTCTCTACTTGTTCGTGTAGATCAGGGTGGACTAATGAGAGCCTTGTCTTAAGTGCTCTTTTCATGAGCAGTTCAGCGGGGGAAGCCCAGTGAGCGGGTGGGGTCTTGTGCAGTAACTAAGCAGAACTCTGGATAGGTGAGTCTGCAGTGAGCCTTCAGTTACCATCTTCAAGCTCTGCTTGATAGTTTGCAATGCTCGCTCTGCCTGACCATTGGACGCTGGTTTAAATAGGGCAGATGTGACATGTTTGATCCCATTGAGGGTCATGAACTCTTTGAACTCGGCACTGGTGAAGCACGATCCATTGTCACTCATAAGGACGTCAGACAGGCCGTATGTGGTAAACATGGCCCGCAGGCTTTCAATGGTGGCAGCGGACGTGCTTGCCAACATTATCTCACATTCAATCCATTTGGAGTACGCATCAACAACGACAAGGAACATTTTTCCCAAGAATGGGCCTGCATAGTCGACATGTACCCTGGACCACAGTTTGGAGGGCCAGGACCATAAACTTAGTGGCACCTCCCTGGGTGCATTGCTTAACTGTGAACATGTGTTACATTTGTGCACGCAGGACTCTAAGTCTGCATCAATACCGGGCCACCACACGTGAGATCTGGCTATCGCTTTCATCATTACAATGCCTGGGTGGGTACTGTGGAGGTCACGAATGATGTGTCCCTGCCCTTTTTTGGCACCACTACCCGATTACCCCATAGGAGGCAGTCTGCCTGTATGGACATTTCATCTCTGCGCCGCTGGTACGACTTTATTTCTTCCTGCATCTCTAACGGGACACTAGACTAACTCCCGTGGTGCACACAGTTTTTTACTAAGTCCAGTAAGGGGTCCTGGCTCGTCCAGGTTCAAATCTGTCAGGCAGTAACAGGTGATTGCTCACTCTCGAATGCTTCCATTACCATAACTAAATCTGCGGGCTGTGCCACCTCTACCCCTGTGGTAGGCAATAGTAGCTTACTGAGAGCACAGTTTTCTGTGCCTGGCCTGTGGTGGATGGCGTAGTTGTATGCGGACAATGTGAGCGCTCACCTCTGGATGCGGGCCGATGCATTTGTATTTATTCCCTTACTTTCAGAAAAGAGGGATATAAGTGGCTTATGTTCGGTTTCCAATTCAAATTTGAGCCCAAACAGATATTGATGCATTTTCTTTACCCCATAAACACACGCTAACACTTCTTTTTCGATCATGCTGTCGGCCCTCTCAGCCTTAGACAGACTTCTGGATGCATAAGCAACCGGTTGCAATTTCCCAGATTCATTAGCGTGTTGCAATACACACCCGACACCGTATGATGACGAATCACATGCTAGTACCAAACGCTTACATGGATCATACAACACAAGCAATTTGTTTGAGCATAACAGTTTCCTAGCTTTCTCAAAGACATTTTCTTGGCTTTTACACAATACCCATTCATCTCCTTTACACAGTAAAGAGTGCAGTGGTTCTAACAGTGTGCTAAGACCCGGTAAGAAGTTACCAAAGTAGTTCAGGAGTCCTAAAAACGACCGCAGCTCCGTTACGTTCTGTGGCCTCGGTGCGTTCTTGATTGCCTTCGTCTTCGAATCGGTGGGCCTGATGCCGTTCGCCACAATTCTTCTCCCCAGGAACTCCACTTCAAGCGCCAGGAAAATGTACTTCGAGCATTTTAACCTGAGCCCCACATGGTTAAGCCAACTAAGAACCTTCTCCAGATTCTGCAGGTGCTCAACAGTGTCCCGACCTGTTACCGAGATGTCGTCCTGGAAGACCATGATGCGCGGGACCAACTTCAGCAAGTTTTCCATGTTACTCTGGAATATCGCCGTGGCTGATCGAATCCCAAACGGGCATCTGTTGTAAATGAAGAGATCTTTGTGCGTGTTGATGCAGGTGAGGCCCTTCGATGATTCCTCCAGCTCCTGCGTCATGTAGGCCGAGGTCAAGTCCAGCTTCGTGAATGTTTTTCCTCCCGCCAACGTTGCAAATAGGTCATCTGCCTTTGGTAGCGGGGAGAAACAATTGATAGTTACTTTGCAATCACCACAGATTCTGACAGTGCCGTCTTCCTTGAGGACTGGAACAATCAGACTGGTCCACTCGTTGAATTCGATGGGTGAAATGATGCCCTCACGATGCAGCCGGTCCAGTTCGATCTCCACCCTCTCTCTCATCATGTACGGTACCGCTCACGCCTTGTGATGGATGGATCGCGCCCCCGAAATCAAGTGGATCTGCATTTTTACTCCTTGGAACATCCCGATGCCCGGTTCGAACAGCGTGGGGAATTTATTTAGGACCTGGGCACATGAAGCGTCGTCGATGGACGAGAGCGCTCGGACATCGTCCCAGTTCCAGGGTATCTTTCCCAGCCACCTCCTGCCGAACAGCGTGGGGCCATCACCTGGTACCACCCAGAGTGGTAAATTGTGCATCGCTCCATCGTAGGAGACCTTTACAGTAGCATTGCTGATTACGGGAATCAGTTCCTTTGTGTACATGCTCAGTTTAGTACGAATGGGAGTCAAAACTGGCCTTGAGGCTTTGCTGCCTTGAAGACTTTATCGAAAGTCTTTTTGCTCATTATGGACTGGCTCACGCCCGTGTCCTGCTCCATTGACACTGGGAATCCATTTAATTCAAACTTCAGCGTTATTACGGGACACTTTGTGGTAAATGTGTGCACCCCACATACCTCTGCCTCCTCAGTCTGAGGCTCTCGTTTATCGTGATCCACCATGGATCTGTCCTCCTCTGCAACATGGTGGTTTGCAGGATTAGCAGGGTTTGCAGCTCGCCTGCACATACGTCGGAGGTGTCCCATTGTTCCACAGCCCTTGCAAACATATCCTTTGAAGCTGCATGAATGGAAACGATGATCACCTCCGCAGCGCCAACAAGGTGTTAATGGCCTTGCATTCATCACCCTTGATGTTGGACTCTGAGACATCTGCGGACGTGCAACTGCAGGCATGTGAGGCCTGCCCTGTACGTTACGATTCGAAAACAACATTACTTTGTTCACAGTACTTGCAGCAGCACTTGTGTGCTGAGAGATTTGTTTGGTATTGTCACTGGTGGCGATGAACACCTGGGCTATCGCTATGGCTTTACTCAAGGTTGGGGTCTCTACAGTCAAAAGTTTGCGAAGTATTACTTCATGGCCAATGCCAAGTGAAAAGAAGTCCCTGAGCATGTGCTCCAAGTGTCCTTCAAATTCACAATGTCCTGCAAGGTGCCTTAGCTCGGCGACGTAGCTCGCCACTTCCTGGCTTTCAGACCTCTTGTACGTGTAGAACCGGTACCTAGCTATCAGAATGCTTTCCTTCGGGTTTAGATGCTCCCGGACCAGTGTGCACAAGTCATCGTATGACTGCTCTGTGGGTTTCGCTGGAGCAAGCAGATTTTTCATGAGGCCATACGTTGGTGCCCCGCAAACGGTGAGGAGGATCACCCTTCGTTTCGCAGCGATCGCTTCTCCTTCCAGCTCGTTGGCCACGAAGTATTGGTCGAGTTGCTCCACGAGGGTTTCCCAATCATCTCCCTCTGAAAATTTCTCCAGGATGCCCATGTTTCTCTGCATTGTTGCGGTGGTGTTCGTCATCAGTATCTCGTCGCCAGTTGTTATGCTTGAATAAAGAATCTGACCAGATACTGTAAGCTCAAAGTAATGTGTGACCAGAGTCCTTTATTACAGCTCTCCAGAATGCCTCTCCAGCCTGTGCGGCCTTCTTATGTACAGATGCTCCCAAGGGATTGTGGGATCCCTAGGGACTCCAGTGGGTGAGCCCTCTGGTGGCTAAACAAGGTAGTTACAGGTTTACATATATAACAATTTGTATTTAGATAGCACATTTTACATAGTGAAATGTCCCAAGGCGCTTCACAGGAGTATTATGACAAAAATTTGACACCGAGCCTCATAAGTAGAAGTTAGCGCAGGTGACCAAAATTGGTCAAAGAGGTATGTTTTAAGGAGCGTCTTAAAGGAGGAAAGAGAGGTAGAGAGGTGGAGAGGTTTAGGCAGGGAATTCCAGAGCTTGGGGCCTAGGCAACAGTAGGCACGGCTACCAATGGTTGAGTGGTTACAATCAGGGATGCTCAGGAGGGCAAAATTAGAGCAGCACAGACATCTCGGGGGGTTGTGGACTGGAGAAGATTCGAGAGATAGGAAGGGGCGAGGCCATGGAGGGCTTTGATAAAAAGGATGAGAATTTTGAAATCGAGGCGTTGCTTAACCAGAAGGTTAGACAGTCAGAATCAGGAGAATTTATAATGGGGAACAAAGAAATGGCAGACCAGTTGAACAAATACTTTGGTTCTGTCTTCACGAAGGAAGACACAAATAACCTTCCGGAAATACGAGGGGACCGAGAGTCTAGTGAGAAGGAGGAACTGAAGGAAATCCTTATTAGTCGGGAAATTTTGTGTTCGGGAAATTGATGGGAGTGAAGGCCGATAAATCCCCAGGGAATGATAGTCTGCATCCAAGAGTACTTAAGGAAGTGGCCCTAGAAATAGTGGATGCATTGGTGATCATTTTCCAACAGTCGATCGACTCTGGATCAGTTCCTATGGACTGGAGGGTAGCTAATGTAACATCACTTTTTAAAAAAGGAGGGAGAGAGAAAACGGGGAATTATAGACCGGTTAGCCTGACATCAGTAGTGGGGAAAATGCTGGAATCAATTATTAAAGATGAAATAGCAGCGCATTTGGAAAGCAGTGACAGGATCGGTCCAAGTTAGCATGGATTTATGAAAGGGAAATCATGCTTGACAAATCTTCTAGAATTTTTTGAGGATTTAACTAGTAGAGTGGACAAGGGAAAATCAGTGGATGTGGTGTATTTGGACTTTCAAAAGGATTTTGACAAGGTCCCACACAAGAGATTGGTGTGCAAAATTAAAGCACATGGTATTGGGGGTAATGTACTGACGTGGATAGAGAACTGGTTGGCAGACAGGAAGCAGAGAGTTGGGATAAACAGGTCCTTTTCAGAATTACAGGCAGTGACTAGTGGGGTGCCACAGGGCTCAGTGCTGGGACCCCAGCTATTTACAATATACATCAATGATTTAGATGAAGGAATTGAGTGTAATATCTCCAAGTTTGCAGATGACACTAAGCTGGGTGGCGGTGTGAACTGTGAGGAGGATGCTAAGAGACTGCAGGGTGACTTGGACAGGTTAGGTGAGTGGGCAAATGCATGGCAGATGCAATATAATGTGGATAAATGTGAGGTTATCCACTTTGGTGGCAAAAACATGAAGGCAGAATATTATCTGAATGGTGACAGATTAGGAAAAGGGGAGGTGCAACGAGACCTGAGTGTCATGATACATCAGTCATTGAAAGTTGGCATGCAGGTACAGCAGGTGGTGAAGAACGCAAATGGCATGTTGACCTTCATAGCTAGGGGATTTGAGTATAGGAGCAGGGAGGTCTTACTGCAATTGTACAGGGCCTTGGTGAGGCCTCACCTGGAATATTGTGTTCAGTTTTGGTCTCCTAATCTGAGGAAGGACGTTCTTGCTATTGAGCGAATGCAGCGAAGATTCACCAGACTGATTCCCGGGATGGCAGGACTGACATATGAGGAGAGACTGGATCGACTGGGCCTGCATTCACCGGAGTTTAGCAGTATGAGAGGGGATCTGATAGAAACATATAAAATTCTGATGGGACTGGACAGGTTAGATGCAGGAAGAATGTTCCAGATGTTGGGGAAGTCCAGAACCAGGGGACACTGTCTAAGGATAAGGGGTAAGCCATTTAGGACTGAGATGAGGAGAAGCTTCTTCACTCAGAGAGTTGTTAACCTGTGGAATTCTCTACCGCAGGGTGTTGTTGATGCCAGTTCATTGGATATATTCAAGAGGGAGCTAGATGTGGCCCTTACTGCTAAAGGGATCAAGGGCTATGGAGAGAAATCAGGAAAGGGGTACTGTGAATGATCAACCATGATCTTATTGAGGCCCTTTGAGCCTGCACCTATTTTCTATGTTTCTATGTTTCTATGTTTCTATGTAAGACAATGTAGGTCAGCGAGCACAGTGGTGATGCGTGAGTAGGACTTGGTATGAGTTAGAACACAGGCAGCCGAGTTTTAGATCACTTCTAATTTACATAGAGTAGAAAATGGGAGGCCAGCCAGGAGTGCATTGGAATAGTAAAGTCTAGAGGTAACACAGGCATGGATGAGGGCTTCAGCAGCGAATGAGCTGAGGCAAGGGCAGAGACGGGCGATGTTACGGAGTTGGAAATAGGCGGTCTTAGTTATGCTGTGGATATGTGGTCGAAAGCTCATTTCAGAGTCAAATATGACACTAAGGTTGCGAACAGTTTGGTTCAGCCTCAGACAGGAGTTGGGGAGAGGGATGGAGTCAGTGGCTCGGGAGTAGAATTTGCAGCAGGGACCGAAACAATGGCTTCGGTCTTCCCAATATTCAATTGGATAAAATTTCTGCTCATCCAGAACTGGATGTCAGACAAGCAGTCTGACAGTTTAGAGACCGTGGAGGGGTCGAGAGAAGTGGTAGTGAGGTAGAGCTGGGTGTCTTAAGCTTACATGTGGAAACTGACGCTGTGTTTCCGGATGATGTCGCCAAGGGGCAACATGTCGATGAGAAATAGGAGGGGACCAAGGATAGATCGTTGGCGGACACCAGAGGTAACGATGCTGGGGTGAGAAGGGAATCCATTGCAGGTGATTCTCTGGCTAAGTTTAAATAGATAAGAATGGAACCAGGCAAGTGCAGTCCCACCCAGCTGGACGACAGTGGAGAGGCGTTGGAGAAGGATAAAGTGGTCAACTATGTCAAAGGCTGCAGACAGGTCAAGAAGGACGAGAAGGGATAGTTTGCCTTTGTCACAGTGACAAAGGATGTCATTTGTGACATTGACGAGAGCAGTTTCAGTACCGTGGCAGGCGCGGAAACCGGATTGGAGGAATTCAAACATGGAATTGCGGGAAAGATGGGTAAGGATTTGGGAGGTGACAACACGTTCAAGGACTTTGGAGAGGAAAGGGAGGTTGGAGATGGGGCGATAGTTTGCTAGAATGGATGGATCGAGGGTTGTTTTTTTGAGAGGGGCGATGATGGCACATTTGAGGGCGAGGGGGACAGTACCTGAGGAGAGAGAACTATTGACAATATCAGCTAACATGGGAGCCGGAAAAGGAAGTTGGGTGGTCAGCAGTTTGATGAGTATGGGATCAAGGGAACAGGAAGTGGGTCTCATGGACAAGATGAGCTTGAAATGTCATGAGGGGAGATCAGAGAGAAACTGGAGAAAGATGTGAGGTTAGGGCTAGGGCAGGGGGCTTCCTTAGAGGAAGTTTGACCAGGTGGGCTAGGGGAAGGAAGAGAAGAGGTAGAGGCAGCCGAACGTATGGTCTCAATCTTGGAGACAAAGAAGTCCATGAGCTCCTCACACGGAGATGAGGGTGGAGACTGGGGTGAGGGCTTTAAAAAGATGGTTACCAGTGGAGAATAGAAGCCGGGGTTTATCTTTACATTCCAGAATGATTCTGGAATAGTGAACGATTTTGGCAGACGAGAACAGGAACCGATAATACTTTATGTGGTCTAGCCAGATCTGGCGGTGAATGGCTTAACCACTAGTCCACCATATCCGTTCAAAGATTAGGGCTGTACCACGGGGAATGGCCAGGGTGAGAGAGAGTAATTGTTTTTATCGGGACTAGGGCATCAAAAGTGGTGGTGAGGGTGTGATTGAGCAGATGGGTAGCTGCAGAGATATCACGGTGAATGAAGGGCCAAAGGCTGGACAGTTGGGATTTGATAAGTGCAGTTGTAAGAGAGTCGGGAGAGAGTTTTTTCCAGGGGCAGACACAGAAAGAGGTAGGGTTGGGGGGGGTGGGGTGGAGAGTGATACGACGAAGTGATGGCCTTATCTGCAATTGACACGATGGGCGAAGCGAGGCCACGAGAGATGGCAAATTCGAGGGGCTGGCCGTGAATATGGGTTGGGGAGTTTACATGGAGGGAGAGATTAAGGGGGGACAGGAGGCTAGTGAACTCAGAGGAGAGATAGAATCGTGAATTGAGATGGAGGTTGAAATCACCAAGCATAAGAAGTCGTTCGGTGCAGAGGCTGAGGGAGAAAAGCAGTGGAAAAATATCGGGAATAAAATTTTTATGGTATTTGGGTGGGGGGTAGAGAATGAGAATTTTAAATGAGAGGTGAGAGGGGTGGAATAGTCTGAGATGCTCAAAGGAGGAGAAAATGCTGGAGTGGGGGACCAACCAACCTGTGATTGGCTGATGAGAACCACACCACACCACGGCAGTATGAGCGGGCAAATGGTGGAATGCATAGCCAGGCAGGGAGGCTACATTTAAAGTAAGGTGTCATTGCTGCTCAACTAGGTTTCCGTGAGAGGCATGATGTCGATATCATCATCCATGATAAGCTCATGGGTGGGAAGGGCCTTATTTGCAAGCAAACAGATGTTCTAGAGAGAGATGCGCAGAGGGTCGGACAAAGCAGCCCGCTTGATTGGTCACCTTAAGCACTCACTCTCACCATCACCAGCATACCGTGGCTGCAGTGTGTAGCATCTACAAGATGCATTGCAGCAACTCGCCATGGCTTCTTCGGCAGCACCTCCCGAACCCACGACCTCTACCACGTAGAAGGACAAGGGCAACAGGCGCATGGGAACACCACCACCTCCATGTTCCACTCCAAGCGACACACCATCCTGACTTGAAAGTATATCACCATTCCTTCATCGTCACTGGATCAAAATCCTGGAACTCCCTCCCGAACAGCACTGTGGGAGTACCATCACCACATGGACTGCAGCGGTTCAAGAAGATGGCTCACCACCATCTTCTCAAGGGCAATTAGGGATGGGCAATAAATGCTGGCCTTGCCTGCGATGCCCAAATCCTACGAACGAATAAAAAAAAATGATTGGAGATCATTGATACGGAGAAGTAACAGTATGGAAGAGAGAGAGCCATGGGAAACCCTTCAGTGAATAAGTAGTCAGATGATGAGCCATGAATTACAGTATAGAATATGATGAGAAGACATTGGATAACCATGAATAGATTTGGTTGGTGGTCATATAACTTTCTTAAAAATTCATGATACTAGACCATCAAAGCTTTTGGTAATGTCCAAGGAAAGGACAGATAATTCAGTCGGAATTTGAAAGGCTTTTTAAGAATAGAATATATCTAAGCAAATTTTTAAGAAGGAAAGATGAACTGAAAGGAAGAAAGTTTGAAAAGACTATATAGGATATGAACAAGATTCCCCCATGACTCATATCTTCAGGATAATGGGAGGAATACGACCATGACCTGAGGCTTTAATGAGCTCCAAGGAGCGGAGGGTGGAATAGAGTTGGCGAGGAGGAAATTTGATATTAATCGTAATGGTAGAACAGAATGGAAAAATACAGGGAGCCAATGGCATCAAGGTTGGAGTTAAAGTAAAAAACTATGGGCTAAAAATTCGGTTGTTTAGTGCCATCCGGTCGCGCACAAGAGGGACGCTAACAGACCGCTAAGCTCTTACCGACCGAGCGCACGCTAGCAGCGTCTCCCGCGACCTTCAGTAAGGTCTACAGGTGGTGCCAAGAGTTAATACTGCACACTCTAGCGCCACTCACTTGGTGACGTCTATGAGTGTGAAACGCCCCCATAGAGCCGCGGTCATAAACCTGACTGCTTTCACCTGTCATAGCGCCTGCCGCCATTCCGACAGGGAAAGCAGGCATCACGGAGAAGCTGCCGGGGCGATATATCCGAGATGTGCAGGTGGGCAGTTAAAAAGATTTTTTTTTCCATTAATGCATCTCTCCTATGTGCTGCGCACTGTTGTTTAGCTGCCTTGGGTTTTCTTGAACTTTTCGGGTGGTCCAGCTGACCTTCCCTTTTGGCGCTCAGATGCCGGTTTCCAAGCGCCAGAACTTCAGCAGCACTCCCGCAATAGCAATCCAGGAATCAGGGTTGGTGCCCTAAGAGTGGTGTGGAACGCTTCCCTTAGCATTCTCCTCTTGGTGCGCTAAAAGTGAATATCCTAGTAGGAGGCAGTAAACATCACCCGGTGCTAAAGTTAGTGACCAGGAAGTGTCACTGCCTCAAATCGGGCTATACTGAATTTTTTGCCCTATGAGATTAATTACATGAAGGTGCAAGTAACTTTACTGCCATATGTATACAACTCTTCTTGCAGCAAGTACTGAAGTTCCGAGCAAGTTGTCGTCTGATTGACATCCAGGTTCAGAAAGAATGATAATGTATGTTACTTCTGATCGAGCTACTCACTGGTCAGTCCCATTGTGGATCAGATAAGGAGCTGCCCATCAACGTTTTGGAGAAACAATTGTGGATCCTTGATGGGAAGGGAAATATACTTACATTTTAAATATCTCCTGCTAGGAATTTTTAAGATGATTTTTATAACCAACCTTATTGAACACTTTCTCCTTAAAATGGTTCTTGATTATCATGCATAGCGAAATTGCTACTTACGACATCGTTCGGGAGTTCTCCAGTCAATACAAACACCAGCTTTATTACAAGCTTCTGCATACACTGCTACTGCAGAACAGAAACCCAGATATTTTCCTTCCATGTCACAGGCACAAGCTTCCTCGACACAAGCATCGTAGTATGGGCTTGGGTCAACCTGATAAGAATGTTAGACCACAGTGTCAGAAAGCATTTTGCAAGAGTCCTTATCTCTTTTCATTTTAAAGCTTTCTTGACATTATCATATATAGACGACATTATCATATATAGCCATATTTCATATTATTCCTTACCTTTTTATGGCAGTCTTTAAAATCAACACCAGTAATGATGGTACATTTCCTTGCAGCCCATGAGTAACAATATGGATTTCTGTCACAAGGGGAATCTTGAGTCACTGTTACTTGGCATGGGTTTGGAGATTTCCAGCTTGCTGCAAATTCCAGAGGATTGGTCATTAAACTATGTGACTTTGTCATTAGATCATCTTCAATACGGGAATTGTAATTTCCACAGAGGCCAAATACTTGGTTCTGTAATAAATGTTCATAACAGTAAAAGAATGATTATGTAACTGAGAACAGCAACATTTTGATTGAACATATTTTCTCAGGATAAATTACCTTTCTGATAAAGTCCAATCTTATTAAATATATCAACAAATTATGTAATTACAGTAATCAAAATTATGAACGTAATGTCAAAATAACTTACCATTTGCAATAGCAAAGACATTTTATGGTTGTTCTATTTTCCCATTTTAAATTATGTTAAAATTCTTCACTTATCTTTAAAAGGTATTTCTGCATGGAAATTAAGCTTGGACTTTACTGTACGGTTTTTTACAACCTCCATCCTCCTTCCCCCTTTCCGCAATAAATAGTAACTTTTTTTAAACAAAACACAAAGGATAAATAATGGTTGGGAACCTTTTATAGCTGAACAAAGTGCTGAAATTGATTAGTACAGAAAAGTCTCTTTTTTGTCTTTGATTGGGTGATATTATTTGGGTCTTGTCAACATTGGTGCGAAAGCAACAGTTCAGCTAATGTTAATATATGCAGCATAGTTTTGTAATTGAAGTATAATTTCAAAAGATTTACAGTCAAATGCAACAATCATATGAAAATAGGGACAGCCAAGACTGGCGATTATAATAGCTGATACACTAAGTATGACAATTAAATAAAAGATAATATATTGCTATTAACTAACAAGTTACAGAAGTTTAGATCCACACATGGTTAACAGTCAAAAGATATTTAAAAATGAGCGCAAAAAAATAAATAAAAATGTTTTCAAGGGTAACAAAAAAATACACACATGGTTTAAATCAAACAGGATACTGCATTATGATTAGACATTTGTCCAGTAAAAAGTGATCTTTAAAAAGGTATAATTTGCACACACTAGGGCTGGAAACTTGATCGCACTCAGAAGGTGGGTTTGGAGGCGGGTCTGCTGTCAAAATCTAAAAGATTGACAGCGGGTCGGGATCCCGCTGTGAACCCATCTCCTTGTCAGTTTCCCAAGTACCAGGTCTGCCTGCGCTTTATAGACCCGACACTAAGCAGCGGGCGAGCCAATTGAAATAGTTACTTTTTAAAAGGCACTTAAACAGCATTTTACCATCTACTTACCATTTTTACAGCTTTTTGACGCGTTTCACGGCACTCGGGGATCACGACAGGTAAGTAGGTCGGGTTTCCATTGACACTTTTCAGCTTCAGGAAGGTTGGAAGTGTTTGGAGTAAACTATCCACTGTCACCTCCTTGGAGCAACCTCTCTCACCATTGACAGATCACTTCTGTCATCTCAAATTCAGCTGCCATCTATTCCACCAACATCGGTGCCCTTGAAAAAATCTCACCTTGGTCCTCAGAACCACACCATGATCAGACCCAACACCAACATCACTAGGCACACCAGCAACATCAACAATAACACCAATGTGCTCCGCAATCACCTGATGCTGCACAGGACTCAGCACATGATCACATTGCTGCCCGGGAGGCCAAGGATGGCCTCACAATGGCTAGATTAACTTCACTTGATGCTGTACACCCTGGCTGCCACATAATGTGCCAGATTGGCACCATTCCACACCAGCACCATAAAGCATCCCTGCAATACCCAAGCCATTTCTTTCACACTCATCGCCATTGCAGGGGTACCCTTATGTCTCACCATTCACTAAGCCACTTCCAAAGGTGCACACAGATCTGTCCAAGAAATCAAAGAGTTGAAAATAAAGATTTCAATGTTTGACAATGCATTAACAGAAACTTTGCATGAACATTGGCGCTAATACCCAAGTGCCTACACGTGTGTGTTGTTAGTTGGTATGATTGGACAAGAATGAGAGTGAGTGTGAGGGGTGGATGGTGAGATGGGGATGTGATAATGTAGATAGAGAGAGAGGGATGGGTGGAGGTGCAAGGTAAGTTGGTGAGAGTAAGGCTACGTAGGGTCAGGATGGCAGAGTGATCGGGTTGTGATGAGTGGCACAGCAGGATGATGTTTAGGGTGGCTTTGCAGTAATTCCATGAACTACTGAGATCATTGAAAGAATTGCACTACTGCAGCCAGGTCCTCCTGATTGCATCCCTGCTTGTGTCCTCCTGTGCAATGGGCAACCAGGTTGCTTTGGTCTCCTGGGAAGTACCTCAATGCTGCAGAACATTGATAGCACAACTGTCAAAATAAAGTTATCAATGGCAAATGAAAAATTACTGCAACTTAGGCCTCGATTTCGCCAACCGGGTCTGGAGCGAGGCGGGGGACGTGGGGGGCGGGTTCCAACCCTGCTGCTGTCTCCATGCCAGCCCTCCATTGCCAACCCCCCTCCAAGCTCAGTAGTACAGAACAGGTATAATGAGGATCTAGGTTTCACTTGAATTGTTAGAGAATTGAAATCAGCAAGTTGAAAGCTAGCTACAGGTGCTCAGTAGGTCCAGAGAATTCCTGCTTTACAGCCCAGCAAGTGTCTTATAGAAGAAATGTCCGAAGAATTACCTTAAATGTATCCTTAAAATGGAGTTGGTAGTCAGAGTAAATGCTGAAAAAAGGGCTAATGATAAACCACAAAGGCTGATACAAATAAAGCATTCCTTACCAGGGATAGAAGACAAGCCATAAAGACCACAAGCCCAGAGACGGTTTGTTAAGAGGGGTATATAGATGTCCTGCCTTATCTGAATCTGGGTGAGACTCTTTGTGGGCAAAGACCTGAGAACCTAGAGTAAATAAGTGACCCAGCATGTCTAGGTTCCAATGCTGCAAAGATTTAGAAGTCATCATGAGTACTGTTGTGTATGTATAATGTATGTACTGTAACATTGGACCACTGAATGTATTTTCACACTGTATACACCATACCTGTACCACCAGAGGTGCTACTGATGGAGACCTAAGGGTCACTTGCACACTGCAGGTAACCAAGTATAAAAGGGAGTTCACCTCATTGTGTTCTCACTCAGGGAGCTGCAATAAATGGACTAAGGTCACAACAGTTCAAGTATAGTACAGTCCAAGTAATGGAGTCATTACTAGAGTGCTTGCATATATAACAACTGGCAACGAGATTACGAATTTCCACGCGCAACATGGCTAACCTAAGCAACTTTCAACAATTTGCTTTTGGAGAAGATTGGGATGTCTTTGTGGAAAAGCTCGAACACTTCTTCATCGCGAATCACCTGGCTGGAGACACACCGACCTCGCTGGCTGATAAGCACAGAGCCATCCTGCTCAGCAGTTGTGGGCCCATTATCCATGGCCTCGTCAGGGACCTGCTAGCCCCAGCGAAGACGACAACCAAAACGTACGCGGAGCTCGTAACAATAATACAGGAACAGCTCAAACCTAAAGAGAGCATCCTCACAGCCAGACACCGGTTCTATACCCACCGGCGGCCCGAAGGCCAAGAAATTGCGAAATATGCTGCAGACCTGAGACGATTGGCTGCACCATGTGATTTTGGCGACCACCTCACCGAAGCACTGAGGGACATCTTTGCTATTGGAATCGGCCACGAGGGCCTCCTCCACAAGCTGCTCTCTGCGGACACTACGGTCACCCTGCAGAAGGCAATTATAGTGAGCCAGGCTTTCATGATTTCGGCCTGCGATTCCAAGAGGTTGATGACTCACCTCCAGGACTCTAACCAGACGAGTACAGTGAACCGAATGGCTCCTTTCAGAGGCAAGGCTGCTAACCCGAGTCCCGCAACACTGAGTCCGCCACATGGGACCAACCGGCTAGCCCCGTGTTAGCGCCGAGGAGGAAATCACAGGGCCCACCAGTGGTGCTACAAAGACTATACTTGCAAAGGCTGTAACACTAAAGGTCATCTTCAGCGGATGTGTAGAACTTTACTCACCGAGTCGCTGAAGAGTTGGCCGATCACCCGGGCTCCAGCGCTGATGAAGATGAAGAGAGAGCCTATGAAGCGGCTCAGCCCCTGGAAGAAGTGTACGGAGTGTTTACCTGCTCCACCGAGAGTTCCCCGTGGAAAATGGAAGTAGAAACCAACGGTGTTCCAGTCTTGATGGAGGGCGACACAGGGGCGAGCCAATCGTTTTTGAATCAGACGACCTTCGAGAAACTCTGGGACAATCCCGCCAAACGACCCAAAATGCTCCCAATCCAGGCAAAGCTGCTCACTTACACAAAAGACACCATTCCAGTCATTGGCAGCGTGGATGTCCAGGTGTCCCATGGCGGTGCGATGCACAAGCTACCTTTGTGGATGGTTGCTGCGGATGGTCCAACGCTGCTGGGAAGAAGATGGTTGAAGCAAATCCAAATCTGTTGGAGTTGGGAAAGCCTCCAGGCCCTGGCGATCGACGTCCTACGTGGCCCCAAATTTGGATCCATCGCAGCGCCTGAAAATCCTACCGTCCAACTCGACTGCATGGCGATGACACAGGCCGCACAACTCAACGGCGAGATGATCCAACCCAAACGACCAGACCTCACCTTCTGGGCTCCAGTGGCAGGACTCTGTGGGAAAAAGATCGGCGCAGAAGGTAGATTCCTGGCTTCTGTGGCAGAACCTGAGGAGAAAAGGATCACCACAGCCTACCGCATGGAGCGAAAGAAGATGGCACCCGCACCACGAAGTGAAGCACCTGAAATCAAGATGGCCACGACGAGACCACGAGGGGCAGCGTTGAGGGAGCAACACATGATGCCGAGCAGCGAACCAGATTGGGGTAAAGATTGCAAGGTCCTTTTAAAAGAGACCGGCAACCCAGAATAATTAAAGGGACAGTTCCACACTTTGTACAGTGATGCCAGTGACACTAATGAAAGAGATGTAATTAACAAATGCAAGTATACAAATGTACCACTGAACAGCGATGCCGGTGACACTAATGTAAAAGATGTAAGCAACAAATGCAAGTATATAAATGTACTGTTGAACAGTGATGCTGGTGATACTAATGAAAAAGATGTAATTAGCAAATGCAGGTATCTAAATGTAACCTTGCACAGAGATGCTGATAGTACACAGGAAAGTGATATAATTGGCAAATGCGATAGTGTAAAGACAAATAACAATGTCGAGTCGGCTGATTGCGGTTGGAGCCAATGTATCATGAATGCTAATGATGAAATGAGATGTGATGCCGGGTTCGACATGTTCGCCGACAAAGCCAAGGGCAACCTCCCTTGTGAAGCACCCAGGTCCAGCGGGCTACCCGATCATGTAGCCTGCGCCTCCGGGACCAATGTGATGCCCCAGGGAGGGTGGGCACACACACAGTGGGAGCATACCCACTGCAGGGCCAGTGATCAATGGACGGCACGGGCACCATCACTGGCAACCTGCCCCAGATCGGCTCTACCCCCACTGGCCACCAGGGCCAGCACCGGGAGCAAGAAGCCAGCACCCTCCAGCCCTTCCGATGGGACCTGGGATGACCAGACTCCCACCACCGCTGAAGGGCAGCAGGGAGACCCTGCAGCCCTCAAAGGAGGACAGGTAGGCCACACGTTCCTGAGGCCCTGCCCACCACTAAGCAACGGCTAAGGCCCTGAGACACAGCCGGGTGAGCAATCTGAGCCCATCCAGCTGGCAGGGGCACAGTCCGGCCCACCTGCACCCACACCCCAGGGGCAAGACTGTAATACCATGTATGTGTATGTACCTTACCTGTAAAATGTACTTGTTCCACTGCTACTGAACCCAAAAACAGCGATATAACCAATCCGATTCTGTATTCTCTGTACATGTACGCCAATGCAGATGTCGAGCCACACACATGGTCTATGCATGGGGGGGGGCAAAATGGATGTATGTAGCCATGGACACACATGGATCAGCAGAACCCACACAACCCTCACCACAACCTCCAACCGCCCACTGCTGACCATTTCCCAATGTTGTGGCAATAAGGACTTGGGGGTCCACAGGGAGAGAGCCATTCCCAAGCAAAGACAAAGTGCAAGGGCTTTAGGCACTCAAGTCGAGGGCCAGAGCACACAGTGCAAAAGCCTGTGGCACAAGACTTGGGGGGAGTGTTGTTGTGTATGTATAATGTATGTACTGTAACATTAGGCCACTGAATGTATTTTCACACTGTATACACCATACCTGTACCACCAAAGGGTGCTACTGGTGGAGACCTAAGGGTTACCTGCACACTGCAATTTAACCAAGTATAAAAGGGAGCCCACCTCATTGTGTTCTCACTCAGGGAGCTACAATAAATGGACTAAGGTCACAACAGTTCAAGTACAGTATCCTACCTCAAGGAGTCATTATTTGAGTGCTTGCATATATAACTGGGTACCAACAGGGCTGTGTGAGGTGAGGACACCAAAAGGACTCAACTCCTCTTCAAACACTCAAGTCACTCAAATAGGTCAATAGAATTGAAAAGGTTTCTTTTGACATTATGGATATATAAGATGGTGTTTTTAAACACTAAATTCTTCAGTCCTCAGTTCTGAGTTTCGGTTCCCATTGTAGTCTTTGTAGTACAAGGTGTAGGAATTACTTGTCTAGTCTATGTAGCAGTAACCTCTGTAAAATCAGAAATTGTTCTCCAAAGACACAGCGAATGGTTACAGAAGTTAAAATTGAATGGCTAAACAGGTCGGACCTCTCTAGTCTGACACCCTCGGGACCTGACCGGTGCCAGAACAGAGAATTTCCGAACCACAGAAGGTCATGCTTACCAGTTGACAGCGCCCAGGCTCCTGTGTGTGTATGTGTGTGTGTGTGTGTGTGCTGGCAGCCTGTGGGAGGCGCCCTCAGCCAATCGTCGAATACATTCACTGACTGACAGCCACTCCAGCCAATCACCGACCACACTCACTGACTGACAGCTGCTCCAGCCAATCGCCGAACACACTCACTGGCTGATAGCCGCTCCAGTCAATTGCCAAACACACTCACCGACTGACAGCCGATCCGGCCAATCAGCAAATACAGTCACTGACTGACAGCTGCTCCAGTCAATCAAAGCGTTTTTTTAATAAACCCTCCTCTTCCTCAGGCCCAATCGATGCTGAACCATGGATGTTTCCGGACCAGAGAGTCCCGGACCAGAGAGGTCCAACCTGTACCAGCCATATACAGGCAGATATAAGAGTGTCATTAAGATGTACACGTTTTTCTGAGATCTAGGAAGCTCAGATTAAAGCCAACTAGTCTAGATACAGCTACCAGCATGGAGAGTCTACAGACAAAGATTCATTGCTCTGATGTCTCAGAAAACTAACACTTTCCTGCAAGAGGAAGAAGGCGAGGAAACCAGCTCATCCACGCCAGCTCATAAGGACAAGGCTGTACAAGTTTTGGAAACATTGCTAACTACAAGCTTTAATATATTCAATGGATTGGCTATCTAATGCTGACATCAACTATCAATCTAACCAATTTATATCAATCTCAAACATTTATCTCAACTGTAAATTTATAATTAAAAAGCAATCATCTATTTCGTCAACTAACCCTCTCTACTAATTATTTGCGTATTCAATTACCAATCATCTCAGTGAAGTTGCACTATGCAGGCTCATTTACTGTAGACAATCATATTTACTATTAACACAAAAGCAAAATACTGCGGATGCTGGAAATCTGAAATAAAAACAAAAAGTACTGAAATACTCAGCAGGTCAGGCAGCATCTGTGGAGGGAGAAACAAAGTTAATGTTTTAGGTCGAAGATCCTTCGGCAGAGACTCTGTTTCTCTCTCCACAGATGCTGCCTGACCTGCTGAGTATTTCCAGCATTTTCTCTTTCGACTATTAACCTATTTCTTGCAGCTCTCTTCTGCACCTCCTGATTGACACAGCATTTAATTTCATCCGAGATATCTGTAAACATTCTATAGTAAGAATGTGTTTTGTAGTATTCTTCGTTACTTTTTCATGAATAATAGTAAATGAAATATGTCCATTCTCAAAAACAATCAAGGCTTTCACTCGGTTCATGGTTAATTCCTATACACTAATACTGATACACACAAAGAACTTGAAGCATACTTACTTGCCATTTTGGATCCAGTGTTACTGAAATTCTAGTGCGTTTATCCCACATCAAAGTTATCCCATTGGTAAATTCAAGAATTAAATAGAGTCCAACCATGTGCAGTGAATATATATCTTCTTTGCATATGACTTCACTGAAATGTGAAATTTGTACTTTGCCATCAAGTAACTTTATTTCTATTTCCTATAAGATAAGAGAATGTTTGAAAGAAGAAAATAAATTAAACGTTGTTTAAACGTATATTTTCGAAACATGCCTTAAAATGTTTAAATCAAATGCTCCCGGTTAAGCAACACCTCGATTTTACATTTCTCATCTTTGTTTTCAAATCGGTCCATGGCCTCACCTCTCACTATCACTGTAATCTCTTCCAGCCCCGAGGTATCTGCACTCCTCAAATTCTGGCTTCTTGAGCATCCCTGATTTTACTTGCTCAACCATTGATGACCATGCCTTCAGCTGCCTAGGACCCGAACTCTCAAATTCCCTGCCTAAACCTCTCTGTCTCTCTACCTCTCTTTCCTTCTTTAAGCCGCTCCTTAAAAATGGCCATTGGCCATCTGCCCTATTATCTCTTTGTGTGGCTCAGTATCAAATTTTGTTTTATAATGCTCCTGTGAAGTGCCTTGGGACATTTTACTACATTAAAGGCACTATATGAAGTTGTTGTTAAAAGCATCTGTTTAATAATTACAAATCAAAGCACATACCTCAAGTAAAATTCTGATCACTCTTGAACATGTAACTCCATTTTCACAGCAAGCAACACTCTCTACTAGTATTTGAAATGCACCAGTTTGTTCTAAGCCGTTCTAAAAATGAAAAAAGAGATCAAAATATAGTCTGAGATGATTTATCTAGTTTTATAGTTTGCATCATTTATTGTGTATATCAGTGAAGTCAGCAAAACTTACTGCATCGACACAATTGCATGCCCCATAGGTCGACCATATCACAAATATCATGCTTAATACACAATAAAGGAAGGACACAACTTGCTAAAAGATAATTGTGTGCATGCAGAATTTCTGTCAGTGACAGTGACAAAGCTGCTATTTTCTCAGAACAGCAATAAATGTGAATCCATGTTGTGACAGTATTTGTAATACATTTATGAACCATGTACTGCCTTGTTGCTATCACCAAAAATTATATAACTGCTGACTAATTGAAGAAGAACCAGGAAGTGCTGCCTGCGCTGAATTCCACTGATTCTAATGACAGTTGGGTGTTTTTGAAATCGAAAAAATATCTCTAAAGAATATTTCTAAAAGGTAGAGATATCCTGGTATTTTTTTAAATGCAACAAAAGTATTTTGTTATGATACTATTAAAACAAGACAGCCTATCCTTTTCATCTCCTTTAAGAACAAATAATATTTTATTTAAACAGTAAACTTGCTTAACAGTAATTCACATTTCAATTGTTACTGCTATTTATTTCAGTTCTGATGAACTATCAAGGCCTGGAGTTTCCGCTTGGTTGTGCTGGTATTTCCAGCGTAATTCACCCAAAATCGGCCAAACCAATACAAAAGATTGAAGAATTTCAAGCACAAATTACGTCCAGCGCAAATCAAGTTTGCGGAATCTTTTGGGCTACTTTAAAAAGCATCGCACTGGAAGCCGTCCCCGCCGACAAAGTAAGCCATGTCCGCAAATCGAATTAACCACCAAGGCAAGTTTTTGCTAATTGCGCCCATTTGCAGGCCTTTGAAAAGGCACTTCAAATTAAGCTGGAGGGTTTTTCTTGTTTATTTTTTTTAGGTGCAGGAGCACTAATATGCATCTTTACAAAGCTTTACATTTTTTTTAATTTACTAAGAAATTGACTACTGTAAACCAATGAAGCAAGTAAATGCTTCTGTCGAGTGTTTTAAAGTCATTTTCAGTTATTTAAAATCGGGTGAACTAAACATTGATTATTTTTTCTGATAAACCCATTTTTGGCTGTATTAATCAAACTGTACCAGGTTACCACTCGTTATTATATCAGGGAATATTTTTTATTGCAAAAATGTTTTTTTTTTAAATTACGTTCTAAAATGCTGCCCGATTGTACGATTCATGGAAGATTTTACATTCCGTGAAATACAAATGAGTTTAGGTGGAAACTTGAGCAAAAATTTCACTTGTAAAACTAAGGCAATTTTGAGCGCCCAAAGCAGAAACTCTTGGCTCATCTACTCTCCGAAGTATATTGGATCATCTTTTGTTATGATATAATAAAATTTTAACTTATTTTTTTCCCTGTTAGGACTCACCTGAACAAAAATGTATTCACAATTGCTATCAAAGAAGAACCTATATCCATCAAAGGTTACGTAATGGCCATCTCCATAAACTAGACATGTCTTTGTACATTGATTTTGACTGCAATTCCATGATCCACCCTGGCATATGCTAGAATAGAAATAATGCAGTGCCACAACATTTTATAATGTCAAGCAGATATTGATGCATTATTTTATTTATTTATTATTTGGTTCAAGTTTAATCTCACCACTTGTTGCAGTCCAGTTGGAGCGTAGCTCCAGATTTGTAATAGACATCACTATATAAACAAGGGCATTCTTCACGAGCAATGCACATTCCATTTGCATCTTCCACTTGACCACTCGGGCAGATACAGCCAGGAACACAGTCAGTTGGCTTTAAAGAATGAAAGGTAATATTTATTTTACTAAGTGTCTCTTAGTATCAGTTTATGACAATATTTACAGACAATGTGATTGTCAATGTATTTGATCCTAGCAGCTGCGCTGGGATCGAGCCCACGAGTGCACTCCAGCTCTGACCCTAACAGAGTTTGCAGGGTCAGTAGGAGGGAATGTAATTACCATGGGGCAGGCAGGCACAAGCACCACTTACCTGCCTCTGGAGAACCGAGCATAATTTTTTTTTTAAACTGCCTCTCTTTAGCGGCCCGGCCCACTGGTGGGGACCCACTCACGATGTACTGGTCTCCATTGATATGACAAGCCCTTGTCCAGCTTAAGGAGTGAAAACCTAGTTTAGTGAGTCTCACCCCTGGCTCCACCCCCCTGGTCACCATTTGCCTTGTATGGGGTGGCTGGATGTATAGTGATACAGGAATAAGAGTAGGCCATTCATCCTCTCGAGCCTGCTCCACCTTTCAATTAGATCAGGGGTGGGAAATTATTTGGGCTGGAGGGCCACTTTACAAGTTTTTGGTGAGTTGTTGAGGGTCACACACCGATGTTCCCGTTAGGCTGCGCAGTGGTCTGTAGATCCTGTGCAGGCCACACAGCAGCTTTTACATTAGTAGCTGTGTAATTAGTGCAACAATGAGCACAATTAAATTGCTCACCAATTGCCTAACGAGCAGAGGGTGTTACGTTCGTGAATAAATTTGTTAACTAATTTACTAATGATCAGTTAGTATAAATAATCAGTGTTAAATAAATACATTTTAGGTAATTAAATGCTAATTAGTAAACACAAATCAGTTTTGCATTAATTAGTTAGGTGGTAGTTAATAACTGGTTAACAGGTATCATCCATCAGTCACCCCATCACTGGGGGTTGGGGTTGGGGTTGGGCCTGGGCTGGAGGTGGAGGGGTGGGTTGGGCCTGTGCCCTCCTCACTGCTGCACTCACTGCTGCTGTCAGTAAAAGGCCCTCTGTATCCCAATGAAGTCTGAAGATTTTCTCCAATATGGGTACAAACTTTGTGCTTTTTCTATAATTATACAATGCATGGGACACTAAGTGACAGTGATTAATATCAGACCGGCCAGTCAAAATATCACTCTTGTCATAGCTGTTAACGGATATGATGTAATTGGGATAACGGAGACATGGCTCCAGGGTAACCTAGGCTGGGAACTCGATATCTATTCAGGAAGGATAGACAGGAAGGAAAAGGAGGTGGGGTAGCGTTACTCGTTAACGCAATAGTAAGGAAGGACATTAGCTTGGATGATGTGGAATCTATATGGGTAGAGCTGCAAAACACCAAAGGGCAGAAAACATTAGTGAGAGTTGTGTACAGACCACCAAACAGAGTAGGGAGGTTGGGGATGGCATCAAACAGGAAATTAGGGATGCGTGCAGTAAGGGTACAGCAGTTATCATGGGTGACTTTAATCTACATATTGATTGGGCTAACCAAACTGGTAGAAATACTGCAGAGGAGGATTTCCTGGAGTGTATAAGGGATGGTTTTCTAGACCAATATGTCGAGGAACTAACTAGAGAGCAGGCCATCCTAGACTGGGTCTTGTGTAACGAGAGAGAATTAATTAGCAATCTGGTCGTGCGTGGCCCCTTGGGGAAGAGTGACCATAATATGATAGAATTCTTCATTAAGATGGAGAGCGACACAGTTAATTCAGAGACTAGGGTCCTGAACTTAAAGGAAGGAAACTTTGATGGTATGAGACGTGATTTGGATGGATAGACTGGCAAATGATACTTAAAAGGATGACGGTGGATAGGCAATGGCAGACATTTAAAGATCACATGGATGAATCACAACTATAGTACTTCCCTGTCCAGCGTAAAAATAAAACAGGAAAGGTGGCTCAACCGTGGCTAACAAGGGAAATTAGGGATAGTGTAAAATCCAAGGAAGAGGCATATAAATTGGCCAGAAAAGCAGCAAACCTGAGGACTGGGAGAAATTTAGAATTCAGCAGAGGAGGAGTAAGGGGTTAATTAGAAGGGGGAAAATAGAGTATGAGAGTAAGCTTGCAGGGAACATAAAAACTAACTGCAAAAGCTTCTATAGATATGTGAAGAGAAAAAGATTAGTGAAGACAAATGTAGGCCCCTTGCAGTCAGAATCAGGTGAATTCATAATGGGAAACAAGGAAATGGCAGACCAAATGCTTTGGTTCTGTCTTCACGAAGGAAGACACGAATAACCTCCCGAAAATACTAGGGGACCAAGGGTCTAGCGAGAAGGAGGAACTGAGGGAAATCCTTATTAGTGAGGAAATGGTGTTAGGGAAACTGATGGGACTGAAGGCCAATAAGTCCTCAGGGCCTGATAGGCTGCATTCCAGAGTACTTAAGGAAGTGGCCCTAGAAATTGTAGATGCGTTGGTGTTCATTTTCCAAAATTCCATGGACTCTAGTTCAGTTCCTGTGGATTGGAGGGTAGCTAATGTAACACCACTTTTTAAAAAAGGAGGGAGAGAGAAAACATGGAATTGTAGACCGATTAGCCTGACATCAGTAGTGGGGAAAATGCTGGAATCAATTATTAAAGATGTAATAGCAGCGCATTTGGAAAGCAGTGACAGGATTGGTCCAAGTCAACATGGATTTATGAAAGGGAAATCATGCTTGACAAATCTTTGAGGATGTAACTGGTAGAGTGGATAAGGGAGAACCAGTGGATGTGCTGTATTTGGACTTTCAAAAGGCTTTTGACAAGGTCCCACACAAGAGATTGGTGTGCAAAATTAAGGTACATGGTATTGGGGGTAATGTATTGACGTGGATAGAAAACTGGTTGGCAGACAGGAAGCAAAGAGTGGGAATAAATGGGTCCTTTTCAGAATGGCAGACAGTGACTAGTGGGGTACCGCAAGGTTCAGTGCTGGGACCCCAGCTATTTACAATATATATTAAAGATTAAATGAAGGAATTGAATGTAATATCTCCAAGTTTGCAGATGACACTAAGCTGGGTGGCAGTGTGAGCTGTGAGGAGGATGCTAAGAGGCTGCAGGGTGACTTGGACAGATTAGGTGAGTGGACAAATGCATGGCAGATGCAGTATAATATGGATAAATGTGAGGGTATCCACTTTGGTGGCAAAAATAGGAAGGCAGATTACTGTCTGAATGGTGCCAGATTAGTAAAAGGGGAAGTGCAACGAGACCTGGGTGTCATCGTACATCAATCACTGAAGGTACAGCAGGCAGTAAAGACAGCAAATGGCATGCTGGCCTTCATTGCAAGAGGATTTGAGTATAGGAGCTGGGAGGTCTTACTGCAGTTGTCCAGGGCCTTGGTGAGACCACACCTTGAGTATTGTGTGCAGTTTTGGTCTCCTAATCTGAGAAAGGTCGTCCTTGTTATTGATGGAGTGCAGCGAAGGTTTACCAGATTAATTCCTGGGATGGCAGGACTGACACATGAAGAAAGATTCGATTGGCTAAGCTTATACTCACTGGAATTTAGAAGAATGAGAGGGGATCTCATAGAAACATATAAAATTCTGACGAGACTGGACAGGTTAGATGCAGGAAGAATGTTCCCGATGTTGGGGAAGTCCAGAACCAGGGTCACAGTATAAAGATAAGGGGTAAGCCATATAGGACCGAGATGAGGAGAAACTTTTTCACCCAGAGAGTAGTGAACCTGTGGAATTCTCTACCACAGAAAGTTGTTGAGTCCAGTTCGTTGGATATATTTAAGAGTGAGTTAGATGTGGCCCTTACGGCTAAGGGGATCAGGGCATGGAGAGAAGGCGGGAGTGGGATACTGAAGTTGCATGATCAGCCATGATCATATTGAATGGCGGTGCAGGCTTGAAGGGCCGAATGGCTTGCTCCTGCATCTATTTTCTACGTTTCTATGTTTTGTCAGTTGGTCACTGAAACAAATGGTACTGAAACTATAGCTAATGTGTTCCCAATGAAGTAAAACATCTGAAACTCCCAGAAAGTCTTTTGAAGTGTTAATCTGTCTGAAATTCTGTTCACTTTCATATCGTGAGATCTTCTGTCCACCTCAGCCGCTGGTCTCCGTATATTCACCTCCCATCTCGAAGGCCCATTGCTAGACATCCCTGCTGCCTCGGAGATAATGATCCACCTCCTGACGTTACATGGGGCGGGATCAGGCTAGGAGTCAGGTGCGGCAGACGTTTGGTCTCAAAGCCAGGCCTTGACTGACCATATGGAATCCATTGGCCGGATTTTGCCCGCCACTGAATTCGATCATGGCTTATCAGTACCTCAACTCCATTTCCCCGCCTTTGATCCATATCCCTTGATAAACAACAACAACTTGTATTTATATAGCGCCTTTAATGCAGTAAAATGCCCCAAGGCGCTTCACAGGAGCGACACACAAGAAGAATTGAGGACAGATGTCCAAAAACTTGGTCAAAAAGGTAGGTTTTAAGGAGCATCTTAAAAGAGGAAAGAGAGGCAGAGAGGCAGAGAGGTTTAGGGAGGGAATTCCAAAGCTTAGGGCCTAGGCAACAGAAGGCACTTCACAAAAATCTATCAACCTCAGTCTTGAAAATTTCAATTGGCCCGCTATCCACAGCATTTTGAGGGAAAGAATTTCCGATTTTCACTACCCTTTGTGTGAAAGAATGTTTCCTGTTTTCACTCCTGCTCTAGATTCCATCACCTAAGGAAAGAGTTTAAGTGCATACACTCCACAGAATACTTTAAACACCTCAATTTGATCATCACTCAACCTTCAAAACTCAAGGGAATACAAGCCAATTTTATGCAATCTGTGCTCATAATTTAATCCTTTAAGCCCTGCTATCATTCTGGTGAATCTGCACTGCACCCCTCCAAGGTCAATACATTATTCCTGAGGCGCAGTGCCAATAACTGAATACAGAGTAAGTAAAAGGCCATGACACAGGCAGAGGGTCAGTCCAGGAAGCAAGGCAAAATACAGGGAAGAGCTAAGGTTGGTAGTAGTCACATATTGGTCAGTGAAAATGGTAGCATTGGCACATCAAACCTGGCTGGAGTCATACGTAGTACAAAGGAAGAAGGTTGTGGTTGTTGGAGGTCAATCATCCCAGCCCCAGGACATCACTGCAGGAGTTCCTCAGAGCAGTGTCCTAGGCCCAACCATCTTCAGCTGCTTCATCAATGACCTTCCCGCCACCATAGGGTCAAAACTGGTGGTGTTCGCTGATGATTGTACAGTGTTCTGTTCCATTCACAACTCCTCAGAAAATGAAGCTGTCCATGCCCGGATGCAGCAAGACCTGAAAGGCATTCAGGCTTGGGCTGATAAGTGGCAAGTAACATCGCACCACACAAGTGCCAGGCCATGCCCATCTCCAAAAAGCGAGAGTCGAACCACCTCCCTTGATATTCAATGGCATTACCATCGTCGAACCCCCACAATCAACATCCTGACTGTCACCATTGACCACAAATTTAACTGGACCAGCCACATAAATATTATAGCAACAAGAGCAGGGCAAATCCCGCAGCGAGTGTCCCACCTCCTGTCTCCACAAAGCCTTTCCACCATCTACAGGCATAAGCCAGGACTATGATGGAATACTCTTCACTTGCCTGGATGAGTGCAGCTCCAACAACACTCAAGAAGCTCGACACCATCCAGGACAAAGCAACCCACTTGACTGGCACCCCATCCACCGCCTTCAACATTCACTCCCTCCACCACCGGCGCACAGTGGCTACAGTGTATATTATCTACAAGATGCACTGTAACAACTCGCCAAGGCTTCTTCAGCAGCACCTCCCAAACCTGCCATCTTTAACACCTAGAAGGACAAGGGCAGCAAATGCATGGGAACACCATCACCTGCAAATTCCCCTCCAAGTTACACACCATCCTGATTTGGAAATATATCGCCATTCATTCATTGTTGCTCAAAATCCTGGAACTCTCTCCCTGACAGCACTGTGGGAGTACCTTCACCAGAAGAACTGCAGCGGTTCAAGGCGGCGGCTCACCACCACCTTTTCAAGGGCAATTAGGGATGGTTAGTAAATGCTGGCCTTGCCAGAGATGCCCACATCCCAGAACGAATAAAAAAAAATCAGGAAACTTTTCATTAGATCTGACTGAGCCATAAATTTAGATATTGGCATCTAATTAGTCAATAAGTTAAATGTTAGTGTCTGAGTGGTTCCAAATTTAAATGAGAATACACTGATGATACTGATAGTCCAAAACAACAGAGAATCCAAAATGGGCCCCTGCAAAACTACACAAATCACTGGCATAAGAGCACTTTAAATGGATCCTTTTATGATTATTTTTTAAAATTTCAAACTAATTATTTTGAAGATTTATTCAATCCATCTTTGTTGTAAACTGAAAGTTACTAATTAGTATAATATTTGAATGTTACTTACACAGGGTAGGTTTACATTTCCGCACGACTTTGCACATTGGTTTTGTGGATGAGAACCATTACAGTCCAAAAATATTTTTCCGGGGCATTCTAAAGAAAAAAGTAATTTAATTAAATTTGAGTGAAAGTTTAATTTTGTGTACCAATGATTTTGAAAAAAATAAAAGCAAAATAGGTTACCTTGTTTGGGAATTGGACTACGTGGGTAGGAACAGGTAAGTATTCCACTTCTACAAAAGCTGAGTAATGGAAAACATAATTTTATTATATATTTGCTCAATTATTTATGCTTAATTTGTTTGAGTATAAGAAATCTACTTACCAAATGGCTCCATCAATAGTTGCACTGTGTCCATGTTTTAAAATCCTATCAGCAACATAACATGGACAGTTTGATCTATTAACACAGCTTCCAGATTCATCCAAATAAGTTCCTTCAGGGCAGCCACAACCGTCGACTGGGACATCTTCAATATCACAGCTAAAATCATACTTCATTAATGATGTGCAGGACTGGTTACAGGCTCTCATGTTATACAGAAACATCTGATTTTCAGGACAACTTAACTCTAGAAACAAATAACACATGCATTAGTAATAGAACTTGTAATAAAAATGTACAATAGAAGATAGTCCTGATAAACACACAACTTAATGGAGTAATTCTTCCTGTAAAATAGAAAACATGAGATTGGTACTTTGAAATGCATCACAATTGTACTCAAATTAGTAATGCATTTATTCATATTTTCTTGTGCATCCCACATGCTGTGGAGTTCCCGGACTTCCGGGTTTCTTGTCTGAAACTCTGTTCCCCCTGCCTACGTAACCCGCCCCAGTAAATATCCAGGTCTCACTGTCCAGTGCAATACTTGATCTCCCATTCCAAGTTTCCTCAGCTGTTAACAACTGATATGAAACCTTGTCAACAGTTTTTTGAAAATCCAAGTACATAGTGGTCGCATTTAACCCGGCCTGATCAGTAGGCAAGCAGTTAAAATCACCTTATCTGCCAAGATCCTATTATCTTCCCATAGTTTCTGATTTTAACCCGCTCTAATGATTAGGTGGATAGGATACTCATCGGGGTCTTTCTTTAAATATGCAGACAGGGCTCCGATAACTTCATTGGGGCCCGACTGCCATTTTAAACAGAGGCCTGCATGGAGAAGCCATTGTGGCTTTCCTGCCAGACCAATCTAGTGGACGGAGGAGTCTGAGCCAGAAGAGGCCCCAAAAAGGTAAGTTGTTTTACTTTTTTTTTTACTTACCTTGTGTGCCAGGAGGAGCAGGAATCCTCCTCCAGGCCCCACAAGGGAAGTAAGAAAAGCCACTGCCCCGGGTCTCCCTGCCCACTCCCCCAATTGTGTGCCCCCTCCTGGCAACTTACCCAAGTGTCAGGTCCCCAGCGACAACCTCCTGCCACCTGACATTCTGTTCCTGCCTCTCAGCTTGCTTCTGCCTCAATCAGTTGCAAGTGGGAACCTAAGTGAGCGTTTGCAGATGAAGCCTGAGAGTTAAATTCCCTGAGGCCTCACGCTGGCATGATCAGGTGGTTTGCCACCCACCTCAGACCCTGCCTCGACGGAATTGTTTTTTCTGGTTACAGACCAACACGTGTTTTATACTTTTATTTATAATTGCTATATAATATTGCTGATGTGCTGCTGTAACAATACTATATATAATTAAAGTAAATATGTGATAACTTACCGCACATATTCTTTCTCCAGTTAACCATATTTACACCTCTTGCAGCACACTCATGAGCATATGCTTCGAATGCTGCGCAGATACAGTCATCAATGTTCAGGCAGATACATGAGGCAGCTATGCACATCTGAAGAAATGTAAAAATTTAAGCGAGTTATTTTCTTATAAAACTTTTATGACCATTTTACTTTGTAGTCACAGCCCTTTTATTTAAATTCAAGTATGTCAAAAGATACTGAGGATTTAACAGAGGCGTTCAAAATTATTAAAAGTCTGTGAGTGTAAATAGTGATAGACTTGTTCTAGTGGTTGGGCAATCAGTAACAAGGGGCATAAACTCAGGATTATAATGAGGAGAATAAAGGAGCAAAGTTAGAAGATTTTTTCTGCACAGAGGGTTATTAGAAGATGGAATGCTTTATCACAAGTGGTTATTGAGGCAGGGGCATAATATAATCTAAAGAAATTTGTCAAGTATTTTAAAATGAAGAATATGAAAGAATATGGAGCAAGATTACAATAGACACTGCTCCTATTAAAATATTTGATGTGAAGTGACATTGTTGTGAGCCTGGTCAATATCCAATTTGGAGAATTTGACAAGTGTTTTTGTCAAGAAGGAGTAATTCTATTTAAGAAATGTGATAGCAATCCTAGGCATGATTATGTTGGGCTGGGGTATGTGGGAGAGGAAAAAGTGTTGAGCACACTCAGAAGCCACAATGAAAGGCTTTGCCTTAATTTATTGATTCAAGAAAGTGTTTGTAAGAAACTGCTGTCAAAACTCGCTTATTCTGGTGTTCAGTGCTCTGCTACCTCTTCCTCCTCTGAATCCAGTTGTTACATAGGAACATAATAGGGCCCAAGTTTTGGGTGGAGTTGCTCCTATTTTTTGGAGAAACTAGTTTAGTTTGGAGTATCTTAGAAATCGCAATTCTCGGCATTTAGTTTGCTCCAGTTCTAGTGAGTTAGTTTAGTTTCGTTTTAGTTCAGTTTTTTTTTCAAAAGGGGGTGTTACCAGCCACTTACGCCTATTTTGCAAGTTTAGGCAGCAAAAAGTTACTCCAAACTAACTTAGAACGGTGTAAGTGTCGACTTTTGTACGCTCAGAAAATCCTTGTTTACACTTTAGAATTAGGCGCAGGGAACCAGAGATGGTGGGGGGGGCGGGGGGTGGGGGGAGGGAAGTTAGAGGGAAGTTAGGGGATTTTCCAAAGCATTAAGCACTTCACTTTTACCAATAAAGAGCCATCAGCAATAATAAATACTAAATAAATTAATAAATAAAAAATTAAATTTTCCTACCCCTCCATTGAAGCAGCGGCAGCAGGAACTGAGCTGTGATCTTTTGGCCGTTCGGCCAGGGGATAGGGGCTGCCTGAAAATCACCGGGAGTGTTTGTGTGCCATTGTGCATGCGTGCACGCTCCAACGCGCATGCGCAATGCTGCCGACACTCAAACTGACGCTGGGCCTGAGCCCCGCCCCCCCTGCCGGCAGTACTTTCTCAGAACAGCGTTTGCTCCGCCCCCAGCAGCTCCTGCTGCGCTGCGCTGAGCTGGAAACGGGCCTACAGATATCGGAGAATCGTGAGTTTTAAGCACTTTTTGAGTTCTAAAAAATAGGCGGGCCTCTCGGCGGTGCGCCATTCTAGCAGATATCGGAAACTTGGGCCCATAGAAACAGGAGACGGCCATTCACTTCCTCGAGCCTGTTCCACCATTTAATTAAATCATGTTTGATCTGTGCCTCAACTTCATTTACCCACCTTTGCTCCATATTTTTTTATAGCCTTACCCAATAAAAATCTATCAATTTCAACTGAAGCAGCATCCGTGGCCTTTTGGGTGAGAGAGTTCCAGATTTCCATTGCACTGTGTGTGAACAAGTGCCTCCTTGGTTTATTCCTCTGCATGATATGATGCCATTTTTGCCTCACTTTCCTCCTCAAGGGTATCCATAACCAACCTAAACTGAGACTCTATCTGCCCTCTCAGGTGGACATAAAAGATACCATGGCATTGTTGGGAGAACAGCAGGGCAGTTTTCACCAGTGTTCGAGCCAACATTTATCCCTCAACCAACATCACTAAAACAGATTATCTGATTGTTATATCATTGCTGCTGTGGGACCTTGCTGTGTGCAATTTGGCTGCCATGTTTCCTACATTACAACAGTGAGGGCAGGGGGTAACTGGATCATGAATGTTGGAGGGTTGCAACATGGGAAGTTAGAAGATGCAATCGGGAAAGAGAGGGAGGAGAAGAGAAAGGGGAAGGCAAGGAAGGGGAGGGAGGCATTGAGGCACTAACGGGGTTATCAAAGGCCCTATAAAATGTAACTTTTACTTCCTCTTCCTGTAATAGAAGCTTGTCTATTTTGTTCAACAAGTACAATTGATGGCGCTAATGGGTCTTTTCAATTTCGGCCCCAGTGAATATATTAAATACTTGGTCAAACACAATAAAAGGATTGAGATGCAAACCATAAATTTGATTGTCAAATTCAAATTGTCTTACATTACTAGAAAAGCAAGTGATCAGCAGAAAAATTTTAATTCTCTTAAGTACCACAGACCAGCCAAATGGTTGAAGATTGTCATGGTGGTACTCTTAATACCATTTTCATATACAGATAAAGCCACAGATTGCACTTGTTGAGAAATGGAAACATAAGTTTAGACGAAGAATTTTCTATTACTGGAAGTAAAAGTTTCAATTTTATTGTGCCTTTAATTTAGAAAATCTCAAAGCACTTCACAGAGGTAGAATCAAAAATGGATGTCAAGTCAAAGGAGAACTTAACAGGGGTGACCAAATGCTTGGTCAAAGAGGTGGGTTTTAAAGAGGTTCTTAAAGGAACGGAGGTGGTGTCATTTGGGAGGGAATTCCAGAGCATGGGGACTAGGCAACTAAAGGCATGGCTGTCAATGGTGCAGCGAGGGGTAGGGGAGAGGGAATGCACAAAGGCCAAAGTCAGAGGAGCAGTGAGAGTTCATGGGGGAGGAGGTTACAGAGATAAGGAGGGTTAATGGCATGAAGGAATTTAAACACAAGGATGAGAATTTTAAATTTGAAGCATTGGGGGATTGGGAGCCAATGTAGATCAATGATAACAGGGGAAATGGGCAAGTAGAAATTGGTGCGAGATAGAATAAGGGCAGTAGAGTTATTCGCAGTCAGCCACCACAGAGAAGCTTTTACGTAAAAATAAGGTATTCAAGTTCAATTTCAGGCAGATGTATCAATCAGCATCACTCATTTTGTTTGAAACCAATTTTGACAGCTCCTCCCTAATCTGTTAGTTGCACATGTAACCTTGCAATCAAAATAATTACAGAATTTGAGTGCGATTCAATGTACGTGGGATATGAAAGTAAAAATCAAAGCAAACCGATGGAAAGAGTCCCAACGTTGCAGTGAAAGATTCTGCTATTTAAACATATGAGGCTGGATTTTTGGCTTGTTGCTGCCTCTATTTTTGCCCCAGAGGGGAGGCAATGGCGGTGGTAAGCTGTTCTGGGTGATTGGTCAGCTTCCAGTGCCCCGCCAGGGTTTTCGGGGCCGGTTTCTGCGATGTGAGGAGCATTACCGCTTGGAAGAGGCGAGCCGATATGCAACGGCCCTGGTTGCGACATTAGCTCGATTTTTGGCTCCCGCCCGATTCACAGCGCTCCATAGAGCACCATGCTGGACCGCCTGTGAAAGCGGGCAGTCCGACCTTTAGCATTTGCAGTAAGGTAAGTACTGTCGACCTCAGGTAAGTGTGATTGTTTTTTATTTTATTTCTTTTGAGATTCATGTTGTGGTGGCGTGAGTTATTTATTGGGCAGCCCTGAGCAGCATGGAGGCCATTACAAGGTACAGCATGAGCCGGTGCAGGAGGGCAACGGCAGCGAAGAGTGACGTCAACAAGGTCCAGGATGGTGATTGGAGCATGGGTAGGTACAGCAGGAGCGGCGAGGTTGGGGCGAAGGAGTGGCGAGAGACTGTGGAGGGATGTGATCCGGGCCCTGGGGAGGCGTGAGTTCGGGACCAGGGGCCCAGGGGCAGCACGGGCCAGCCCACACTGCGATATGTGTGTGCACTAGGTCCGTGCAGCAGAGCTGGTCTACAGTCGTCTTGGGTAATCCATGCCACTGGACCAAGACCTAGCTCTGTCAAGCCCGTGTGGTGGCTAGTGTGCAACGGCCACCACACGTTAAAAAATCCACGCACTGGCATCTTCCACCCTTCAGGATGTAGTTCGGGACCTGGAATATTAGGTCCTTCATTGAAACACATGTGAACTCATCCTTTTTTTTGGCATGGAAGCAAGTCATCCTCGTTTCGAGGGACTGCCTATGATGATGATGATTTATTGGGAATGTTTTTGGTAGGTTTTTTTCAGGTTTTTTTTTCCACCCCAGGCCTCTCTTAGAGTGATCCCAAGCCAGCTGTTTAGTTCGGGATTTTCACATGCTCAGCCGGCCTAGCGCCCTAAGAGATGTGTGCCACACCTCCCCTAGGGCCCAGCTGCCCAATTTTGCTGACTGAGGTGCAAACTTTTCCCAGGTGCAAATTTTACCGTCCCGAAATGAGCAAAGCTAAAAATCCAGCCCATGATATCTTTGACCAAGCTTTTGTAATGTCTCCTTCTTTGGCTCAGTGTCAAATTTTTTTGTCTGATTATGCTGTGAAGCACCTCGAGATGTTTTGCTATGTCTGTATTAATGTGAGTTATTATTGTGTGGTGTCTGTATTAGCGCTTTGCGCAGTACCGTTCACTACATCCCCTCTTATAACAAAGTGCTGTCTGGCACCAGCATACTGAAACGCTGTACTGGGACTGCATAACTGCAGGCTACATATCCACATCTTGCTCATTGTTTGTAAGTATTTGTATTGGCAGCTGATATGGTAGCCAGGCACTGCCAATGGGGCAGGAGAATAAGGCACAAATATATTTTCTCAATATATAATTAAAATATTTCTTAAAATGAAAGTCAGGATCCACCCACAGGAAGCGAGGAGAAGATTGCCGGCAGATGTCTCTCTGATGGACTGGAGTGAAGAATGTAAGAATTCTAAAAGGCTACCCGGTGGCCACAGCTTGGAACTGCAGAGTCACAGGTCACCAAAGTCTGTCATATAACATTGCTAATATTAATAAGTCAGCTTTACCATGAAGGTTACATAGCACTTTTCAATAGTGTGTGGGAGGAAATAACAAATTTAATAATAAAATATGAACTTGCAAGGGTTTAGGCAGAACTCTTACTTCATAGTATTTCCTGTAATTCACCATAGAATGACACACAGCAAAATTGTAATTAGGATCTTTTAAGTGGGAGCAATGCTCCTTGGCGTACTTTTCTGTAAGACAAGATAGAATTATCATTTATTTTAGAGATCATCAATTAATTCAGCAATATTATAACCGTCAGTTTTTATTTTACACTTTTTGTAATATTTTGTGACCTTTTAACTTTACTAAGATTCACATTACAGAGATGAAGGTATTATAACTTTAGAAACTGCTGTACAGTGCAAAAATGTCACTTAATATAATGGTACATCTATATAGTTGTCATCATTGGAGCCATGTTAGAATCAGAAAGAGTGAAATGGTTGGAAACCCTTTGATTGAGAACTGGTTGTCAGACAGGAAGCAAAGAGTAGGAGTAAATGGGTACTTTTCAGAATGGCAGGCAGTGACTAGTGGGGTACCGCAAGGTTCTGTGCTGGGGCCCCAGCTGTTTACATTGTACATTAATGATTTAGACGAGGGGATTAAATGTAGTATCTCCAAATTTGCGGATGACACTAAGTTGAGTGGCAGTGTGAGCTGCGAGGAGGATGCTATGAGGCTGCAGAGTGACTTGGATAGGTTAGGTGAGTGGGCAAATGCATGGCAGATGAAGTATAATGTGGATAAATGTAAGGTTATCCACTTTGGTGGTAAAAACAGAGAGACAGACTTTTATCTGAATGGTGACAGATTAGGAAAAGGGGAGCTGCAACGAGACCTGGGTGTCATGGTACATCAGTCATTGAAGGTTGGCATGCAGGTACAGCAGGCGGTTAAGAAAGCAAATGGCATGTTGGCCTTCATAGCGAGGGGATTTGAGTACTGGGGCAGGGAGGTGTTACTACAGTTGTACAGGGCCTTGGTGAGGCCACACTTGGAGTATTGTGTACAGTTTTGGTCTCCTAACTTGAGGAAGGACATTCTTGCTATTGAGGGAGTGCAGCGAAGGTTCACCAGACTGATTCCCGGGATGGCGGGACTGATATATCAAGAAAGGCTGGATCAACTGGGCTTGTATTCACTGGAGTTCAGAAGAATGAGAGGGGATCTCATAGAAACGTTAAAAATTCTGATGGGTTTAGACAGGTTAGATGCAGGAAGAATGTTCCCAATGTTGGGGAAGTCCAGAACCAGGGGTCACAGTCTAAGGATAAGGGGCAAGACATTAAGGACCGAGATGAGGAGAAACATCTTCACCCAGAGAGGGGTGAACCTGTGGAATTCTCTGCCACAGAAAGTTGTTGAGGCCAATTCACTAAATATATTCAAAAAGGAGTTAGATGTAGTCCTTACTACTAGGAGGATCAAGGGGTATGGCGAGAAAGCAGGAATGGGGTACTGAAGTTGCATGTTCAGCCATGAACTCATTGAATGGCGGTGCAGGCTCGAAGGGCAGAATGGCCTACTCCTGCACCTATTTTCTATGTTTCTATGTTTCTATGAAAGGCTTTTTTAAATTTGTTTTTTTTGTGGGGGCCTAGTGTCATCAACTCCCGTCACATGGGTCTTGTGTGGAGGCTAGTGTCATCAACTGCCGACACGTGGGTCTTGTGTGGGGGCCTAGTGTCATCAACTGCCGTCACATGGGTCTTGTGTGGGGGCCTAGTGTCATCAACTCCCGACACATGGGTCTTGTGCAGCCAGGGGCAACTCCAAAGTAAACTTGTCAGCATCCCATTGAATCCAGTATAACAGCAGCTAAACAATATGGCATGGCACTGGGATTTCAAAATGAGATGTCATGAGTGTCTTGGGGCGTTTTTCTATGTTAATTGTGTTATATAAATGCAAGTTGTTGTTGTCGTTGTCTTAAAATAGCTTCATTTTTTAAAGCTACAAGATGAGTAGGGCTCCAGAAATCCATAGGGTTTCTGTCAATCTCCCACCATAACTCGAGCAGGAAACTGGCAAAACCACCTGAAAATGGCAGGGTCTGAGTTGGGCGAGGTCCCCAACATGCCAACTTCTGTAATTTCCCAACATGCCTAGAAAGGAGAGGAACCTCCTCCTGCCCTTACAAGGCAAATGTTGTCAATGGTGGAGCCAGGGACTGGGACTTCCTATGCCAGGAGTTACTGCATCCCTGGTTCATTTGTGCCCCAGCATAATACTGGAGTTCAGTAAGGCAAATGACAATGAGGAGATGGGCAGGTAGGGAACCATTGTGGTGGTGGTGGGGGGGGAGGTGGGAGAGTCATTCAGGCCAAGGAAGCAGCCTGGATTCTGAAGAAAGTCACATTTTAAAGAATAAAAAATCATGACTGCAACACACCCCACAGGGGGAATGGCAAGCTGACGTGAGCAGGAAAACAGCAATGCAATCACACTCCTACATGAATTACAAGGTCAGACACCTAACCAAACTCTACTTCAGGACAAGGCACAGAAGCCCTTGAGCACCTCTTCCACCGACCCCCACCCCTTGTTCCCTTCACATCCATACCACTCTATGTAACACTCATGAGGTATCAAAGTTATGTTAAAAGATTCATTGGAATAAAGGTATTCTCTTACAAATACTTCATAATTTATGAATTCATCATCATCATCATCATCATAGGCAGTCCCTCGAAATCGAGGAAGACTTGCTTCCACTCCAAAAATGAGTTCTCAGGTGACTGAACAGTTCAATATGGGAATTACAGTCTCTGTCACAGGTGGGATAGATAGTCGTTGGAGGAAAGGGTGGGTGGGGAGTCTGGTTTGCTGCACGCTCCTTCCGCTGCCTGTGCTTGTTTTCTGCATGCTCTCGGCGACGAGACTCGAGGTGCTCAGCACCCTCCCGGATGCTCTTCCACCACTTAGGGCGGTCTTTGGCCAGGGACTCTCAGGTGTCGGTGGGGATGTTGCACTTTATTAAGGAGGCTTTGAGGGTGTCCTTGAAACATTTCCTCTGCCCACATGGGGCTCGCTTGCCATGTAGGAGTTCAGAGTAGAGCGCTTGCTTTGGGAGTCTTATGTCGAGCATGTGAACAATGTGGCCTGCCCAACGACGCTGGTCGAGTGTGGTCAGTGCTTCGATGCTGGGGATGTTGACCTGATCGAGAACACTGACATTGATGCATCTGTCCTCCCAGGGGATTTGCAGGATCTTGCAGAGACATCGTTGGTGGTATTTCTCCAGTGATTTGTGGTGTCGACTGTATATGTTCCACGTATCTGAGCTATATAGGAGGGCGGGTATCACTACAGCCCTGTAGACCATAAGCTTGGTGCCAGATTTGAGGACCTGATCTTCGAACACTCCCTTCCACAGGTGGCTGCAGGCTGCGCTGCCGCACTGGAGGCGATGTTGAACCTTGTCGTCAATGTCTGCCCTTGCTGATGATAGGCTCCCGAGGTATGGAAAGTGGTCCATGTTGTCCAGGGCTGTGCCGTGGATCTTGATGACTTTATGACTTCATCATAATGTTAACAAACATAAAACTCTCATTTAAAAAAATACACTGTAGAACAAAAAGGATTTTGAAATAAAGCATTACCATTTTCTGAATTGATGCAAGGAGGGACCGGTGCTATTTCATAGGTACAATGCTCAACCTTCCAAGAATGACTGAATACAATAGCTGTTGGTTCCACAATGTTTTCTGTTGACAGAAAATCATCATCTGCTTTGCCATTGAAGTTGCCACATAATCCTGGAAAAAAGAAAATACATAACATCAGAGTGTATGGAATTCCTCCACCACACCATTTCCAGTCAGTGGTCTTTACAGCTCTATGGAAACCTGACTACAACATTTACTCGAGGTCAGTGCAAAGAGAAACCAGAGAGATGCTGCAGAATAGAAATTGAGAATGAAACCAAATGAAGTCTCCTTAGAGCAAAGAAGGTTAAGGAGAGTTTTAGTAGAGGTGTTCAAAACTATGAGGGGTTTTGACAGGGTCGATAGGGAGTAACTCTTCCCACTGACAGGAAGGTTGGTAACCAGAGGATATAGATTTAAGATATTTGATGAAATTGCCAGGCAGAGACTAGAAGAATTTTTTTACTCACCTGTTAATGTATTTGCTTCATTGGTTCTTTGCTTAAGAATTCATAGCAACACATTGCTATTAAGAACTAATTGGTTTATTAGCAAACGGTTTATCACACTACACATTAACAGTTCATCCACCAGGCTCACAACCACATGCCTCATCATGGATCCTCTGAACCCAACTGGCTGGGGTTTTATTGAGTCTTGTGAACATCAAATGACTGGCTAAACCGCTCCCAACTCAATGGGCCCAAGTTTCCACACGATAAAAAACGGACGCCCCTCCGAGCTGGGCACCTGTTTTTCACGCCTAAAACGGCGCCTAAAAAAAACCTCGCGATTCTGGAGCGTTCTGCAGCTCCTTGTCTGCCTGGCGCGGCGCCCAGGGGGGCGGAGCCTACACTCGCACCGATTTTGTAAGTGGGAGGGGGCGGGTACTATTTAAATTAGTTTTTTTCCTGCCGGCAACGCTGTGCGTGCGCGTTGGAGCGTTCGCGCATGCTCAGTGTGAAAAAAACATTGGCACTCGGCCATTTTTGTAGCTGTTTAATTTTTGAACATTTTTTTAATAAAAGCACATTGCCATCAGCACACTTGCAGCCTTCTCACTGTCTCCTTCCCCCCCCCCCCCACCCGCGGGAAGAACGGGCACCTCCTCTCCCCCCCCCCACCCCCCGCGGGATAGAACGGGCGCCTCCTCTCCCCTCCCGCGGGAAGAACGGGCACCTCCTCCCCCCCACCGCGGGAAAGAACGGGCGCCTCCTCTCCCCTCCCTCCCCCCGCGGGAAAGAACGGGCGCCTCCTCCCCCCCCCTGCGGGAAGAATGGGCGCCTCCCCCCCCCCCCGCGGGAAAGAACGGGCGCCTCAGGCTGACTGCAGCATTCTCTGTGCCTGAAGCACTTTCACACAGGTAGGAAGATGGTTTATTTAATCTTTTCTTTGCTTATAAATGTTTATTCAGGTTGGATTTATTTGTATAATATTTGTAGATGTATAAATAAGGATTTATTGTCAAATTTAATGACTTCCCTTCCCCCCCCCTCCCCCCTCACTTGTTCTGGACGCCTAATTTGTAACCTGCACCTGATTTTTTAATGTGTAGAACAGGTTTTTTCAGTTCTACAAAAATCTTCACTTGCTCCATTCTAAGTTAGTTTGGAGTACGTTTTCACTGTGGAAACTTTCAAATCAGGCGTCAGTGGCCGGACACGCCTCCTTTTGAAGAAAAAATTCTGTTCCAAAGTAGAACTGTTCTACCTGACTAGAACTGCAGAAAAAAAAATGTGGAGAATTGCGATTTCTAAGATAGTCCGTTCTCCACCAGTTGCTCCTAAAAATCAGGCGCAAATCATGTGGAAACTTGGGCCCAATAGCTCTACAAGTGCATACATTACTTCACCGAGTTGTTATGATCTGAAATGCACTGCCTGTAAAGGAGCCGGAAGCAGATTCAATAGTAACTTTCAAAAGTGAATTGCATCAATACTTAAAAAGGAAAAATTTGAAGAGCTTTGGGGAAAAGGAAAGTGGGGCATGCATTACAGACCAAATGGCCTGTTTCTATGCTGTATGATTTGAAGTCTAAGAAAAGGAGGGTAAGAAATAAGAACATGAGAAATAGTTAGCAAACTGTCAATCGACCTCTGTGAAGGGAGTTTAAAACTAATACTCTCTCTGTTAGCTATAGGAGTCCTACATTAAATGAGCTTGGGGTAGTCGCAAATCAATTTTGAGTGACTATGAATTCACAACGAAATTGGCACTCTCACTCAGGAATGCCCAAGTGCAGTGAGCAATGCTATTCTGAGCTTACGGTGCTATTCTGAGACACACTCAGGTATGCTTTCCATTGCTAGCATCCATGCAGGTTCATGTTATAATTATTACATTGAACTGACCTTGTGAAATAGCATGAAGTCAGCTCTGAAATCCATCTGACAATGCACAATCGGCCCCATGGTGATCTGCTCGCCTTTGTGCGCGAGTTGAACTGGATCCAGTCCACTGCCACACCCTTTAATCTTATTGCAGGTTTGTGGTCATTTTCACTCATCCAAAAACATCTGTAAGGAGCTCCATTTCCTAGTCACTGAAATGGTTTTTCCTATCCCTTCATGCTTCGTGACAGACCAGTTTACACTATCACCCATTTTACACTATCGCACAAAGTCAAAATCTACCCTTGAATAATGGGAGAGAACTCACTGATCACTTTTTAGTGCTATTGCTATACTATTCAGTCATTTATTTTTCATTACACACAGAGGGAACTATGATTCTATAGGATCTCAATTTTTTTTTTAAAGACAACAGCATGCTTTCTCAAAAGTAGTCTAGTTATCCGCTTAATTTCTTTAAATTCAGTGATTACATTGTAATGTAACCATTGGTCATGGAACCAGTGAGGTTACTATTTTCATTGAATTACATTTTAGTCATACCTTTCACTAATCCTTTTGCAGCATCAGGCAGTGAAATATAAAGCTGTACAACTGCAGCAGTATTCAGCTGCATTTTGAGCCCGTTGTCTGAGAATATTTGAATGTAATTTGTGGACTGATTAAAGACTGTTATACCATCTGCAAAAGACAAAAAAAAATTTAAAATCAATGTTGAATAATTTATTCCCATACCTTGAAGAATATAAATAGAATTCTCTTACTTTGTTTCAATGGAATGGGAACTGGATTTCCATTAAGATGGACAATGCCATTCTTTTTGATTTTACATTCGATCTGCAAGGGATAAATAAGCACTGTCTTGCATCATTTATAAAAATGAAACATATCAGGAAAGCAAATTTGTAACTGAGCTATGTTAAAATACTTGCCTCGGTATTCGTGTATGTAACACTCTCGAAACAGATTTGTTTATATCCTTCTTGACATGGATGCAACTCAACCTTTATTGTCCATGCATCTGTCTAGAAAACAATTTAAAATGCAAATCTCAGAAATGTATTCAACAGGCATGCTTATGTGTACATTACTAAATAACTTTAGCTGCAGCAGCCAATGCAACAAAATGTTACGTACAAAAACAGCAAAGTACGAACAATCTCCCAACATCTGATAGCTTTCACCATCAAATGTTGTAATATGGCTTCCTTCTTCAAATTTGCATATTTGAGGGCAGTTAAGATCAGAGCACACCCATACTCCACTTCGACAGGTGCTAAAAACATAAGAAAATACATTTATAACAACATATATTTGCTCAAACGTTTGAAAATTAATTTGATGAAATGTATATGATAATCATTACCATGTCTGGCAGTTGTCAACTCTTGTTTCTCCATTTAGGTAAATAGATTCACCATTTGTACAAGGACATTCTATTTTCTTGATACATTGGTCTGTATTTCTTATATTATCAAGAACAGTTCCTAAAGGATAAAATAATTATCTCAGTTAAAAAATACATGACATTCATTTAAAGATGCAGAACGCATTTTAACTTGTTTGACACTGTTTTAAAAATTGATTAAACCTCTTTATGAGAAGCTGGCTGATTTATTGTAATTGTCACAGAATGTTTTTGAATTTAAACTGTCCAGATTATTGGCTGATAATTATTATGTAGTCTGTCAACAGCTGGCGAGGTTCCCAGACAATTAAAGGGAAACGGGTTTGATGATGGGTCATCAGCCGGTTTCCTTAAAGGGACCATGCCCACATACATTGTGTGACAGTTGTGCTGTCAGTGTTCTACAGCTTTGAGGTGCTGCACAAGAACTGCACAAAGGTGCACAGCGGCACCCAGGCTCTCCCATCACTCCCTCCAGATGTTTATGGAGGGAGTCCTAGCACGCAGGGAGGTTCTCTTCCCTTCCAATGGGCGAAAGAGGAGACCAATGCAGCCTAGTTGCACATTGCACAGGAGGACACAAGCAGGGATGTCATCAGGAGGACCTGGCTGCAGTGGGGCAAACCTTTCAATAATCTTTGGAGTCTAGGGGAATTAAGGGATATGGAGATCGGGCGAGAAAGTGGAGTTGAGGTCGATGATCAGCCATGATCTGATTGAATGGTGGAACAGACTCTATAGGCTGAAGGGCCTACTCTTGCTCCTATTTCTTATGTTCTTATCTCAGTAGATTACGAAAAGCCACACTCAACCTTATCCTGCTGTGCCACTCATCACATCCCCATCACCCTGCCTTCTATGCCCTACTCCTGCACATCCTTACTCACACCAACTTATCCTGCACCTCCACCCATTTGTCTCTCTCTATCTACATTCCTACATCCTACATCATTAGCCACCCCTCACACTCACCCTCATCCTTGTCCAATCATATCAACTAACAACACACAAGGGTAGGCACTTGGGTGTTATTGCCAATGCTCATGCTAATGTGTTGTTAAACATTGAAATCTATATTTTCAACACTTTGCCTTCTTGGACAGATCTGTGTACGCCTTTGGAAATGGCTTTGTGAATTGCAGTGAATGGTGAGACATAACGGTACCCTCCCAATCGTGATGAGTGTGAAAGGAATGGCTTGGGCATTGTAGGGATGCTTTCTGGTGTTGGGGTGGGGTGATGCCAACTTGGCGCATCATATGGCAGACAGGGTATACAGCATCAAGTGAAGTAAATGTGGCCATGGTGAAGCCATCCCTGGCGGCCTGGGCAGCAATATGGTCAATGCTGATGTCCTGTGTCCCATGCAACATCAGGTGATTGCGGAGAAGGTTGGTGTTGTTGGTGCTGCTGGTGTGCCTAGTGATGCTGGTGTTGGGGCTGATCGTGGTGAGATTCTGAGGACCATGGTGAGATTTTTTTCAAAGGCACCAATGCTGGTGGACTAGGTGGCAGCTGAAGTTGAGATGACAGAAGCGATGGTCAATGGTGAGAGAGTTAGCTCCAAGGAGGTGACTGGATAGGGAGTATACTCCAAACTCTTCAAACCTCCATAAAGCTGAAAAGCACATTCCAAATCATGAAGGCTCCAGCTTCTTTGATTGGAAATTGAACAGCTGTGAAATGGTAGCTTTTATACCACTTCTGCAGCTGTCAACTAGTCACAGCAATGGAGAGTCATTGAGAACCCGACACACTTACCTGACGTGATACCTGAGGGACATGAACCTTGTAAAGAACTTGGAAAAATCCTTTGGACCTGGTAAAATGCTGCTTAAATAGCTTTAAGCAGCTTGTTAACTAGCACAATTGCCTAACCCGTTGCTTAGGTCTGCAATCCACAATGAGAACCGGCACTTTGGAAATTCACAAGGTGATGGATTCAAAGCGGACCTCTGCCCTGCTGTCAATCACAGCCATTATGACAGCAGACCCACCTCCAAACTCGCACTCACAGGGCTGGTAAGATTTTGGCCACGGGGATAAAATTCGGTAGCGTCCCGTATGGGGCATTAACTTTTGAAATTTTGAAAATTTAACACCAGGCGCAAAGGATTCTGAAGTTCTCCAGCAGCCCAGGAAGGAAGGGGGACAATAAATCAAGCGCTAATGACCTCAGTGGAGCGTTACAGGCGCACTACTACCAGAGCACTACTGAATTTCAGGTGACTTGCATTCAGCAATCATCCTTCAATCCTTCACACTGGCTCATTCCAGCTCTTAAAGGGGAGGTTGTATCAATGTGCTCATTTTCATCATTCCTGGAACTGAAGTCAACCTGATAGCAAGTGAAACACCTCATGGTTGCTCCAAATCCAAATGCAAGGGAGAGAGCTTGTCGGTTCACTGATGTCGCATTGGTGGTGGCAGTGGAGCAAAGGAGGGAAGTGCTGTTTCCGGACAGTGGAAGGAGGCCATTGCCCCAGGTCTCCAGGAGGTCTCGGATGGGGTCAGAGGGAAGAGTTGTAGTATCCATCATATGTAAATTGAATATCTCGTTTCTGTTCAGCAGTCGATTAAAGGGGTGAAACTGCCTCGTGGAAAGGCCCATTAGTGCCTCCAGGAGGCACTAGGGATGTAAACCCCTTTTCGCCCAAGGGTGAGCAGCGGAAGTACCCCCACCCAGAACTGCTCCCATATTTGTGGGGGCGATAACGGCTTTGAGCCGTGCCTCCCGATTAACGCATTGGGTCGGGACACACACAGCGATGACATCATCGTCATGCACGCTGAACCCTTATTGCCCCATGCAGCCCCCTTTGCGTCCTGCGATGGAAACTGCCCCATGGAACGCGAGGTTGGCACGAGACGATGCCATCGACAACTTCACGGGGCACGAACCTGCCATGGATGGGCCACCGGGGTGCCCCTTAAAGGGAGGGACTTTAGCGACTCGGCCGCCATGTTTTTATGTCAGCCGCTGCTTCAGCCAGACCGCCATCATGCAGCCCTGCACCCCCTCTTGCCCACCAAAAAAGTTCCTGGTGGCCACCAAAGCTGCTGCAGAGTTCGCAGCAGCACTTCCTTTTAAAAGAAGGGGAGGGATGTTGTGTTGCGCGTCAGCACTGCGCGAAGTGACCACACAGCGCTGTTGTCATAAGTGACGCGGTGACATGGTCAACGCAGCGCTGACCATCACGTCCCACAACCGCCGCCACAGCACCCCCATAATGACGTGGAGCACCTCAGATGGCGCTCCGCATCATATTGGGGGAGCTATGGCCCAAATCAGTGCGAGGGGCGGTACTTCCGACCCGGGTGCAAAATGTCCAGGGTCAGGAGATTACCGCCCCGCATCAGTGGCGCAGAGCAATTTTGTCCCGTAAGTGTCATAGAGAAGCTCGTACAAAGGCAAAGGCAAACAAACAGACTTGGAAATAAAGAGCATCGGAGAAAGATAGAGGGATGATGAGAGAATGAGTACGAGAGGCAGGACATGTATCAGATTACAGGATAAAATACAGCAGGAAAAAGAGTTTGCTAGGTGCTCATGGAACTTCAGAAAAGTGTCTTATGTGAAATGTGAAGTGATACTGAGTGCCATCTCTCTCATGCCAGAACTGCTGACCAGTGTCGAAAAAAGTTCAACAACTGAGGTAAGCAAGCGAAGAGACCAGCCACTCTGCCTTTTTAGGTTAGTTGAACAGCTGCCAGAATTTCGAACACCATCCAAAGTTCAGAACAGTCAACGATCCTGTCTTCAGACAGCTCTCAAAAAGGAGTTGGATGAGGTCCTTACTACTAGGGGGATCAAGGGGTATGGCGAGAAAGCAGGAATGGGGTACTGAAGTTGAATGTTCAGCCATGAACTCATTGAATGGCGGTGCAGGCTAGAAGGGCCGAATGGCCTACTCCTGCACCTATTTTCTATGTTTCTATGTTTCACACGGCACAGTGGTTAAGAGGAGGTCCCTAGCTCTGGATCTTATAATATGTGTTGCCATCTTCCCCCAAAGATTATTTGTCCCACAGGCCCTCAGGTTGTCAGAGGTAAGTTCAGCTCCATCTAGGGGCAAGGCAAAAAGAATGCTTTTAAAGCTCTTCTATACGTTCGGCAATCTGTCTTGAAAGTCTCTTCAGGATGCAGGCTCAAAAGTAAAGCATTCCCATTAAACTCATCTAACACTGGCAAGAGATACCGGGGTCTAGTGTTTTCCACATTACAACAGTGACTACACTCCAAAAAGTACTTCATTGTAAAACGCTTTGAGATGTCCGTATCATGCAAGGCGCTATATAATTGCAAGTCTTTCTTTCTTTAGTAGTGTAATGGTTATTTTACTGGACCAGTTATTCAGAGAATGATAGTTCAAATTCCATCATGGCAGTTTGAGAAGTAAATTCAGTTTAAAATAATTATGGAAATAAAAATGACCATGTCGGTTTGTCATAAAATACCAACTGGTTCACCCGGTCTGGCCTATATGTGACTCCATTCCCACACCAACATGGTTGGTATGGTGTCCTTACACCTTACTATAGAATCACACGAGGCATGTACTGCAGACAAGGTCACTATGTGACCTGAACCTTTATTCCCAGGACCAAGAAGTGCTGACCCTGCGTGGGACCTCCCTTTATATACCTGAATGACCAGGTGAGGAGTGTCTCCCACAAGTTCACCTCATGTGGTGAAGGTGTGCATTACTCAGGTATATACAGTGGACAGTGTTGTTACATAAAGGTTACAGTTATGTGAAGGTTACAAACATGACATCACCTCCCCCCAACGTCTTTGGTTCAAAGATTGAGTCTTTCAGGCGGTCGACGCTCTCTCGTGGAGCGTCGCAGTTGTGGCTCTGGTGGTTGGGCCTTGGCATGCGTCTCTGTCGCCTGAAGTGATTCCGGCCTGTCTAGGCTGGCCGCAGGGACTGTGCATGCTGGTGAATGTCCTTGTTGCTCGTTCACTGGCAGTGGTGTGGTTGACATCTCATGATCTTCCTCAAGTTCCTCAGTGTCCATGCTGAACCTTTTCTTTACTTGGTCCAGATGTTTGCGGCATATCTTCCCATTGTTAAGTCTGACCACTATGACCCTATTCCCCTCTTTGCCAATTACAGTGCCCTCAAGCCACTTGGGTCCCAAAGCATGATTGAGAACGAATACAGGGTCATCGATTTCTATGCATCTCCCCACTGAGTTGCGATCATGGCACTTGATTTGGGACTGGCACTTGCCCTCAACAATGTCTGACAGGGCTGGATGAATGAGGGTCAGCCGCGTTTTAAGCGTGTGTTTCATGAGTAGTTCCGCGGGCGGGACTCCCGTGAGCGAATGCGGACGGAACCTATAGGCCAGCAGGAGGCGCGATAGGCGGCATTGAAGGAAGGAACCTTGAATCCGGAGCATGCCCTGTTTTATGATTTGAACTGCACATTCCGCCTGGCCATTGGAAGCCGGCTTGAACGGTGCTGTCCTGACGTGTTTGATACCATTACCCGTCATAAACTCATGGAATTCATAGCTAGTGAAATACGGGCCATTATCGCTAACTAGGATGTCCGGCAAGCCGTGGGTCGCAAAGACCGTACGCAGACTCTCCACGGTGGTGGATGTCATGCATGAATTCAATATGATGCACTTGATCCATTTCGAGTATGCATCGACAACAATCAGGAACATTTTTCCCATGAACGGGCCCGCGTAGTCTACGTGAATACGTGACCATGGCTTGGTGGGCCAGGGCCATGGGCTGAGTGGGGCCTCCCTGGGGGCATTGCCCAGCTGGGCACATGTCATGCACCTGCGAACCCAGTGTTCCAGGTCTGAGTCAATTTCTGGCCACCATACATGTGACCGGGCAATGGCCTTCATTAGCACGATGCCTGGGTGCTTGGCGTGGAGTTCCCTGATGAATGCTTCCCTTCCTTTCTGGGGCATGACTACCTGGCTGCCCCATAGCAGGCAGTCAGCTTGGATGGAGAGCTCGTCCATCCGTCTGTGAAATGGCCTGACCTCCTCAGGGCACGCTCCATGTGCAGGCGCCCAATCCCCAGTCAGGAAACATTTCTTTATCAGGGATAGGAGGGGATCTCTGTTGGTCCAGGTTTTGATCTGCCGGGCTGTGATGGGGGAGCCTGCGGTGTCGAAAGCCTCAACGGCCATGACTATCTCAGCGCTCTGCTCCAACGCCCCCTCGGTGGTCGCCAGTGGGAGCCTGCTGAGCGCGTCAGCGCAATTTTTGGTGCCTGGCCGGTGCCATATGTGTAGTCATACGCAGCCAGTGTGAGGGCCCACCGCTGTATGCGAGCTGACGCATTAGCATTGACAGCCTTGCTGTCGGACAACAGGGAGGTTAATGGTTTGTGGTCCGTTTCTAACTCAAACCTTCTGCCGAAAAGGTACTGGTGCATCTTTTTCACCCCGTAGACACATGTGAGTGCTTCCTTTTCAACCATCTAATATCCCCGTTCTGCCTGGGAGAGCGACCTGGAGGCATAAGCCACAGGTTGGAGTTGGCCCTCATCATTACTCTGCTGCAACACGCACCCAACCCCATAGGATGATGCATCACACGTTAAAACTAGTTTCTTACAGGGGTTGTACAAGGTCAACAGCTTGTTAGAACAAAGCAGATTCCGCGCCCGATTGAAAGCCTGTTCTTGAAAGTCCCCCCAAAACCATTCACAACCCTTACGCAGGAGCACGTGCAGCAGCTCCAACAATGTGCTTAAGTTCCCGAAGTAGTTCAATAGTCCCAGAAATGACCGCAACTCCAATGTGTTGCTGGGCCTGGGCGCTCGTCGAATCACCTCCGTTTTGGATTTGGTAGGCCGGATCCCGTCTGTGACAACCCTCCTGCCCAAAAACTCGACCTCTGGGGCCAAAAACACACACTTGGACTTCTTTAGCCGCAAGCCTACCCGGTCCAGTCGGCGTAGCACCTCCTCCAGGTTGTGGAGGTGTTCCTCGGTGTCTCGACCCTTGATTAGGATGTCATCTTGGAATATGATTGTTCCAGGGATGGATTTAAGAAAGCTTTCCATGTTCTTCTGGAAAATAGCAGCCGCTGAACGAATGCCAAATGGACACCTGTTGTAAACGAATAGCCCCTTATGCGTAGTGATGGTAGTCAGAAGTTTGGATTCTTCAGCCAGTTCCTGAGTCATGTAGGCTGAAGTGAGGTCCAACTTGATGAACAGCTTGCCACCTGCCAGCATGGCAAAAAGATCTTCCGCTCTCAGAAGTGGGTATTGGTCCTATAGTGACACTCGGTTGATGGTGGCCTTGTAGTTGCCACAAATCCTGACCGAGCCATCCGCTTTAAGGACAGGAACGATGGGGCTTGCCCAGTCACTGAATTCAACTGGCGAAATTATGCCCTCTCTTAGCAGCCTGTCCAACTCACTTTCAATTCTCTCACGCATCACAAACGGCACGGCTCTGGCATTGTGGTGCACTGGTCTGGCGTCCGGGGTGATGCGTATCACTACTTTGGTGCCCTTAAAAGTCCCGACACCTGGTTGAAAAAGTGGCTCGAATTTCTGTGAGCATGAACTTCGCTCCACAGATGAAATGACGTGCACATCCCCCCATTTCCAGTTCATCTCGGCTAACCAGCTCCTCCCCAAGAGCGCGGGACCATTCCCCGGGACAATCCAGAGTGGCAGACGGTTCTCCGATCCATTGTGTGTGACCACCAAGTTTGCACTGCCTAGTACTGGGATGATCTCTCTGGTGTACGTCCGTAACTGCGTGTCAATGCGTTCCAGTTTGGGCCTGTTAGCTTTGAGTGGCCATAGTTTTTCAAATTGTTGGGCACTCATAAGTGACAGGCTGGCTCCTGTGTCCAGCTCCATGCGTACCAGGATGCCATTTAATAGAACTTTCATCATCATGGGTGGCGCTTTGATACAAGCTGTGGATGTCTGCCAGATGAACCCACTGGATTTCAGCGTCCATAGCCTTGCCCCAAGCATCACCCTGCCTTGCAGACACCTCGTCTGGTTCCTCTGCCTCATAAACTAGCCTCGCTACAGGCTTTCTGCACATTCTGGCCAGATGTTCACTGAAGTTACAGTTTCTGCAGATAAATTGCTGAAACCTACAGGTTTTCGCAGCATGTCTGCCACCACACCTCCAGCATGAGCTGAGATTGTTGTGAACAAAGGAACTGTTAACAGGCATTCCTCTCTGATTGTCTCTTTGATGGTGTGAATTGCCGATCCCCCTGCCACTGTCTCTGTTGCTGGCCCACCCTGGAGTCTGTTGCTGCCTGGGCGGTGTCGAATTGTCCTTGCTTGCCTGCGGGGTTCTGAGTCTCGTTTACAATGTTAACTCCCTGGTCCATCGCCACGTTGGAACCAGGGCTGCGCGCATAAATTATCTTGCTCTCCTCTTCCCCTACCATAAAGGTCTGAGCTAGCAATGTTGCCCTTTCCAAAGTCAAGTCCTTGGTCTCAATAAGCTTCCTGAAAATCCTGGCATGACCAATGCCCTCAATGAAGAAATCCCTTAACATCGCCCTCCTGCAGGCATCTGTGAACTTATATAGGCTGGCCAAACGCCGAAGGTCCACAACGAAGTCCGATATGCTTTGTCCCTCCCAACGCCGGTGTGTGTAGAACCGGTGCCGGCCATGTGTATACTGCTCGCTGGTTTGAGGTGCTCACCGATCAGAGTGCTGAGCTCTTCAAAGGACTTGTCCGCCGGCTTCTCGGGTGCGAGCAGGTCTTTCATCAGCGCATATGTCTTGGAACCACAGCTGGTCAGTAGATGCGCCCTCTGCTTTCCAGCCGCTTCCTCTCCCAGCCAGTCCTTCATGACAAAGCTCTGCTGGAGCCTCTCAACGAAATCGTCCCAGTCCTCACCAACACAGTACCGTTCCTCTGTGTTACCGGTGGCCATCCTCGTGGGTCGTTGATTCCCGTTTCTCGTCGCCAAATGTGGTGTCCTTACACCTTTCTATAGAATCACACGAGGCATGTACTGCAGACAAGGTCACTATGTGACCTGAACCTTTATTCCCAGGACCAAGAAGTGTTGACTCTGCGTGGGACCTCCATTTATATACCTGGATGACCAGGTGAGGAGCGTCTTCCACAAGTTCACCGCCTGTGGTCAAGGTGTGCATTACTCAGGTGTATACAGTGTACAGTGTTGTTACATAAAGGTTGCAGTTATGTGAAGGTTACAAACATGACAGTTGGCTCGTAACTGCTTTCCAAAATGGCTGAGCAAGCCATTCAGTTGTATCAAACTGCTACAAAGCAGTGGTTCCAGAAGAAGGCAGCCACCACCTACTTAGGGCAATTAGGGAGGGGAAATAAATGCCAGCTTTGCCCACATCCGAAAAATTTATTTTCAATAAAGCAGGTGTCATTTATATCATTCCAACTTATCCCTGTTGCTTCGTGAATGGAATTTGGCCTGCCAACTCCTCATTTACATATATTTAAAGTAGCTACAGACAGAATTGTCAGGTGAGTCACAGGGCGGCTGCAAGCCTGATCAGATTAGGTGTTGCTGCCATTACAGGGCAGAAGCCAAGCAGAAACCGATCCCAGCCTACAATCCAGCAATGAAAATAGCGTTACACTGAAATAGTGCTCCAGAACTGGCAAGAAAAATTAGTAATTATAGCAATTGTATATTTGCAAGTGTTACATAAAATATAATCCAAAATAAATTAAATTGTTACCAACAATAAACCATAATTACCATCTGGACAACAACAAGTATTCACACACTGATCATACTGTTGTTGAGGATTTGGATCGGTACATGTTGGAATATAGGCAGAACCACACTCCTTGTAAATCTGATCCCCAGGACATGTGGGCTGTGCTGAGAAGGAAAAGTTGTTGATTTTATAATTTGACCGAAAAAATGCTGTTAAGCAGCAAAAGATAATTATAGAAATATACTTTGACAGTTTATTTGAGCATGAGATTGAAAAAAATGTAACGGTTCTATTAACTTTTAAAAGAGTTTGGTTAAAGTTCATGATCTGACGGTCCTCTGCAGAGATAACTCACCACAAACCATAAGTAGCCGCCATTTGTGCCATTGTGCATCATCTGTAACTTCGCACTGCCGTGCTACTTCTTCATAATTGGTGCATACTTGGGACAATTCTGTGCTTTGAGAAGTGCAAACATCCTTCTGACACATCGTCAAGTACTTAGTGGTATCGTTAGTACAGGGCAGGAAAAGGCTTGAGATTTGTAAACACCTCTGAAATTATAAAATAAAAACGAGAGTCGCAAAGATAATTATACGAACACAATTCCAAATCAGAGTCCTTGGACTGCAATAATTGGACAAGCAGCAGGAAGCTTGCCAATGCCTTGTGCAAGTCAGTTGCATGGTTTTAAATAGTTAGGGAGAGAAATGCGGGTCATTTAGTGCTAACGGGGTGCAAATAACTTTGCGACATGGCGCGGTGCCGCTAACAACTCCCGTTAAATTCAGCAGGAGTTTAGCGGCGGCGGTAACATGCAACACCCCGCTTTGCTGCACCAGCAATGCTGACGTCATAACCATGCACAGCGCCCCGACCCTAAATTAGGTATAGCCCCCTGAAGTTCCACTGGGCGATGATAGCAACAGCTTCAGGGGATGCATACCGGGCGGCCGGCTACAAGCGAGGTGAAAGTTAAAGGGGAAGTGGGCTGCTGTTCGAAAGAAAATGGCCGGTTTTCTTGTGCAACTCATTGCCGCTTTGGACCCGGGGTCCGTGCCGCGATGGGTCAGCCCACCACTCTGCTTGAGTGCCAGGCTAGTTGCACGGCACCCCCGCTCCCCTGTGGTCTAGGTAGGACCCTTTCAGTAATGCAGAGTATGCAGCTTGGACCCTTCCCTCTAATTGATAAAGGAGTCAAGGGTTATGGGGAGAGGATCTGATCAGATGAGCCATGATCTTATTGAATGGCGGCTTAGACTCGAGGAGCCAAATGGCCTACTCCTGCTCCTATTTCTTATGTTTTTACATTCTACGTGGCAGCGCTACGTGTTACCACCGCGTAGCACTGCTGAGCCGTACGTCCTGCCCCCGATGCACCCGCCCCAATACTGCCCCAGAAAGGAAGTGGAGCACCTGATTTAGCGCTCTACTTCCTTTCGGGGGCAGTAATCCCAATTTCTCGCGAGAGGCAAGACCTCTGCGCCTGCTGCAAAGTCTTGCGCCTCGCAAGTGCTACCGCCCCCAAATGGGGGCACACGAATTTTTAGCTCTTAATCTCTATCAATACTCCTACTCACACTTGGAGGTTCCAAATCCTTAGCTGTGCTAACTGGTGCACAAGCTCTCTGAGTATGTTCCTACAGGAAATGACTGAGGGGTAAGTGTGGAGCAAACCTCAGGCCAAAACTGGCACAAAGTTGTCTGATCGGCCACAATATCCACCTGAAATGGTGATGGCAGACTTGAAACATTTTTGATTTTAGGCCTCATTTGAATGCAGTCAGCTAGCGGTGGGCACCAAATGGTTGTGGGACAGCAGGAAATCGCTGGGGGTGGGGTGCGCCAGTGGGGTGGATGGAGCTGACCTCAGAACATAGAGAGCACAAGCCAGCAACAGTATTTTTGAAGAGTTGATAATTCTCTACCAGATTAATTCGGAGCCTTTTATGGAGCGGCCACCATAGGAACAGGAGTAGGACATTGAGCCCCTCGAGTCTGTTCCGCCATTCAATGAGATCATGGCTGATCTGCGACAAAACTCCATATACCCGCCTTTTGCCCATATCCCTTAATACCTTTAGTTAACAAAAGATTATCAATTTCCGATTTAAAATTAACAATTGATCTAGCATCAACTGCCAATTGCAGAAGAGAGTTCAAACTTCTACCACCCTTTGTGTAGAAGTGTTTCCTAATTTCACTCCTGAAAGGTCTGCTCTAATTTTTAGACTATGCCCCTAGTCTTAGACTCCCCAACCAGTGGAAATTGTTTCTCTCTACCTACCCTATCTGTTCCCCTTAATATTTTGAAAACGTCAATATGATCTTCTAAATCTTCTAAACCTTCTTAACCTTCTAAATTCTAGGGAATATAATCCTAATTTGTGTAATCTCTCCTTGTATCTTAGTCCTTGAAGTCCAGATATCATCCTGGTAAATTTATGCTGCACTCCCTCCAAGCCCAATATATCCTTCCTAAGATATGTTGCCCAGAACTGCTCACAGCACTCCCGGTATGGTATATCCAGGGTTTTGTATAGCTGCATCATAACTTCTACCCTCTTGTATTCTAATCCTCTAGATATACAGTCTAGCATTCCATTAGTCTTTTTTTATTATTTTCTGTACCTGTTCATGACATTTTCATGATCTATGTACCTGGACGACACCCCCCCCCCCCCCTCCCCAAGTCTCTCCACTGTTTTTAGCTTTTCATCATTTAGAAAGTACCCTATTCTATCATTTTTAGGGCCAAAGTGGATGACCTCACATTTGCCAACATTGAAATCCATTTGTCACAGTTTTGCCCATTTACTATATCTATCAATATCCCTTTGTAATTTTATGCTTTCATCTACACTGCCTGCAATGCCACCTATCTTTGTGTCATCGGCAAATTTGAATATATGACTTTCCATGTCATCATCTAAGTCATTAACTAATACTGTGAATAGTTGAGGCCCAACACAGATCCCTGCGGGACACCATTAGGCACATCCTGCCAATTTGAGTATCTACCCATTATCCCTACTGCCTGTCTCAATTTCTTAACCAGGTCAATAATTTGCCCTCAATTCACTGGGCTTCTACCTTAGTTAACAGTCTCTTATGTGGGACTTTATCAAATGTCTCTGGAAGTCCATAAAAATAACATCCAAAGACATTCCCCTGTTCACTACTTTAGTCACCTCCTCAAAAAATTCAATCAGGTTTGTCAGGCATGACCTATCTTTCACAAACCCATGCTGGCTCTCTCTGATCAACTGAAAATTTTTGAGGTGTTCAGTCACCCTATCCTTAATTATAGACTCTAGCAATTTCCCAACAACAAATGTTAGGCTAACTGGTCAATAATTCCTTGGTTTACCTCTCTCGCCATTCTTAAATAGCGGAGTGACATGCACAATTTTCCAATCTAAAGAAATGGTTACTGAATCAAGAGAGCTTGGGAAGATTATAGTTAGGGTATTTGCAATGCGCTCACCTACTTCCTTTAATTCCTTTGGATGGAAACCATCTGGTCCTAGGGATTTGTCACTCTTTAGTGCCATTATTTTTTTCATTATTGTTAGTTTCCTTACATTAATTTTATTGAGTCCCTGTCCCTGATTTAATATTAGCTTCCTTGGGATTTCTGGCATGTTATCATACTCTTCCTCTACTGTAAATACTGACACAAAGTAATTATTCAACATGTCCACCATTTCCTTATTATCATTGACAACATAATCGTTTTCAGTTTTTAAGGAGCCAACATTGCTCCTGATTACCCTCTTTTTCCTAATATAATTGTAAAAATTCTTTGTGTTGATTTTGATATCCCTTGCAAGTTTCTTTTCATACTCCTTTTTGTAGCTCTTACTATCTGTTTTGTTACCCTTTGTTGTTTTTTGTATCTTTCTCATATGCCAGGATCTGTGCTATTTTGTATGTGCTTTTTCTTAGTTTTATGCTGTCCTTTACCTTGTCATCCATGGCTGTTTTTTTTAGGCAAGTAGAGCCCCTCAGGGGTATAAACTGGTTCTGTATCACCTTAAATTCTTTTTTTAACATATTCCACTGATTTTCTGTCATTTTACCCATTAACAGATTTGCCCAGTTTACCATCTCTGTCTCATCCCGTTGAAGTCAGCCTTCCCAAATCAAGAATCTTAGTAGCTGTTTCACGTTTCTCCCTTTCAAATACTGTGTTAAACTTGATCATCTTATGATCGCTATTGGGTAAATGTTCACGCACAGTTAGGCTGTTAACTAAATCTGGCTCATTACTCATTACTAAATCTAATATGGCATGCCCTCTTGTTGTCTCTGGGACATATTGTTGTAGAAAACTATCCCAGACATACACAAGAAATTCACTGCCTTTCTGACAGGGATTAGTCTGCTTATCCCAATCTATATGAAAGTTAAAATCCCTCATTAAAACCACTCTGGCTTTGCTACACAAGGTGTCCCTTTTAGGAGGGCTCGTTAGGCTGCTCACCGCTTCGTACAAAAGGGCAAAATTTACAAGCTGCACGTTTCACTGTATTTTAATCGAGGTCCTACATAACACCCTAATTTGTATGCGTAACAAGCCTCCCACTTGAAAAAGGGGGAAATGACACCGACTTGAAATCTGCTTAGCCGAGGTGCTCCCCCACCCAATTTTTAGCTGCCGGATGTCAGTTTTTTAGGTGAGAAATGCAAGGCAATCAGTTGAAAATTGCCCCCTATAGCTGGCAAATAGAAATTCTGGAGGTGATTTTAACCAAACTTCACTGGATCGGGTGGAAAGCCGATTTTTCACCCATATTACTCTCCATTGACTTCAAAGGAGATTAAAATTGGACAGGGTGTGAAACCAGCATTGCATCTGATCCTGTCAGTTCTCTGATGGGCGGGTTAGGTTACAATCGCCCCTCTTGCTTAATTTGTATTAAACTACTCATCTCCATCACCTTCAACTTGTTCCCTCCCCACTCCCCATGCAATTTTAAATACCTGATTTTGCCTTCTCTCATACTTGATCAGTTTACACTCTTCCTAACTTACCCTCTATATGGGGATATTGGTGCCAGTTCAGTTTAAGTGAAATAGGTTCTATCTTTACAGGTCCTCCAGCCCCAGAATTTATCCAATGACAATGGAATTTCAAACTCTTCCTTTCACACTTCCAAGCCACAGATTGATATATTTGACCTTATTCTACCCATGTCCGAACATGTGATACTAGGAGTAATCTTCAGATTAGTACCCTTGCGCTCCTGCTCTTTAATCTAGCACCTAACTCTTCAAGCTTTTTTTGCAAAAGCTCCTATTTTTCATTGGTTCCCATATGAATTATGATCTCTGACTGTTTTCTCTCCTTTTCCATAAGCATTTTTATTCACGCCATAACATTCTTTAATCTGATCCCTGGCAGGTAACCTGTCAAAAAGATCAACTATTCCTCTATTTATAGAGTCACTCACAATTTCTACTTGCTTGCTGTTATGAGTAGCTTTACTTTTTTTCCCCATGGAAAACCATCAGTTCCACGATGCAATGGTGCTGCATGATTACCCTCCCTTGTCTCATCTTCCTTGTCCACATTACAAACACCCAGCACTGTACACCTGTCTGACAATTTGAGAATCACAGGAGATCTCCATATCTGCCTTTTGGCTTCTTTTCTTTTTGTACATTAAGTATCTCACAGAGGTCACCAGTTAAGCTAAAGTCCACTTATCTTGAACTTGAGCAAATCGACTTGGAGACAATTATTGCATTTGTATTTGTCCTGGACCAGAAATTCCTATATTCCAGAGTTCTGCGTATAAATTTCCGAATATTCTATATAATTTATAGATTTCTACGTATACTGGGCTGCCCTTTGACCAGTTTCCAGCTGAAAATTGTATTCCTCCAACAATTACTGAGATGCACTCTTGCTGCTCCTGGCTCCACATTCAGGCAAGTAAAAAATGAAGTACCTTTTTTGTGGCAGCCTTCAGCGGTCCCTTTTAAGAATCACTACTTTGGCTGCTTTGGACGTGAAAACTGACCAGTCATAATCGAATATCTGAAAGGAGCCTGAAACAGGCGTTGGGCTCGGGATTTGTACAGCATAGACAAATGGGTGCTGCACAATCCAATTTGTTGGCCACTGTGTCTGTAAATTGGCTAATTCCAATTTAATTATTGATGCTAAAACTGGTAATTGGTAGATCATTTTAATTGCAAAATGTTCTTGACTGCTGTAGAGCTAAATAACTGTAAATGACTGTATATTGTGTATAGCATATTAAAGTTATATCATAAAAATTTGCCATAAGAACATAAGAATTAGGAGCAGGAGTAGACCATTCAGCCCCTCGAGCCTGTTTCGCCATTCAATAAGATCATGGCTGATCTTCTACCTCAATTCCACTTTCCTGCACTATCCCTATATCCCTTGATTCCCTTAATGTCCAAAAATCTATCGATCTCTGTATTGAATATACTCAACGACTGAGCCTCCACAGCCCTCTGGGGTAGAGAATTCCAAGGATTCACCACCCTCAGTAAAGAAATTTCTCCTCTTCTCAGTCCTAAATAGCCGACCCCATATTCTGAGATTGTGACCCCTGGTTCTAGACTCCACAGCCAGGGGAAACATCCTCCCTGCATCTACCCTGTCAAGCCCTGTAAGAATTTTGTATGTTTCAATGAGATCACCTCTCGTTCTAGTCTACTCAATCTCTCCTCATAGGACAATCCCCCCATCCCAGGAATAAATCTGGTGAACCTTCGTTGCACTCTCTCAATGGAAGGTATATCCTTCCTTAGGTAAGGAGACCAAAACTGTACACAATACTCCAGCTGTGGTCTCACCAGGGTCCTATATAATTGCAGTAAGACATCTTTACTTTTACACTCAAATCCTCGTGTATTAAAAGCCAACAAGACACTGATGATGAAGAAAAACAGTCACTCGATTTCACACTCGCAGCCACCAACTCAGATACTGACACTGTGCGTATCTTGAGGATAGATTACAGGTGGGATCTGCACGTGGTGAGACATCCTCTTGTAATAAAGGCCAACATACCATTTGCTTTCTTAATTGTTTGCTGTACCTGCATGTTAACTTTCAGTGATTCTTCTACAAGGCCATCCAGGTCCCTCTGAACACCAACATTTCCCAATCTCTCACCGCTTAAAAAAATACCATGTTTCTATTTTTCCTACCAAAGTGGATAACTTCACATTATATTCCATTTGCCATGTTCTTGCCCATTCACCTAGCCTGTCTATATCTTCTTGAAGTCTCTTTGCACCCTCCTCACAACTTACATTCCCACCCAGCTTTGTAACATCAGCAAACTTGGATATACAGGTTGAACCTCCCTTATCCGGGACTCGCTCATCCAGCACCATTCCCGGTCACCGGATGGCGCATGCACAGAACTCCGACATGAACAAATTGAAGTCCTTCCTCGCTGCCAACTTTCGCAATCACTGGCCTGACCCCGCCACCCCCCCCCCCCCCCACCCCCCCGCCGACCGACCTCTCTGTCGCATTCCCAGCCCCAAGCCAGCCTGCCCCGATATCCCCTTGCTCAGTACCTGTACCATCCAATTTAATGTGGCTCCCCTCGTCCCGCAAAATTCCTTATCCGGCACAGGCCAGGTTCTGAGGGTGCTGGATAAGAGGTTCAACCTGTATTACATTTGGTCCCCTCATCCAAATCATTGATATAGATTGTGAATAGCTGAGGCCCAAGCACTGATCTTTGCGGTACCCCACTAGTTACAGTCTGCCAACCTGAAAATGATTCGTTTATTCCTACCCTCTGTTTTCTGTCCGTTAACCAATCTTCAATCCATTAGCCCCAATCTCATGGGCCCTAATTTTGTTTAATAACCTCTTGTGTGGCACCTTATCGAATGTCTTCTGAAAATCCAAATAAACCACAACCACTGGTTCCCCCTTATCTATTCTGCTAATTAAAACCTCAAGAAATGAACAGATTTGTCAAACATGATTTCCCTTTCATAAATCCGTGTTGACACTGCCCAATCCTATTATTATTTTCTAAGTGCCCTGCTACCAAGTCCTTAATAATAGATTCTAGCATTTTCCCTGCTACTGTTGTCAGGATAACTGGTCTGCAGTTCCCTGTTTTCTCTCTCCCTCCTTTTTAAATAGCAGGGTTACATTTGCTACCTTCCAATCCATGGGAGTCGTTTTAGAACCTATGGAATTTTGGAAGATAAAAACCAATGCATCCATTATCACTATAGCCACCTCTTTCAAAATCCTGGGATGTAGGCCATCAAGTGCTGGGGATTTATCGTCTTTCAGTCGCATTAATTTCTCCAGTACTATTTTTTTTTCCGAATACTAATTTCTTTCAGTTTCTCATTCTCCATGATTTCCGGGAGGTTTTGAGCATTGGGAAAATTACAGTCCATTATTAAGGAAGTAGTAGCGGGACATTTGGAAAAGCATGGTTCAATCAAGCAGAGTCAACATGGTTTTATGAAAAGGAAATCATGTTTGACAAATTTTCTGGAATTCTTTGAGGATGTACCGAGAAGAGTGGATAAGGGGGAACCAGTGGATGTGGTGTATTTGCATTTCCATAAAGGCATTCGATAAAGTGCCACATAAGATATTACTGCACAAGATAAAAGCTCACAGGGTTGGGGTAATATATTAGCATGGATAGATGATTGGCTAACTAACAGAAAATAGAGAGTCAGGATAAATGGGTTATTTTCCATTTGGCAAACAGTGACTAGTGGGGTGCCGCAGGGATTAGTGCTGGGTCCTCAACTATTTACAATCTATATTAATGACTTGGATGAAGGGACCAAGTGTAATGTAGCCAAGTTTGCTGATGATACAAAGATGAGTGGGAAAGCAAATTGTGAGGAGGAAAATCTGCAAAGTGATATAGACAGGCTAAGTGATTTGGGCAAAAATTTGGCAGATGGAGTATAGTATGGGAAAATGTGAGGTTATCCACTTTGGCAGAAATATTGGAGAAGCAAATTATAATTTAAATGGAGAAAAATTGCAAAGTGCTGCAATACAGAGAGACCTGGGGTCCTTGTGCATGAAACACAAAAAGTTAGTATGCAGCTACAACAAATAATCAGGAAGGCAAATGGAATGTTGGCATTTATTGCAAGGGTGATAGAGTATAAAAGCAGAGAAGTCCTGCTACAACTGTACAGGGTATTGGTGAGGCCACACCTGGAAACTGCGTACAGTTTTGGTCTCCGTATTTAAGGAAGGATATACTTGCATTGGAATCTGTTCAGAGAAGGTTCACTAGGTTGATTCCGGCGATGAGGTGGTTGACTTATGAGGATAGGTTGAGTAGGTTGGGCCTATACACATTGGAGTTCAGAAGAATGAGAGGTGATCTTATTGAAACTTATAAGATAATGAGGGAGCTTGACAAGGTGGATGCAGAGGGGATGTTTCCACTGATGGGTGAGACTAGAACTAGAGGGCATGATCTTAGAATAAGGAGCCACCCATTTAAAACAGAGTTGAGGAGAAATTGAGAGTTGTAAATCTGTGGAATTCGCTGCCTCAGAGAGCTGTGGAAGCTGGGACATTGAATAAATTTAAGACAGAAATAGACAGTTTCTTAAATGATAAGGGGTTATGGGGAGCGGGCGGGGAAGTGGAGCTGAGTCCATGATCAGATCAGCCATGATCGTATTGAATGGCGGAGCTGGTTCGAGGGGCCGTATGGCCTATTCCTGTTCCTATTTCTTATGTTCTTATAGAATAAGGGGCTGCCCATTTAAAATTGAGATGAGGAGAAATTTCTTCTCTCAGAGAGTTTTAAATCTATGGAATTCTCTGCCCCAGATAGCTGTGGAGGCTGGGTCATTGAATGTATTTAAAGGCGCAAATTGACAGATTTTTGAGCGATAAGGGTCTAAAGGGTTATGGGGAGCGGGCAGGGAAGTGGAGCTGAGTCCATGAGCAGATCAGCCATGATCTTATTGAATGGCGGAGCAGGCTCGAGGAGCCAAATGGCCTACTCCTGCTTCTATTTCTTATGTTCTTATCTTATATTCTTATGTTTTTTGCGTCTTCTTCCGTGAAGACAGACACAAAGTATTTGTTTAATTTCCCTGCCATTTCCTTATTCCCCATTATAATTTCTCCTGTCTCAGCCTGTAAGGGACCCACATTTACTTTCGCTAATATTTTCCTTTTTTGCATACCTATAGAAGCTTTTACAGTCTGTTTTTATGTCTCTCGCTAGTTTCCTCTCATGCCATGCTTACACGGTACCTATGTATTAAAAATGACTTTAATGATTTTGGATCCCACAGTCTTTTCAATCTAACTATGCCATTCAAAAGGAATTAAGCAAAGAGAGATATTGGTTAATATTGCTCATATTGGTAAATAATGACAAAAGATCCTGCATTGCACATGTACATATAATTCCTTTGTGAACATGCACTGCTAGGACCAGTGATATATAATTAATGGGTGAATTATTCTATTGGAAAAATTTTTTTGCGTTTGAACCATTTATTTAAGTTTTTAATACATAAAAATAATGTTATGTCTCATGCAAATGTTACTAGTATAAACACAATACTATCCCAAAGCATGTTAGCAAACCTTGCTCAACCAAGGAATGCCCAAGCAAAGCACAGGATAATAGATATAGGAATATGGCTACACTAAAGTGCCACATAGGATGCACTTGATCTTCAGTAATTTCTTGGCAGTTTCTACCCGATTCTAAATGAGCAATCGAGTTATTCAATCAATTCCATAAAGCTGTCCTGAAAGTGTATTTTCTTAAGTACTCTCTGGAGCATACAACTTACACTAGCCAGTGAGCACGTAGTTCTCTCTGAAATTGTAGTCTCACAGGAATCATCTGAAGGACTCAGCTGAGCTAAATAGACAGTACCTAAATAAACACAGTGCAAAGAGAAAGTAATTTTAACTTTATTTCATTAATTCAACTCAATGCATTAAATGAAAGATAAAAAATTATTCAGAGTATGAGAGATTTAACTCATCATCTTTCATATGATAGCAAATTGGAATTTCACTTACGGACAGCGTCAAATGGCTTATCTAGGTTTTCATTAGCTTCATTATAATTCCCACAAAGGCCACATAAATCCCCTTGGTATTGAGCATCAAGAGTTATCTGACAACAAAAGCAATAATGTTTCAGAAATAGATGTAACTCATGGAAACAGTTACACAGTTTTGCAAAGTTTTATGCAGTTAATATGATCCTCAAAATACAAAGGAAGACATTTATTATCAAAATTAAAACATATTTGTTTACAAGTATTTTACCTCCCTGTTCACTGCTCCAGCAGTGAGTATCAACAAAAATGGGGAATATTTTTCAAACAGTACACATAACAGTGCTGTTTCCAGCTATCCAAAACATGTGTGGGCTGGGACAGTCTTAAACCTCACCCTCTCCATATAGTGTTGTATAACCTAGGAGAAAATCTGAAGCATCCACCTTGTGCGGCAAGGACAACTCTGTTGCACACAATCAACCTACTTACCAACCTGAATTTTGAACTGGAAAGTAGATATAAAGACAGGTTCAATATACATCACAACATTCACTGGATTCTGAAATGTCATGTTGGCTCAAGGATTTAATACCAGAGTTAACGCAATGCTGAAGGCTTGATTTTTTGACTATGTCCTTTCTTTAAGCATTCTGCTGCACTCATTTTGGAAATTATTACACTCATTTAAAATATTCAATATTTTACTACATTACAAAATACTATTCTTTAGGATAAGAGAATATGAGGTTCTTCAAAAAGAAAAAAGCTCTGGAATGGTTGATCATTGTAGCAACAACTGCAATGGAACCGATTAATCGGATAAGATACAGCTCTAACTATCAGCTATCCTCCTGAACAAATACATGCCTATGAAATGGAAAACATAAAATTGATCCTTTTGAAAGGGAAGTTTGAAACTATTCCTTGCATTATATTATTCACTTTTCTCTTCATTATTATTATTTTGTCTTATTTTTCTAGCCGAAGCACTATGTAATCACTCATGGGGCCACTTAATTGGCAGTACAACTAGCTAAAAGGAAACAAAAATGTATAATGACATTAGCTAATTACTTCAGTAATGAAATATAATTCTTCACATAAAATGTGCGGCTTCTCATTTTTATTTCTGCCTGTAGAACCAAGTAATTTTGTAGAACCAGTTAAATCCCAGTGGACTGCCGGCATGGATTTAGCTGGTTCGCAATGGAATTTTGATGGGGACGCAGCTGAAATAAAGGTGTCCCGTTGAAACACAAATATAGTCAGACTGTAACATGTAGCCAATGTTTTTTGGGTGTGCCAAGCTGACTTGTACTTTGGACAATGTACCAATTTAATTCTCACATAGTTGTAAAGCACTATGCAACATAATCCAATACAAAGAAGATTTCTTTTGTACATTATGTGTAGCATAGATAATTTACAAGAAACGCTTAATGATTTATCGACATGTAGATCACAAATATCTCTTCCACCAAAGTGAGTTGTCCATTGATGCTTTGTTTTGGGAGAGTGACAAACAGCAAGTGACCTACAGGGATGGAAAACCAGAAATCAGTCTCTGCATTTCTAACAGCCAAAGTAAGAGCAGAATTCGGAAAGGGGACTTGGTTGTAGTCAAGGTACAGAACTTACACAGGGGGACAGAGGGCCACCAAATACAAATTATACTGCCAGCTCCCGGGGATAATGGAGCTGAGCGCACAAGAGAGAGCCAACAAGACCATGCCGCAGCGCCAAACTATTAAACTTTAAATTAATATTGACCAAACATTACTGTAACATAGGATATACAACATAGAAACAGGCCATTCGGCCCAACCAATCCATGCCGGCAGTCCACTGGGATTTAGCTTTGCACAGAGCTTCAGCAATCCTGCATGGAATGAAAAACTAATGTATAGGATACTTCTCCCTGAAAGGTGGTACCTGTATCACACCTCTTGTCTAAATACACTACAGAGCTTGCATTAATATGAAACCCAAACCTCTTCACAATGACAAATATGCATCAAAATTGGTCTGTCGGCTTTGTGCCTGCATCTAAGTCATTGATGAACATATTTTTTTCTTTTTTTTTTAAGTTCTCTATGAATTGAGAAGGAAACAATCTACATTGTTGACAACAAATGCTGCTCATCAATGCAGCCAAAGTTTTTACATTTTTAAAATGTTTTTCATTTTAGATTAAAAGAAAAGCACTGATTGTGAACTACCCATTGCTATGATTGACATGATGGTGGCAATTTTAATAATTGGTAAAAAGATATAGAAGGTAAAAACAAATAGAATTTAAAAACATAAAAATGTGGCTGATATTTTGATTAACATTATGGCAGTGCATTTTTTATTCTGTCAGTTACTAAAATAAAATACTAAAACATTTAAGTAACTGCAAACATAGATATTTTATATTCTAATCTATCCTATGAAGGAAAAATAGTCATTGTTGCACAGAGAGAAAAATAAGACATCTCTTTTCAATCACCACTGTATATTAAGCTGTAACATTAACTCATGTTCAGTTAACAATAGACACAAAAAAAAGCTTGATGTAAAATTTGTTGAAGCTTCAGGGAAACTATTGCAAATTTTGGGCCTGCTGGACAATATTTCCATGGGTTCAGCATCACCAGCCTCTCCTATAAGCAGATCTCATATCCCCAAGGATCATGAATTTACCTCGACTCCCCAGTCATATGATAGTGTGATCCATGATCATAACAATAAAGCTCTGTGTTAAATGATCCGGATACTGTAATCTTGCACTTCCTTCCACGCAAAAGGCGGCCTGATTCACAATTTTAATGAGATGAAGCAGAAATGCAACTTCAAAAACAGGTTTATACACAAAGTAATATTTATTGTAAATCTCGCCTCACTTTGACTAAAATTTAGTAAATCTCCTTATAGTATAGGAAATAACAAACATGCCACACTGTTTCTGTTACCAGGCTAAATACTGACCTTTTCTGGTCATCCCGTTCTCTGAATCTGACCAGCACTAACTTAAGAAAAAGGGGTTGACCCCTATTTGTCTCACTGCAGATTTTCTGGGACTCATTCTAGACCTGTTTCCTTTTAATTGTCTCTAGTTGGAGAGGAAGCCAGCTTGACCCAGTTGACATAGTTTGACCTTTGACTTTCTCCCTGTCCAGCAGTTGACCAGTAGGGCTGCCCAACAAACTGGCAACTACCATCCCCCACCTCAGGTGTAGGTCACAGCCAGTCAACTTTATGTTGTTTATGCATCTCCTATGTGAATGCCTAATGGCAATGTTTGGAATATGATAATGATCCAGCTATTGTCCTAAACTGCTAAAGATAACATGGCTGGTTCATTCATTTCAGGGTGAGCTCATTAACATATCTCTCCTCCATTTTGTCCCCATGGCCTAAATGCCTCTGTAAATTTAGAGTTTTCAGAACAAATTTTAACTTTAAAGTAACATTTTAATATAAATCATACCAAGATATTTCAGGATCAAAATGGTGAGATGTCCCAAAATGTGACAGAAACATTTTTAATAATTCTGGGACTTGTTTTGGCACTTGTTTTGAGAGCTATGCCAGTCAGGGGTCACAGGTCACTATTAGCTGATCTCCTATGGCATTGTTCATAGTGAGTTAGAGGATGCAGTGTGGTATAGCTTGAAACCTACAACATAGTGATACACAATGCTTGGATACCTCAAATCGATTTTTTAATTGTAAAATATTGAAGGTTATTGATATTTTTGGGCTTGCATTCTGCTATCATGTGTATATCTGTGTAACAAATGTAAATCAATTGTGTTGATTGAACTGGGAGCGGTTTTGTAGGATATAGGAGCACTGGGAGGTGTCTGATAATAGTGAGAGAGTTATTGGAGTATGGGAGCAGTGATGGGAGTGTTTGAAGGGTGGGGGAGGAGTAACAAGGTGTGGGAGCAAGGTTTAACAGTACAGAGAGGGTGAATTTGAAATATGGCAACACTGGAATGATGGTGAGAGAGTGTGGAACCATTGGACAAGGGTGCTGCTAACTATGGGATAGCACTCTGGACAACAACATCACCTATATTGGAGACAGAGTTGGGAGATATGAAGCAAATATGGACGTATGGAATAGCACCACCTAACTTGGAGACCAAGCTCAGATGACTCAATAAGAGGCAAAAATAAATGAGTACGTAAGTTAAATTGTTTGGATTTTACTAACAATCCACCTAGACTGTTAAAGGTAACAGTTGTAATGGCTGGTTCATTAACTTTCAGGGTGATGGAAATATATGAATAGATCTAAATGAATGAATACCTTCCTTCTTTTGCTAAATAGGGGAGTTATCCTCAGTGTACTGGCCAATATTTATCCCTCAATCAACATAACAAAAACAGATCATCTGGTCATTATCACATTGTTGTTTATGTGAGTTTGCTGTGTGCAAATTGGCTGCCGTGTTTCCCACATTACAACAGTGACTACATTCCAAAAGTACTTCATTGGCTATAAAACACTTTGAGACGTCCGGTGGTCATGAAAGACGATGTATAAATCCAAATCTTTCCTTTCTTTTAGATATCCATGATTGAAGAAGCAGGCTGGAAGCAGACCTCTGAGAACATTTTTTTATCCTCAGTGATTCTGGATTTTGTAACATCTGAATGTCCAAACTGACCATATAATCAGGGAGAGGGGCAAAGATCAGAATCCACTCATGGTTGTAAGCAGCAGTATGGATTTAGACTGCAGGCCGCTCTTTCTGCATCCACAAGTTAGAATGTACATAAAACAGACTAAACCCAAAAGCAGCATGTTTAAAAGTAACTTACCGATAGTGCATCTTGCGAGTTCGAGTTCCAGAGTAGAGATATCGTGTGTTTCCTGTTTGAAAACCGTGTGTAAACTCCATATGGCTGAATACTGATTACTTTGTCATCGTACGGCACTGTTATGCTATAAAACAGAGATAGTATCAAATGAAAGGACTGCTGAAAAAAGTTCTGCTGTGTGACACTGTAAAAAATTCTGAAAAGTTCTTCTGTGACATATAAAGGAATTAACATTTAAAAAGTCCACTTAACAATTAGCTTACAACAAGTGGTACACTCTCGCTTGAGTCAGAAGGTCGTGGACTCAAGTCCCACTCCAGAAAATTGAGCACAAAATCTAGATTGACACTCAAGTGCAATACTAAAAGATTAGTACTCTGCTGCAGGTGCCGTCTTTCCGAAGAGATGTTAAACTGAGGCCCTGCCTGCTTTCAAAGATGGACATAAAAGATCCCATGACACTATTCAAAGAAGAGCAGGGGCCTTCTCCTCGGTGTCCTGGCCAATATTTATCCCTCAATCTGAGGGAGGACATTCTTGCTATTGAGGGAGTGCAGTGAAGGTTCACCAGACTGATTCCGGGATGGCAGGACTGACATATGAAGAAAGACTCAATAGACTAGGCTTATATTCACTGGAATTTAGAAGAATGAAAGGGGATCTCATAGAAACATAAAATTCTGACGGGATTGGACAGGTTAGATGCAGGAAGAATGTTCCCGATGTTGGGGAAGTCCAGAACCAGGGGTCATAGCCGAAGGATAAGGGGTAAGCCATTTAGGACCGAGATGAGGAGAAACTTCTTCATCAGAGAATTGTGAACCTGTGGAATTCTCTACCACAGAAAGTTGTTGAGGCCAGTTCATTAGATATATTCAAAAGGGAGTTAGATGTGGCCCTTACGGCTAAAGGTATCAAGGGGTATGGAGAGAAAGCAGGAATGGGGTACTAAAGTTGCATGATCAGCCATGATCATATTGAATGGTGGTGCAGGCTCGAAGGGCCGAATGGCCTACTCCTGCAACTTATTTCTATGTTTCTAATCAACATCACTACAAAATAGTTTATCTAGTCACTATGATATTGCTGTTTGTGGGAGCTTGCTGTGCGCAATTTGGCTGCCGCGTTTCCTATACTAAAACAGTGACTACACATCAAAAGTACTTCATTGGCTGTAAAGCGCTTTGAGACATCTGGTGGTCATGAAAGGCACGATATAAATGCAAGTCTTTCTTTCTTTGGTATAATTATTATTTGTTGAATGTGCTTCTTTCATCCTCTATACTGACAGTGGTTTCTGATGGGAAACAAGGTAATGTGATAACTTCTATTGACCATCAGTTAACATATGGAGAGGTATTTAAGCAAGTAAGAGTGGCAACAGAACATTGTCATATAATTATCGGGACAGAATTTACATACTCCAGGAGTTAAACGGGCAAACTAAACTGCAATGAACTTTGCAGCTTCAAGGAACTTACTTCCACAGGTATGATCAGTCAAATAATCATGTGTCCATTTCATAAGGGTGATCTGCATTGTGAGGAAGGAGCCAGCAAGGAAAAGGTAAAATTCAGCTTGAAATATTCACTGAATCTCCAGAAGTAAAAACCATGCAGGTCACCAGCGCAACCCTTTACAAAAATGACATTTTTTTGCCACTAAAATGTGGCACGCTGCCGATTGGGAAAGTAGGCTCTTGCCTGCAAAACGGTGCCCTGTACTTCCTGCCAGAGAGGTTCTGCATCACGAGCAGGAGTGAATTTTGAAGCCGCCTGCCCAGCAGTTGCACCCCAAAAATCGCGGGGAAAGGCTTACCGCCCATTGCTTCAATCGTCTGTGTAGCCAGTGTTATTATTCCGGTGTACTCCCCTAAGGCTGTCTGAGTATAGCAGAAAGCACGTCAATGAAAATCGGGGTCCTATGACACAAATAGGATCCCGGTACTATTTTAGTTCCCTAAACAGCATCCCCGTACCCCCCCCCCCCACACCTGACCCCGGCCCATCCTGCCCCTACCCAGTAATCCTTGGACTGATTTAAAAGGCCTAGCCCCTTGAGTGATGTGGAATCTTCTGCGACTTCAATACTCTATAACTAATACTATATAACAGATGGGTTATTTGAAAATTATTGCCAGAACTCACTCTTTGCCTCCTGGCAGGGTAAGTGAGGAGAGGAGGCAGGGAGTGATACTTGCAATCCAATTGTGGGCGGAGGAGGCAAGCCAATACGCCAAGTTCTCATGGACATCGCCAAGCAACATAGCAATGGGATTTGCAGCAATTGCCGCGTTCCCACAAATCCAGGCTTCTATTGGTTACACTCATGTGGTGATTATAGGACCGTTACATGAGCTAGGCCCTTTTCTGAATAGGAAGAGGTACCACTCTCTCAATGTGCAGCTGCCTTATGACCATCATCTACAAATGATGCAGCTATGTGGATGGCATCCTGATAGCAGCCATGATGCGATCATCCTGCTTCAGTCTAACATCCTTGCACATTTTGACTAAGTACAGCAGGATGGCTATTGGGGACAAAGCCAACCCATTTTTACCATGGCTGATGATATCCGTTCGGCACCCAAGAACCCCAGCTGAAAGTTGGTATGCTGATAAGCCATGGGAGCACTAAAGCAGTAATGGAGCAAGGCACTGGTGTGTTGAAACAGCGATTCAAGTACCTGGATAAATCTGAGAGATTCTTTGAATACCAAACCCATTTAGTCTCCCCCATCATGGTTGTGTTCTGCATCTTTCATAAATTCGTCTTGCAATGGAGTCAACACATTGTGCCAACAGCAGCTTATGAGGAGTCACCATCAGAGGAAGGAGAGCCCCAAGAACATGAGGATGCATCAAAATTGGTCAGGCCTTCTGGCCATGTGATCATGTGGCTGGAACAGCAGCATCACACAGCGGCCACCTCTACACTTATCTTTATGTTACTAAGTCCCTTCCATGATCATCAGGGTATTTACTGCCACCAAGCAACCCTGTATTCCCATTTCAAATATTTCTGCATGCCGTAAGTGCAGGAAATGGTGTGCAGCACTGACACACACTCAGATGAATATTAAAATGAAGTACCCAACCATTTAGAGGAAGGCACTTCATGACTGCTGGTTCTGCCCACCACATGAGTTGGAACACAAACATTTTGGAGGGTTAAAATTTCCACAAATGTTATACAGGTTGAACCTCCCTTATCCGGAACCCTCGGGACCTGGCTTGTTCTGCATAAGGGATTTTCCCGGACGAGGGGTGGTCACGTTAAATTGGATGGTACAGGTACTGAGCAAGGGGATATCGGGGCTGGCTGGCTTGGGGCCAGGTGTGCAGCAGAGAGATCATGGAGTGGGGTGGGGGGGGGGGGGGGGCGGCGGGGGGCGGTGGATCGCAGGATCAAGCCAACGATTGCGGGAGTCGGCATCGAGGAAGGACTTCAATTTGTTCATGTTGGAGTTCTGCGCATGCACCACCTGGTGGCCGGGAATGGTTCTGGACAAGGGGTGCTTCCGGATAAGGGAATTCTGGATAAGGAAGATTCAACCTGTAGATGCAGCCACCATGAGATGGGCCAAAAATCAATCTGAGGACATGACAACATATCAAACCTTTTTGCCCTACATGATCATGCCAATGAGAATAATCCAGCACCAAATAAGTGCACCCTTTCCTGTATGACTGTAACCTCCATGAGTAACTAAGCAATATAGGAATACCACAGAACCGACTCTTTCCTAACAGTTTGCTTCTTCTGGGCAGCTAACTAGGCTTTCTTTCACCTATTGTGCTTTTCCTAGGTACAATCTGAGGATGTGTATCACAAGAGATGGCTGGTTGCTTATGTTCTACAAAATGGTTATGGGACTGAAATGGTCCTTCTCTTGTGGCATCTTGCTTCTGGCAGGGAGTGACTGCTGGCTGCATCTTTGGAGCTTATTCCTGGGCAACCTAGTGGCACCTACGTGCTACTGGCATTGTGCCAGAGGCCTGAAATGTGCTGTTGTCCTGAGAGGGAAGCCTCAGGCAGTTCACCTCCAGCTATTCCACCAGACCTTTGATCTATCTCCCTACTGATCAGCAGGATGACTGGTACAATGCCAGCTATCAGAAGCTAAAAGCCTGAGAGACAATGGTCTGCATCCCGGTTGCCATAGTCTGGAAGCCGTATGCAGGGTATTATCTATTCTGCCCCTGCTTCCACCAGAGCAGCAGTCTGTGGAGGTGGAGGCACAGACTGCTTCTTAAATTAGGGCATCTGTCTGCTGCAGGTGCTGTTGCCACACAGTACATTGATATCTGCAACAAAGATAAAAGAGCCAATTTTGACCCTGCCTTCTTGGTGGAAATGTGACTTATTACCTCCGATCCCACTGCCTTCTCGTGAGTTACAATTTTAATCTGCTGTTTTGAGCAGGTGAATGAGAGCACTCACCAGAAAGCAGCGGGGTCGTTCTTTAGGTATGCAACTCAGGCTTCGATGGTGTCTTTGGGACCCAAGTGCAATTTTAACTCCACATTTGTACTTGGCTTCACCTCCAGGCCAAACTGGCGGCAAGCAAATGCAGGCACAGAAAGGTAATCAAATTTTCGTTTTTTTCTGTTTCATTGTGGGTCAGTGGAACAGAAGTACTAGTCCAGGCCCCACAATGAAATCTTGAGTCTTCCCTGCCCAGGCTACCCTCCCCCTGCCCAGACTACATAAGAACATAAAAAATAGGAGGAGTAGGCCATTTGGCCCTTGAGTCTGCTCCGCCATCCATTAAGATCATGCTGATCAACCTCAACTCCACTTTCCTGCACTATCCCCATATCTCTTGATTCCCTTAATATCCAAAAATCTATCAAACTCTGTCTTGAATATACTCAACGAATGAGCATCCACAGCCCTCTGGGGTAGAGAATTCCAAAGATTCACCATCATCTGAGTGAAGAAATTTCTCCTCACCTCAGTTCAAAATGACCAACCCCTTATTCTGAGACTGTGACCTCTGGTTATAGTCTCCCCAGCCATAAGAACATAAGAAATAGGAGCAGGAGTAGGCCATTTGGCCCCTCGAGCCTGCTCTGCCATTCAATAAGATTATGGCTGATCTGGTCTTGTCCGCAACTCCACTTTTCTGCCCACTCCACATAACCCTTGACACCCATGTCGTTCAAAAATCTGTGTATCTCCACCTTAAATATATTCAATTACCCAGCCTCCACAGCTCTCTGGGGTAGAGAATTTCAAAGATACATCATCCTCTGAGAGAAGAAATTCCTCCTCATCTCCGTTTTAAATGGGTAACCTCTTATTCTGTAACTATACCCCCTAGTTCTAGATTCCCCCACGAGGGGAAACATCCTCTCTGCATCTATCCTGTCAAGCCACCTCAGAATCTTACATGTTTCAATAAGATCACCTCTCATCCTTCTAAATTCCAATGAGTACAGGCCTAATCTGCTCAACCTTTCTTCATAAGACAACCCCTTCATCTCAGGAATCAACCTAATGAACCTTCTCTGAACTGCCTCCAATGCAAGTATATCCCTCCTTAAATAAGGAGACCAAAACCCCTCCTTCATTAGTTTAAAGCTCTGTCTGCTGTCTTAGTTATTCGATTCACTAGGACACTGGTTCCAGCCCGGTTTAAGTGGAGTCTGTCCCAACGGAACAGCTCCCTCTTTCCCCAGAACTGGTCCAAGTGCCACACGAAGCAAAACCCCTGACTTCCACATCATTCTTTGTGCCATGCATTTAAACTTCTAATCTGTTTACCCCTATGCCAATTAGTGCGTGGTTCAGGTAACAATCCAGAGGGTATTGCCTTTGAGGTTCTGCTTTTTAATTTGGACCCCAACTCCTCAAACTCTTTCAGCAGAACCTCATTCCTGGTTCTACCTATGTGGTTGGTTCCTACATGGACCACGACAACTGGATCGTCCCCTTCCCATTCCAAGTTCTTCTCCAGCCACGAGGAGATGTCTTTAACACTGGCACCAGACAAGCAACACAACCATCGAAACTTCCGGTCGCGGCTGCAGAGAACAGTATCTATCCCTCTGACCATACTGTCCCCTACCACAACTACATTCCCTTTAATTTTCCCCATTTGAATGGCCTTCTGCCCCATGGTGCCATGGTCAGCCTGCTCATCCATCCTGAAGACTTTCCCCTCATCCGCACAGGCAGCAAGAACCTCACACCTGTTGAATAAGGACAAATGCCGAGGCTCCTCAAGCACTGCACCTGGGGTCCCTTACCTGCCCGAATTGCAGTCACATCCTTCTATCCCTGACCACTAACCAGACCTGTACCACTATGTAACCTAAGGGGTGTGACTGCCTCCTGGATCAAAGTATCCAGGTAGCTCTCCCCTTCCCTGATGCCCTGCAATGTTTGCACCTCAGACTCCAGCTCAAAAACTCTGAGCTAAAGTTCCTCAAGATGCAGGCACTTATTGCAAACTTCTTTGTCCAGGTTCACAATGCTCTCCACAAATTACTACATGCTGCAGTTGCGGCACATCACCTACACTGCCATCCCTATTTGAACTTGTTCTATTTCATTAAATTTAATTAAATTTGTAATTAGGTAACGCAGTTTACAATTTTGTTTCTTGACGACTTAATGATCTAGATTAAGTTATGGGCAATGGAATTAAATAACTACCTGTAATACAAGTAGTGTAGGCAAAAAGCAACTACCCCTATGTCCTCTTCTTCAATTCCCAAATAAAACACTCTGGGGGAGAAATTCTGTCCGTTTGTGCTTCGCAAACAACTTTTCATCCAGGCCAAGAGAGTTTAGCAGTGGCAGTAACCAGTAGCGCCTTGCTCCAACCGGTTACGCCCTCCTCTGCTGCGTCAATGATGACGTCCCGGAGTGAAAATTCGGCAGCAGCCCCTGAAGCTGCTGCGAGCAATGCCCGAACCAGTCTCACTGGGCGCATACCAGGTTGTAGGCCGCTCGCGGGGCGATAATTAAAGGGGAGGTGGGGAATGTTAAAAAAAAATGGGCGACTTACTGGTCGCACCTTCTTGTTCCTCAGTCGTGAGGTCCGTGCTACGATCTTGCATTACCGTCCCTCTCCCGCCCCACTGAGAAAGTGGAGCGTGATATTTTGCACCCCACTTCCTCTCAGGGGCAGTAAGCCAAATGTAGGTCACGCCCGGCGCAGGAATTCCCGCCTCGTGGCTGATACCACCCGCAATTTCAGGGCCTCTGTTTAAGTGCACTGCATTTAGTGCCACTGTGCAGATTGCTGTTTTTCCAATCTACCTGCAACTACCTGACTGCCTTGAACCGATCCTTTGGATTTGGGTGGGAGACTGACAGGGTCACAGGGTCGATGCAGATGATACCCGAGAGTTAAAATCTCCCAGGCCTTCCACTGCAGAAGGTCGGACAGTTTCCCGTCCGCCTCAACCCCCAGCCATACAACTCCCATGAGTTAAACTCCAGGCTAAAGTTTCTGTTGTGTATGTATATACCCTGTACACTCAATGTACAGTTATATAAGACCACTGAATGTATCTTCACACTGTATACACTATGCCTGTACCGCTAGTGGGTGCAACTGGTGGAGACCTAGAGGTCACCTGCACTCTGCAGGTAACCAAGTATACTGTACCCTCATTCAGGAGCTGCAATAAATGGACTAAGGTCACAACAGTTCAAGTGCAATATCTTACCTTGTGGAATCATTACTAGAGTGCTTACAGACACAATAGTTTCTTTCATGTTGCCACAATAATAACTTAGACTCCAGAGTCACACTTGTCAGTAGCTGCACATCTTCTTAGACTGAGGAGTGTGTGTTAGGTGGCATGGGACAGCTAAAGTAAGAGATGTAGTGCTATCATCCTGTTCAAATGGAGGAAGCATAGAAGCATAATCAGTCAAGAATTGGCACTGAGCTAAAGAAGGAAATATTTGGACAGGTGACTAAGGTTTGGCCAAAGAGGTAGGTTCTAAAGAGCATCTTAAAGGAAGAGAGAGATATGAGAGGTTTAGGAAGGGAATTCCAGAGCTTCGGGACTAGACGGCTGAACGCACGAACGCCAATGGTGGGGCGAAAAGTGGGGGATGTGCAAAAGGTCAGAGTGAAAGTACACAGAATTATTGGAGGAGGTTACAGATGATAAGCTGTTAATTATAGAGGGTAAAGTGTTGGTGCCCAGGATGCCCAAGGAGGAAAAGTGAGAGTGGCAAATGTGTTACCTTGCATGGCCTGAGCAGGCCATTGAACTGATCTGCAGTTCTGTGGGTGAGAGAGTTGGCATTCAGTGAAAAACTCATGGCCCAAGAGACATTTTCCTCTGCTTTATTTCATTGAAGTTGTGGGCTCTTCTTCTGTGTCTCTGTACCATGCCTTCTCTAGCTGCCTATGTCAGCTGCTCCTATAGCAGATATTCTTTAATAGTGGCACAATAACACTCATGAGACAGCGAGTAAAGCTGATTGACATCAACTCACAGAAATTCTCTCCGCAGCCTACTGTTGCAATCTTCAGTGAGAACTGGCTTTTTAAAGGTTGAACTCTAATTTCCAATCAGCCCTGCAAATTATACCCATTTTACACGGGATTTACACCAGTGACTCTTCCTATGGACATGCAAATTAGCTGATCCATGAAACGTTGGTGCAACCAGCTCTACAAACCATGGGCCGGCAGAACCCATCTCATATTGCAACAAATGTAGTGCGACTCACCATGTGGAAATTCAGGCCCATAATTTGACGCTTGAAAACACATCTAAAAAGAAAATAGTCAAAGCAGAACTTACACTTTATCTTTGATCTTAATTATCCCTTTTTCCACAACAATCATGACACTTTCTATTTCTATGAAAATATGTTCCAGTTTGCCCGATGCTCCTCGGCGAACCTTTACATTCAAATTGTTTTGGTCTTTGCAAAAGGAGGTCAAAGTGAAGTAGCAGTTTGATGTAAAATGGTAGAAATTATCATCAAATGTCCTGATTGCTCCCTTTCCCCATGTTGCACAGGTACCTGAAAGAAAAGCGGAAATAATAACCTTCCACTAAAACACAGAAATTTATTTTTCAATATGATGTAAGCTAACAAATGGTGTACTTGGATATCCAAACATATCAATGAGAGGACAAATATATACTCACAGGTTCTGCAAATCAATAATGATGCAGTTATTACACTGTCCGGATTAGGCTTAGAGACCCATTCTGGTTCAAAATGATGAAATTAGTGTTAGAAACAATGGAAATGTAATATGCTTTCATGTTAAAACTAATATT